>NC_056726.1:685978667-686153667 GCF_019279795.1 Protopterus annectens | reverse complement strand
CACACAGCTACATTTATATATGCATCCCTGTTATATACATGAATATGTGTGTGGATGTCTGTATTGTCCGACATACCCTAATAATGGTGAGTATATCTGCACTCTCACAAATCCATGCTGTTATTCAAAGGATCAAAACTAATGGTGCAACAGTACATAGTCCACTTACCTAAAGATACCTGTGCCTGCTGGAACTCACCCCATAGACAGACACTGGTGAGCAGATGGTGTAATGTATAATGTTTCCAATGCATGAATGGACAGGGCACATTGTTCCTGCCTAAATATTTGCCTATCTTAGTGAAAACAGCCACATATGGTCATACTGGTAACTGCACACACATAGCTAGGATAATAACACTGCTAGGAAACTAGATGCAGATAACAGTATGAAGCAATATCACTCTTCAGGCCACATATGCTGTTCAACACAAGCCTACCTTGGGTAATGCACAAGTACTCTGCCTGCAATTACATATACAACAGATTAAAGCCATGGCATGTGTGATAAATACTGTGAGCTATAGTGTGTAAAACAAGATAGGGAGAGGTTCTAATCTCACTCCAGGCTACTTGGTCTGTGTATGTGTGTGTGTGAGTGTGTATCCTCCTGAAGAAAAACTAACATGCCTTCTGTTCTATCCACCCTCAATGATTATAAAACTTTTGCCCCTGTACCTTGTTGCTGGCTTCCAAACCGCCCTCTTCTACAAGGCCTGATGATGTCAACCACCTTAAGACTACCAGCTGACAGTGTAGTATCAGACCTATGCTGTGATGCATGTGATAAGTACTGTGAGCTATAGTATGCAAGACTAGATAGGTAACAGTTCTAATCTCACTCCAGGCTACTTGGTGCTCATGTATGTCCATATGATATAAATATGATCACCATGGTAACATAGAAATAGGTTGGGTTTGCAGAGTTTTATTTGTAGTGTGTGATGTGGCCCCCCCAAAGGACTGACCACAACAAGACCTGCTGATGTCACCAAGCATAATAGGTCCTGAACTGCTAATACTAGCAGACATGAGGTGCATTGCATGCATCACCTACTGTGATCTGTAGCATGTACCATTACATAGGTAAGTGTTCTCATCTACATACAACCAGATTGCAGTAACTGTGTGCCTAGTTTTGTCCTCTATGCAGTGATTGGAAGTGGTCTTAGCCTTAATGTAGCCATGTTTGTGTGTGAGCCTGTTAAAGCATTTTACATCATGTTATGGAAACATAGGACATTTGAACTTCACTAGTTTAGTAGCCATACAACCCTCACAATCATAGACTTCTTTATATCCATAGTTACAGGATCAGCACATATTGCCCCAGTCCAGGAGTGACACAGGCAGATGCCGTTTGATGAGATGACAGTCGCCCAGCCAGTCAGACAGATGTGATGTGCTGAGGTGTACTAAGGTGGTCTGTATGCCACTAGGCAGGGTTTGGTTTCAAGGGTATATTTAAGTCTGCTAGACACAATCTCTCCCATAAGCATGTAGTACTGACATCACATACGAGGTTAATGTCCTTATAGTGAGTTATCCATCTACTATGCCTCCTACAGATAGGCAGCATCTGCAATCAAACAGGGTCACACATTGTCCCATATGCAAGGCACAGATCACCTCTCAGTAGTCTATATGCCACAGGCGACAATGACACTCATTGTAGACGATCCCAATTGAACACATACTGAAGATGTGACGTGCCCTTGTGAAGGATCATACTGTTATGCGCAATTGCCAGTACTTATTGGAAAGGTGCATCACCAAATGGCCATTGCACTCAGATATTGGCATGCTGAGGCAAGAGTACACGGAAGTTATGAGTATGTCACTTACAGGTGAATGTGATCTCAGCTATGCCATATGATTCCTGCAATACCACTGTACAGACATGGTGATCTGAGGCACATTAGGTGTAAACCTCTGTAGCCAGGTCTGTGTGCCCAGTTCTTTCACCCCTAGGTATGTACATCACATGTTGTGACCAATGTGATACTTACCAGATCCATAGGTCTAACTGATGGAAATGATACTACATATACATTTACATGGAGTTTATGGCCATTAATATGTCAACAGCCATGCATTTGTAATACCCTCTTGCAGGATAGTGAAATACCAAAGAGACTCTGAGTGCTCCCAATTTGCATGCATCAGCCAACATTGTTAGCCACAGTCAGTCAGTAGTCAGGTCTATTGTGGTTGAATGGATACCAAGCAGTAGAGGACCCGGGACTCTGTCCTGTTGAGTACTGCTGCTTACAGATCATCTATTGGAGTCGGATGTCCCTATGTTTTTGTGCCAGCAATGGGCCTCTTAGTGACCCCTATGATGATAGTGTCATGGATGCCTAAGTAGGTGCTTTGTAAAAGTTGCCTGAGTGGGGGATATAGTCAGATGGCTTGGCTTAGTACAGAGGTTGTACACACTGATGTACCCTCACCCAGGTCCTTGGTGACTGCCTTAGAAATGTCTACCGAGTGTCACAGTCATTCTCTCCCTGTCACACATCCAAACTGTGTACAGTCAACTGTGTGTAAAGCACATATATGTGTGATCAGCTCCATGATGAATGTCCCTATGGGCATACAAATATGGATACATAGACAAAGAGGTGCATAGTTATGTTGGTCAGTAGATGGACCACCTCTCTGCAAGGGTATGACAGTTGCTATTGTCCATGCAGCTGATGTGCAGCCAGTGGTGACAGTATGATTGCAAGGGTTTCCTAATGGTGTTAATAATTCTTGTCATATCAAATGTGGGATACAGCCTGGAATGCTAGCATATGCAATAGATGCTGTGTATCTTCCAATGAGAGGCCGGTTACAAACTGCTCTGTAAATATGGAAGTTATGGGACAGGTTGTAGGAATGTCATGTGGTGGGGAGAAGGGAGTGTAGTTGATGCAAAAAGTGTGGTAGAACAGGTTAGGTATGAGTACAGACCCATGATATGTGGTCACCGACAATCTGGGTGAGTCCTTTGAGGTCACACATGTAACTACACTGTCCATTGTGGTTCTGCTGTGTGTGGGTTGCTACTTTTGTCACTTACCATGTCCATTCAACATCACAACAACACTATGTGCTTGCTTTAGCTGAGGAGGTAGTGCCTCCATCTTAGGGGGGCACCCTCACCCCAACTGTCACACAGCACTTTCCACCTGTCATTGTATAGCCTGCTAACAGCAGTTGTCCACCAGTCAGGTGTGCTGAGCCATGATGAGCCTGTGTCCCTCCTGGCATGTACAGCCAAGGTCATGCAATTGTAATGCTGCTTACATAATGCATGGATGTAAAGCTCTACATACTTGCCTGTCCCAACTGAAGGCGGAGGTGCAGTCACACTATGTCAACCATCCCACAGGAGGTAATAAATGGCTTTCTTGACATATATCTCTGTATTGTCTGCAAGGGGGGGGTTACATGCCGGTAGTTCTAAGGAGACTAAGCTGTGGCCAGATCACACCGGGGAGGACCTCACACTGGGGGGCTGTATTGGTCACCCATATTGGTAAATACATAATGTAATACATTTGGTTTCCCATGTGGGTATGTCACTGCAGGGCTGCAGCATTGTAATTAAAGTCCTGGACCATCCTTTGGCCAAGTGAGCCCTAACATGTTTGTCTGTGCTCTGTCCAGGCACCATGCATGAGTCTTATCTTGCAACATGCTGGAAGTAACTGCAACACTTACTTGCACAGTAGTGCCAAGCAGTGTCCCCAGATTTCTGAGTTATGTCATCTGAAATGCCATGATAGGAGTTATCATGGATAAGAGCACTGACAGTTGTACACCTTCTGACACTGGACAAAACACTGTTACTTTTGCTCAAAACAAGATCATGCCTACCGACTCTAACCGGTTGAGCCCAGTGACTGTTATACTATGCAATGGATGTCTCACTCCACCAGCCATGGCCTGACAAGGTGTATGACAATATTAGGCCATCAGGCCTTGCTGGAAACACTGTATGTCATGTACAGAGTTTTATGTCAGCTGGTGGATAGGCAAGTGCCTATCAGTCATACTCTGGGAAGGTAGCATTGGAGACCTACACTGCAGTGACACCAGTCACCAGTGGAGTTCACCATCCTCCATTATTGGCGTACATTAGTCTAAATTAGTTTGGCGTTACGGTTTGGAGAGAATATTTTTCTTTTGCTGCTGCTTTGTTTTTTTCTCTCCACTTCACCAGTTGTTTCCACATTTTCTACTTGACTTTGCTCCTTTTTTTATGCGGACTTGTGGACGACATATTGCATTGACTACTGAATATGACACAGCCTATGGAGAACACCTCTGTTGTTCGGACATTGACTGGATTACTACAAAGAGATAATCCCTTGCTTGGGCACACTATATCAGTGGATAGAGGGATGGCTGACATTACTAACATGGAAGGTGAGACTCATGACTTTCTGTTAATGCTTAAGACCTTAGAAAATAAGGTAAAAAGCTTTAAAAATTTTCAATGGCAATGTTTTAGCTTTAATGCCTACCTTGAGCTGGGAATTGTACCTAGAGGACTGTGTGTTCTCAACATGCCATCGCATGGTAACACTCATCTTGAGCTTTTAACAAAATGGCAAGAACTTAATATAAAGCTTGGCCTTGATTATATGTGCCTAATGAATGAATTTTTTAATGCCTAACGAAACAGACTTATGTGTTGAAATTAATGAGCTTGAAAAACAACTTACTGAGACATCTGTTTTTAATAGAAATGTTTCCCTGTATGACAACATGTTGGGGAGAATGGACACACTCGATAAGCAGTTGAAAGCTACTAAAAAGAAAAAAATTACAGTGTGATATAAATGACCTTAATAATAGTCGTATCTTTCTTTGGCCTAAAACAACTTACAATGATAAGGGTATGGCTACTACTATACAAACTTTTTCACGTAAAAATACTGCCTTTTCTACTAACTGTTTATCTGCAAGTAGCAAACCGAATCCTCAGAATAAATATATTGTCACTGACATCCAACCAGATGTTGTCTGTTCCTTTGAATATGTTGGTGACGTCAATATGTCATAAGGACGTTCAGGATCCATCTGCAATGGCAGAACAATGGCATCAAGTGAAGGGAAGTTAAAATCTGCCTAAAAAAGTTTTTTAGATGCCGTGCAGGGACTCAATATTCAATTACCAGAGAAGGTGGCTGGTTGAGAGTGCAATACGCTACAGCAACACTCGAGGTTGAGGGGAAGATCAAAAGCTGGTCCCACTACAAGAAGCAGAGCCCGCAATTGACAGAGTGCCAGGATAAGGTAGCGTCTAGTAATTCTTTATCCTTTCAGACTAAAACTTTTCCATCAAATTCTCTACTGCTGCAGAATGATTTGAGCACTGGAAATTTTAATGAATATTCCTCATATGACTGTAGTGGGGTATGTAGTGGGCTGTCTATCCACACAGAGCCTGTTGAACACTTAAATTGTTCTATTTGGATGCAGGGTTGTAACTTTCATTCTGAAAATGTTTTTGCTTGTAGTAATTTGACATAATTTTCTCATTTTAATAATGTTGCCCATAGTTTGGTATCTGCAACGAGTGAAATATGTGATAATTTTTTCTATGCTAGCATAGCACTTCACAATGAATTTCATACCAAGAATTTTGACTTTACTTCGAGTGAAAAAACTTTAGATGTGTTACCTCATGGTTTCGCCAATGAGGTGATTAATAGGGTGAAACCATCTAATGAGAATGATACTACTCAACAAATTTATGTAAATACTGATGCATCTAATTATTGTTGTCTGATGGGGAATAATGCTATCCCTGTATATGATGTTTCGGATGAATGTTCTGCAACTCAATCTAGTCATATGATATCTATTTTTAAATCTGGGGGGTAATATGGCTAGTTTTGAGAATAGTACTATTGATGTTGTCTCTAGTGTATGAAATTGTTGTCAGATGATAGGGAATAACATTAATGCTGCTCAAAATACCATTGCTAAATGTGTTGAATTCAACACTAATTGTATACCATCTCCTGAACTGTGGGTAGGAACCACTGCTAGTACACAAGATACTGCAACCTTATGCACTTGACTACATCTGGTTGGTGGGAATATGGATCTTGTTAATAGGCAAGCTAGGACTGATTGTACTGATGAATGTGTTGAAACCAATATTGATCATGTGACATTATCTACTGATCCTCAGATAATAGTCCCCGATACCGTACAAGGTATTGAGTCTTTGGATATATCTAATTTAACTTGTGAAAATACAAACTCTATGAATGGATCTGCTAACATGGATGGTGTGGTAACCCATCCATCTGTGGTCAATCTTTCTAAATATCAACTAACTGAAGCTGAGTTAGCTTTGTTATCACATGGGATTAAATTTATCCCTACAGCCACTGATGATCTAGTAAATGCTGTTACTGATCTGGGTTTGTTCTTTAGAGGTTTAAACTTAAAGAACATCTATGGAAATTATAGTAATACTAATAATAACCTCTTGAGGAGGGCTAGTACTTTTATTCCAATAAGTGACCCTGTTATCTCTATATTTAATGAAATATGTGAAAAGGAGATACGTGATTTATACACAAGAAATAACGGTCCAAAATATTATAACCTGAATCAATTAGAAAGTGAAGCATTGAAATCGCTTCAAAATAACACACAAATTGTTATCAAAGAGGCTGATAAGGGAGGAGCAATAGTAGTAATGAACATGGAACAATATATACAGTCTATGATGGATCTTCTTAGAGATGAATCTACATTCAAAGTTATTGACAATAAAGATATAGACAACATGATTAGTAGAATAAATATGACTATATATGACCTTCAAATAATGAATGATAGAGATCTTGAAATGTTTCACTATTTATCTGTTCCCTGTCCTACTATTCCCATATTGTATAGGCTCCCTAAGATTCATAAATCCATGGAACAACCACCCATGAGGCCTATTGCTTCTGGTGGTGGTTGGATCACAGAGCCTATATCAGTTTATCTTCAGAGTATACTAAAGGACTATTTAAAATTTGTTCCCAGCTACACTGAGGACAGTGCTGACTTCCTATCTCAACTCTACAACTGGTACGATCAAACCAACTAGCAGGATTTCCTTTTAGTAACCCTGGATATAAAATCACTATTTGCCATCATTCCTAATGCTTATGGGATTGACTGCATTAGGCAAATATTACATGAGCATGGTTTAGTCAGTGGGAGAAGATCTGAGACAGTTTGTGAATTATTAGACTTGGTCCTAGAAAACAATATTTTCATTTTTAATGAACAGATATATCATCAAGTTTCTGGTACTGCTATGGGTACTGCTGTAGCAAATACCTATGCCAATCTGACCCTAAGTAAATGGGAAGAGAATTTCATCTATGGGGAAATTAATCCCTATACTAGGAACATTACATTTTATAAGCATTTTGTGGATAATATTCTCTTGATTTGGCAGGGTATTATATTGGATCTACAGAATTTTTATGACTATTTGAATGATACTGTTGAATTTCCTAAATTTGAGATGAAGTTCTTTGATAAATCTTTAAGTTTTTTTGATATACAACTATCAATTACTGATCATGGATTACAAACTAGTGTATATAAAAAGGATGTCCAAGTCAACAAATGCCTTCATAAGAAAAGTATGCACCCTAGAAGAACTTTTAAGAGTATTTTGAAAAGCCAATATTTAAGAGCTAGTAGGCTTAGTACATAATTAGATGTATGTAATATACAGATGCAGGAAATGACTACTAACTTTCTAAAGAAGGGATATAATATAGCTGAAATTGAGACAGCCAGAGAAGATGTTCTCGCCCTATGGGGTTCTACAGCTAAACCTTATTTTTCCATGAGAGATGCTGATAGTACTAATACTATGGGCTGTAACAACAGACAACCACTTAGGTATCTTATGACATATAATAGGATGAGTAAAACAATTGAGAATGTCATAAGATAGAATTGGTTTATATTGAAATCTATACCTGGCCGTGAAAAATGGCTTTCGGATCAGCTCATGTTTACTTATTGTAATTGTAATAATTTGAAACAACTTTTATGCTATAAAGATTTCTCTTTAAATAATACGCAAAGAACTGAGTTTAATAAAAAAGGCACTTTTCCATGTTACAATTGTACATGTTGCACTAGTATTAATCAATGTCTGGAATTTAGGCACCCCGTGAGTGGTAGGGCGTATACTTTCCATAGTACAGCGACATGTAATACATCTGGAATTGTATATCTTGCTACATGTAAGAAATGTCCAAGTTTCTATGTGGGAAAATCAGTCAGATGACTGAGCGATAGAATTTTGGAACACAGGTCTGAGATTCGTAGGAATGTACTCACCAACTCATTGGCTTGTCACAACTCTGTTATAGGTCCCACTCATGAATTTGACTTTAGGGTCATATCAATTACATATCCAGGTATTATACGTGGGGATCATTTCAATAATGTAGACATGAAGGAGTATGAATGGATAATGAGACTTGAAGCAAGCAGAGATCCAGGTTTGAATAAACAAGATACTTTAAAATGTGTTTTAAAGAATAAACAAAAAAGAATTAGGATAAAATGAGAATAAGATGTTCTTCCTATTTCACATAATGTGGTTTCTATACCTTTTAGAACTGGGTGCTCACCTTGATTAATTAATGGCTGTGTCATGTGTTATTAGTATAAATGCTGGTTCTAATTTTTATTTTGTGTAAGACACTGAGGAAGGATGTTTTGATATCCGAAAGCTTTGTCATTTTCATTGCTATTGCTATTGTTTTATTACTTCATTTTTAATAAATTAGTCTGGTGTGACAGTTTGGAGAGAATATTTTTTTCTTTTGCTGTATGACAATATTAGGCCAGCAGGCCTTGCTGGAAACACTGTAATGTCATGTACAGAGTTTTATGTCAGCTGGTGGATAGACAAGTGCCTATCAGTCATACTCTGGGAAGGTAGCATTGGAGCCCTACACTGCAGTGACACCAGTCACCAGTGGAGTTCACCATCCTCCATTATTGGCATGCACTGTCTACCTATTCCCTCTCTGCAGTCACAGCCACTGTCAGTAACCTTTGACTGAGTACATTAGCAGGTGATTGCATACTGGGAGCTGTCACAGAATCCTACACAAAACCAACAGGATGGCGTAAGACACAGTCAGTTGTTCTCTGAGCTACTGACAGACTAACCACCAACTACTTCACAATACTATCCTGTGGGAAATCATCCACCCCTGCAAAATATTGTAGGGTCTGCACACCATACACAGTTGAGCCATTACACATGAAGTTATGGATACAGAGAGCAATGTAGCCGTTCACTTTCATTGGTCAGTAAGATGTGTGGATGCAGTCACTGATGTGCAGCCTATACGGACAAGTTTGGGATGTAAATCCCAGACTGTCACTGCCACACTGAATGTGACAGTCATCACAACTATCAATGTGTGCAATGGCACTTTTGTTATGTCATGACAAAGGGATATTGTACAACTGTAGCAGTCACACAGGTTCCAAGGTACACCAATGCACAATGTAGATAACATGCCCTATGGAGTCCATGTCATTACCATACATGTGTAGTCTGTCTCCTAAATACTTTGGAGGGGATGTGTATGGCTCCATACAGAGAGGTTTCAGATCCCACTGTGTACTTACAACATATCCATGACAGGACTAACACACCTACAGCATCACTGTGTTATATTTAGTACATGACAATGACCAAAATGAAAAAAGTCCACAGAAACACAAACACAAACTTATAAATCCAATGAGGAAAGGCAGAAGGTGAAGGCTCCACAAAAAACTTTTATTCAATAAAGGTTAGCACTTTTGTCCACTCCCAATGAGTGAACTTCATCGTCTGATGAAGTTCATTCATTGGGAGTGAACGAAAGCTCTAACCTTTATTGAATAAAATATTTTTTGTGGAGCCTTCACCTTCTGCCTTTCCTCATTAGATTTATACACAGTACATGCTGGAGAGACAGGTATGTAACAAAGACAGTACACCCTACATGAAACAGACCCCCCATGCTTGTGATGCGCACATCTGCTGTGACACACATCATGTGCAGGTTACAAAATGTGATGCAGAATATGGCAATCATAACTGGTGTCAGGCAACTGTACTGAACACAGAATATTTGTGCATGGGTCATCTCTTTCATCACAGCTTGTAGATGTGTGAGTTCACAAAACCTTCTGACACTTATCAAGGGTATCAGACATGTTCACAGATTAGGGATGTATGAGTAGACTGAATGTCACCATTGTCCTTGTTAGCCAGTTGTACACATATGATCCTATGGAGTCATGGACTTATAGTGCTGTACCTTGCTAAAGACATATTTCTGCTGTGCTGACATGCCATCCTGTGCTGCTTTATTGCCATGGTGTATCCATAGGTTATCCCAACAGACATCTGAAACAGAAACATAAACAAATCTGTGACACGCCTGTCATTGTGTAACTATACAGCCATTACAACATCATACAACATAAGGTACGCAAAAGTATGTGGCATACTCGTAACAAATGCCAACATACAGTATCTGTCATTAACCACTACAAGTGGCATGGTAAAACAACACTGCATTACACAAGTACATGTTAACTAATATAGTCACTTTGTGCATCAGACACATAGCTTCATTTCCACACATCGATGGTGAGGATGACAGGGATGTGGCACAGGTATCATCACTTGCACAGGGTGTTGTCTGGAGGTGCAGGAGGCCTAGGCTGATCCAAACTGTTGACAGCATGTAGATGAGTAAGGAAGAGAAGCAGGTAAGATGAACCATGGAAAAGTGCCACATTTGTCTGTAGGTGACCTGCATTTGACAGTGGTGTGTGAGTGTGTGTACATAGTCAAGGTCAGTGCTAGCCCTACATGTGTATATGCTGGACAGCTTTGGACCATACATGGTAGAGCTGACAGTTCATTGTCTCAGGCCCTGAACACAGGAACTGGCAATGCCAAGAGTTGCACTGTTACCTTCATGCCCAAGGTCAGAAGCAGTGCTAGTACCTGACGGTGACTGCTGTCTGCTGTGGCCATGTCCCCCACAGGAACACCCAGGACCATGAACCCATGACCTCCCATGTCATGGTTCAGACAGCACACTGCCCTCTGTAGCACTGGATGTACTGCCACTATGGGAGCATGAGTGTGCATGGCCGCAAGGACTCTGAACAGATAGGGCTGCTGACCTACTTCCATGAGTCCGATGCTCAACTCCATCCACATGTTCCAGCACAGACAATGTGTGAAACAAGATAGACACTCTCTCAGCCCACCCTCTGTCCACTGCATCAGTTAACTGATCCAGGGTGTCCCTAATGTGGTGGAGGCAGTCATGGATGTCAGATCATGCTGCATCCATAACCCTAAGCATACGTCTGGTGTTCCATGCAGAATGTGCCTGTGCCTCCATGATGGCTCCAAACATGCACCGAGTGACCTGCGATGTGATACCTACAACAGGTGGTAGATGGAGAACAGGCCTCCTAAAAGAACCCCTGTCAATCCGCCTGTGTGGGACATCATCAGCTCCATTGCTATGGCCAGAGTCTACACTCACTGGAGCCATAGTCACCACACATTCCTGCTCAATGTACCCACCCTCTGACTGTCCAATATCTGTGGTGGGGACAGGATATGTGTCGGCATACTGACAGTGTGCATTGACAATGAGGGAAGAAGAAGGATGTCAACATCTGGGACAGATTCAGCCCCTGTAACCCCCACCTGTGCCACACTGTGACCATCATCATGATCGGAGTCTGAGGAGACATTGACATCAGGTTGTGTAAGGAAAAGACACCAACCACCCCGGTCACCTGTGTTAAGAAAGGAAAAGGCAGTACATTACTACCTGCACCATTATGCTCTGCAGTACTATATTGTGATAATTTAAGGCTCTATACACTGTTGTCACTATGACAGACCTGTTGAAAACCCAACCTTTTATTGTAGGACATGAGGACAGTACTCTTCCCACTAACAGCTGTAGTTATTTGAAAATAACATCTCATTACACTGCAGTCTCATTGACAACAGTGAGGTACAGTGTTGACATTTGTGTAGACTCTGCACAGTTGAATCATATGACACTCTATAGTGCTCTGACAAGAGCGTCACATCTATCTATCTATCAGTGTGGTCACACCTACAAGGCATGGGTATGAGTCTAACATGTGTATAGTCAGAATATATTTGTGTGCAGTTGGCAGTCATGCTGACAGTACAGTAATGCAAGCAGAAGGCCTGGGATGACAGTCTAGGGATTAAAATGCTTTAACCTAATTCTATAACAAAACAGTGTTATGCTTACCAGAAGCAAGACCATGAGTTTGGCCAATACCTTGAGATACCTGTGAAAAATTGAAGGAGAAGTAATGTCAGTACCACTGCATGTTCCACCACCACAAGTTAATACATCCATATATCTCACATTTACAGTAGTTACTGTGTTAATTGTCATGTTGGTCAAAATCTGAATATGACAGTCAAACTACAGTGAAACCCTTCTCTCCCTCCCAAAGGCAGACAGACCTGACACCCATGTAAGACTATGTATACCCTGCCAAACTGACTACTAAAGTATTACAATGCTGATCAGACTAAGCTTACCTGCACGCTCCACTGCCGTGGACACTGTGGCACTCACATCTATGATGTAGGGAGTGATGGATGTCTTGGCGATGTTGTAAGTGCCTTGATTTACCAGGAATTCATCAGTGGCTAAGAGTGGTTGTTCCACTGCAGGCCCTCCACTGGTGCTGGCATGATCCCTGACTACATCTACTGCTTGTCTGCATGTGACATTGATCATGTCCATTGCACAGTGATGAAACTGCTCATATGTCTTGCCCTGTTGATCAGTTGAATTGATATCATTGACAAAATCATCCCACAATGCTCCCACTGTCCCCTGTTGTTCATTCTCCTTGGACAGTAGAGCACCATGGTTTTGATGGAGCACTTCCACCATTAACTCTTTCTCTGCATCAGTGAAAGCTGCACAGTGTCTTGTTTACATGTTCCCTGAAAGGCAACATAATTGAACAAATGTCCGTATCACATACGTGAAAGTACATTACGTATAGATACAGCAAGGACAGAATGGCTGGCAATATCCACTGCTTGATCAGACATGTCATATTCCACAGTGCTAAGCATGTGGATACAACTAGGATACTGGTGCTAGGTATTCCCACGTGTGCCATGATAAATGCAGCTGTATGTTCCTTCAGCCAACACTGAGGTTTATTGCAGTGTGTCCCCAAGGGGCAACCTCCATGTTAATATGTCAAACCAACTGTGCCAAACTAATAGCAGTCTGCTATCACAGCCACTGTAAAGGGAGATGTCCATGAGTCCAGTGTGCCACATTGACAATATACATTCCGCCCTTGATGTCTTGCACATCCCCTCTATGTGTAACAAATCTGGAAATCATTGACATGTCATTATCACAGTTCTAAGAAAGGCTTAACTCTGTAATTTCCCTTAAGAGCACATAGAGATCACAGTCAGTCTGGGGCTGGTTTCTCCCTCTATCTCCATATCTCTAATAAGACTCCCCACTGGCACAGCTATAGGGTTGCGATCTCAGTCAAGTGGCCAATCTAAGACTTCCAGCACCCTCTCTGTCAAACCAGTGTGCCATGTCCCTGCCCAAGTAGCTGACAGACACACACTTTGAGATTTGATTGATATACAAACACCCACACACCTGAGAAAGGCTGGCACAGGTTTACTAGCTAGGCCCCTTCTCCCCAGACTATAAGTTAGTTTCAACTGCCACCAGCCAACTCTTTATCAGCTACTCTAAGGCCCTTACCAAAGGGTGTCAAATCGTACTGTGTAATGTTACTATTAATCCAAATGGTAGTCTTGACCAAGCACCAGGCTGTTAGGAGTGGACTGTACAGAGTCACCAAATACATATACAAGTAATCCAAGAGCTTAAATGTGTCTCACAAATATCAGCCACAAAGATAGGTTTAAATATATTTAATAAAAAATTTTAGAAGAACAAGACAATACTCAGTCAATCAACAAAATAACTTCAGAACTCAAAATCACAGGAAATATTTTAAAACAACATTACAGGACAGTCTCAAATAAAATACTATGCCCTAAATCCTACTTGCAGCAAAGCAAGTACAGATGATGATGATGTGTGGATGTTCTTGCTAGGTCCAAGACAAAATACAAAATGCACAGTCTCTCTCTGAGAGAGTTTTCAAATTAATATCACATTTTACTGCTAGGGTAGCCTGCATGATATCACTTTTTGTCACCTGACTTCAGTTCACAGGCTAAAACAGAAATTTATAGAATTTTAACATTCCTGTGTTAAAAAATACATATATATCAGATGTTTGCAGATCTTGGAAGTCATAAAACAATAAGATATTTTACATTTTAAACCTAGTAATACGTTTTCATTCAATACAATAAAAAATGTCTAGCTCTAGAGATTTTGTCTGCTATTGAACTGAAACTAAGAGATAAAATCTTTTGTTTATAGCCCAGCTACTTAACCTCAATTATTCTTAGGTTTTTCATGTTAATATTTTATATTCTAGCAGGGCATGCTGTCGTTACATTCTTGAAGCTCAGTACATAACATACAGTTCTCTATAAATCATATGAATGTTCACTAATGACATAGAATTATTTAAAAAATTCCAGATAACTGGGCTGGCAACATGACAAGTATGTTAGACAACAGCATCACTAACAGAATAGTAGGCCATATATTTGTTGTGTCCTTGAGCAATATGTGGGATGAATATAACAATTAGTCTATGGATGATAGAGAGAATTCTTTAGGTTCTTCACCCCACAGTGCTTCCACAGACAAGCCAGCAAGTCTAACATGAAATTGGCGGTTTACCTTTATTTTGTTGAATGCCGTATGTGTGACGTGCAAAACGTCAGACTTATGGCTGCATAGAACCACAATGCCGATTCACCATGTGTTTGAATGGCAAATAAGCAAATGCTTTTTTGCCATTCAAACACATGGATCAAATGTCAGAAATGGTTCTTCAGCAAACCATCCATTTTGGACATTTGATCCTTAGATGTTGTCCGTATTTCGGCATTATGGTTCGCAAAAATGGCCCATCTCAGAAATGGTATTCAAGCATTCAAAGTTAAACTGAAACTGGCACCTCTGTCAGTCAGTATTTCTTTTGGAAAACTTACCCTGCTGAAAATCTCTAACAAAGTATTTGCCACCTTTTTTGCCACAATAGAGGATGGAGCCACCACCTTAGGATATGTGGTAGCAAAATCTACTACCACTAGGATATACTTTTCCCTGTGGAACTTGGGGTACTCAGAGGCCCCACAATATCCATACCTACCCTCTAAAATGGCTCCTCAATCACAGGCAAAGGCATCAAAGGAGCTCTCACTTACCTTTTGGCACTGCTCACAGATCCTGCAGTACCATGTTACATCTCTGGAAATCTCATACCAATAACATTTCTGCATAATACGTCTCTTTGTATGTTTTATGCCCATATGAACTGCAAAGGGAATACCATGGGCTATGGCTAGATGAGACAGATGGTAGGCTCTGGACACTACTAACTGCTGTATTCTCTCAGCCTCTAACCCTCCCTCAGGGGTCTGCTCTCTATAAGCCACCCTTTGTTTCAGTATACAGATTCCCCCTTCCTTTGAGAATCATGTGCCTCACTAGCTACTTCTCTCAGGCCTTGTAATGCAAGGTCTGAGAGCTTAGCCTGTCTCAACTTTCTCTTAGAAACCCTTTTCAGCTTCCCTTCCATAGGAAGTCTGGTATTCTCTGACAGCGGTGCCTCACTGTCAGCCTGGGTACTCCTACTACTCACCACTGCCCTTGCAGTCACTCTGTCCAAGGGAACATCAGTACCCACAAACAGCTGTGGCTCACCTTCAGTCTAACTGCTAGTGGGTAGCTCCCTCCTTGAAGTAACCACCTCACCAGTCCTGGCTGCAAGTGTGTGGTCTGTCTGGGTCTCCCCCAGGCGACCAGACACACATACTTGTCTCCAAGTCTGACTGCATGTAACTGCATGCACATAGCGTACTGCATTATCAAAATCATTCCCTATCAGGACATCTGCAGGGATATCCTCAAACACACTTAATTGTTGGCTTCCTCCCCCCCCTCCCAGTCAAGGTGAACCCCAGCCAAAGGTATTTGGAATGGGGTCCCTCCTAAAGCTCTGACTGGAGTAGACTGCCCAAGCAAGTAGTGCTCCTCTTTAACCATTACAGGCTTCACAATGCTTAAGTCAAAGGCTGTGTCTCTTATAGCAGTGGCCTCTTTCCCCTCCACTAAGATAGGATATGAACTCTTGTGGTAATTTGGTACCCTTGTTGTCTCAAGACAACTTACTGCTGGCATTCTGTCATGCCTACTTACTATCTCTCCTACCTTTTGTTCCCCACCTTGCCTCCATGGACATCTATATGCTACATAGCCCCACCGGTTGCATTTCAAACATTTAACCCTTGGTCCTGGACATGTGCCTGGACTAGTGCCTTCCCCTGCTATGAGCGGACTCTGTAGGAGCAGTCTGGGCTGCCCACCATGGATTCTCCTTAGACTCATGAGCAATACAGGGTGTCCTTTACTGTGCAGTGATGCCCTGCTTGCTAGGTATAGGTCTCCCTTCTTCTCCAACTCATCTGCAGCAGTGGATTGTCCATCAGCTAACCAGATTATCATGTCCTCAGGTGCTAAGGGCTTCTTCCCTCACTGAAAGGTCTGCCAGCCCTTCAAAAGTGGTGACCTGACATCCACTCACCCACCTATGAATATAAGTGCTTAGTTCAGCAATATATTCACACACACTTTCACTTGCCTTGCGTCTACGCTCATGAAACTTTTTTCCATAAGCTTCAGGTGTTAACTTAAAGCATTCTAACAAAGACATTTTAACTGTATTATAATTTAAGCAATCAGTATCAGACAATTTAGAAATTGCAGTTACAGCTTTACCATGGAGTAAGGGGTCAGCAACCATACCCAGAGCCCTTGGTCAACATTATACTGTTTACATACCCTCTCAAACATATGAATGAAACTGTCAAAATTATCCACCTCTGTAAATTGTGGAAGAAATTTACTGACCTTTGTTGCTTCTGGGGTTCAGTTACTCCCTTCCCCCATTACCTCCATGACTCTGGCAAAGAGTTAGCATCTCCTTTTCATGTTTCCTCTGCCTCTCCTTATCTTCAGCCTCTAGACGCCACAGTTTCTCATTTTCCTCAGCCTCAAAATGTCTCAGGTTGTCATTTTCCTCAACCTTAAGATGTCTCAGTTTCTCTGCCGCTTCTATTTCCAAATGCTTGACCTCCAGCTCAAGTCTCTTTAACTGTAGATAGATTTTTAAGTCCTCTGTGGAAAGATTGAGCTGGCCATTTTCTGAGAGTTGTACCTCTCAAAGGCCAGACTGGTTGTCCTTCTGATAGCTGGTCTATGATGCAGCTGTGCCCAAAGCTACAATCATTTCTGCCTTTGTCAGGTTGCCATGCACCAGTCCTTTAGCCTGGCACATCTCAGACAACTGGCTCTTTGTCAGCTTGCCATACTCCTCTGCTGACATACTTGCCTGCTCACCAGGACTTACTAAGCTAACAAAAAATAAATAAATAAAACAGTTATGGTGTGAAACTCTGAATGTTTACTGCATGGCTGATTGAGAGTACAAACACCTTCAATTACCACTGCACAGAGGCTACAGGAATTCAATATCCATACCACTACAAGACAATTAATATGTAATGTGGCAATCTCACCACTGTCAACCAATTAATATGCAATGTGGATATCCCCCACCACTGTCCACCAATTAATATTTGATGACCCTGCACTGGGCCAGTAATCAAGAAGCCATGCTTTTCGGCCCCAAAACTTGGACCGAACCACAAAAGGAGGGGGAGTATCGATATTCATCAAAGATACCCACACCTCCAGGTTGGTGGCAAAGCACGAAGCATCAGAGACTATCCATGTGCAACTAACAGTGGGTAAAACTGCCTTCCAGTTTATAGCCTGCTACAGACCACCCTCCCAAACCCAGGAACCCCACTCGGCCTTCCTGAGAACACTGGAAAATATGAAGGTCTCTCCAAACACCATTATATTGGGCAACTTCAACTACCCAAACATAGACTGGGAGCATTACTCTAGCTCCAACACCCTAGCCCAAAGGTTCCTAGAATTTATAAACTCAAATGCTATGGAACAACTTGTTACCACTCCCACAAGAGGGGAAAACATACTGGACCTGATCATCACCAACATGGGGACTCTATGCTCCAGACCAGAAGTGTATCCCTCACTGGTAAGATCAGACCATAAACTAATCTCACTGGATATTCACATCCCGACCCCACCCCTGCCCAGAAAACCACAGTGAAAAACTTCTAAAGCAAATTTTACACTCCTCAAAACTGAGGTGGAATCCTTCAAAGCCCCGGCCTGTGGAAAATACGCCCAGACCGCAGAATCCTTTATAAACGCATTCTATGAACACCTTCAGGAATGCATGGATCATGCGATCCCAAATAAAACCAAGACCCAATCCTCCAAAGGCAGATGTCCTGTCTGGTGGACCCCAGCCATAAACAAACTATACAATAGAAGGAGGAAGCTACTAAATGATAAAGCAAAATCCCAAAAAGGGAAGACATCACTGATCAGTATTAGCAAAAAACTACGTGCACACATAAAATTGTCTAAGGCCAGCTTCGAGAGAAAAATTGCACAGGACACTAAGGATAATCACAAGGCTTTCTTTAGTTATGTTAGGAACCTGGGTGGTAATTCCCAGATATGCTCAGAATTAGTCCAAAATGACAAAAAATACACCGAACCCACAGACATTGCCAACATCCTAGCTGACAGGTTCAGCGCAAACTTCTCCCCCCTCTCCCCACCAAAAGGGCAAATATCTATCCCAGCAGAGTGCTGCCCCCCTGACATCTCAGATGCTCAGGTAAGAGCTGCCCTCTCCAAAGCAAAAAACACAGCATCAATGGGACCAGATGGTGTCCCGGGCTGCGTCCTACATGAACTCAAAGAAGAGCTAAACCCAAACATAAAACTACTGTTCAATCTCAGCCTTACTACAGGATATGTGCCCAAAGAGTGGCGTACAGCAACAGTGGTCCCTCTCCATAAAGGTGGTGCCTCAACGGATCCTGGAAACTATCGCCCCATAAGCCTGACTAGCTTGGTCTGCAAAGCTATGGAAAGGATCATCATGGACCTCATAAATAAAGATATTGGGGACCTACAAACACTGGATCCTACCCAGTTTGGCTTTGTTAAGTGCAGATTCTGCCTCTTAAACCTGGTTGATTTCTTTGAAACAGTCACCAAGGCCATTGACGAGGGTAAGGTGGTCCACACAGCCTACCTGGACCTCGCAAAAGCCTTCGATACAATACCCCACTCGGGCATTATAGATAAGCTCACCAGCTTAAATATAAACCCCTATGTCACTAGATGGATTGCAAACTGGCTCAAGGACAGAACCCACATGGTTAGAATTGCTGGAGCCATGTCAGACTCCAAACCAGTTACAAGTGGTGTCCCACAAAGCTCAGTCCTGGGATCTCTCTTGTTCGGTATATATTTCTCGGAGGTACAGGCCAACACGGAAGGAGTGTGGCTGACCAAGTTCGCAGATGACTGCAAACTGGGCACCATAATTGACTCTCCAGCCGACACAAGCATCCTCCAAAAGGGCCTCATAGAAACAGACAACTGATGCCAGAGCCATGGCTTCAAGCTAAATGCCAAAAAGTGTACAGTCATCCCCTTTGGCAAAAACAAAGTGCCCACAAATTACCACATAGGTGGAAATCCATTAAGTACAGAAGAAGTAATTAGGGACCTGGGGACCCAAGTTGATAGCAATCTCTCATTTGACAACCACGTGGCCAAAGTGGTTAGAAAAACATTTTATATAGCCCACCTAATCATGAAGGGATTCACATCTAGATCAGGGGAGGTCATCGTGCCTCTTTACTCATCCCTCATCAGGCCCATAATTGAGTACAATGCCCCTTTGGGATGTACCTTACCAGACACCTGCAGCAACTGGAAAGACCCCAAAAGTACCTCACCAAGAGGATCAAAGGGCTCAAACAGATGCCATATGCTGCCCGGTTAAAGAAACTCCAGCTCTACTCAGTGGCATACCGCCTGTTCAGAGGCGATCTGTGCCTGACGTATAAAGCCATGTCCAACCCGAATTAATGGACATGCTGCACCTCAGAAAATCCAAATCCCATCGAGCTACGCTTGAGAGACTTGAACCTCAGCACTGAAATAAATAGGACATGCTGGAGGGACAGATTCATAACCCAGAGGCTCCCTTCACTCTGGAATAAAATCCCAGTCCAGGTTAGGCAGAGTCCCTCATTGACTCTCTTCAAGAGGAATCTTGATGAGTGGATGGGAGATCGTAGGTTTACCCCGGGTATCACTTCTGTGTCACTGTTAGACAGAGGCACAGTATACTAACCTCGAAAAAGGGCATAGCAAAATAAATTTAAAATGGGTGGCGAAAGCCAAACACATTCTGGCAAGGCTTATAAATGCCCTAGGGCAGATAGCCTAGTATGAACCTATGAACCTATGAACCTAAGCCTCAATCCTCACCACTGGCAACAGCTAGGGGGTGTACTGCCCCTGCACTGGGCCAGTAATCAAGAAGCCTCAATCCTCACCGCTGGCAACAGTTAGGGGGCATACACACTGGAAGGATGAGAAGTACACACATACAGTAAAGTGCAATTTCCCTTAATATCACACAGAGATCACAGTAAATCTGGGGCTGGTTTCTCCCCCTCAGTCCATATCCCCAGTAAGACTCCCCACTGTCACAGCTAAAGAGTTGAGATCTCAGTCAAATGGCCAAGCTAAGACCTCCAGCACCCTCTCTGTCCAACCAGTGCTTTGTGTCCCTGCCCAAGTAGCTGACACACACACACACACACACACACACACACACACACACACACACACACACACACTTTGAGATTTGATTGGTATACAAACACACACCACACACCTGGAAAAGGCTGGCACAGGTTTACTAGCTATGCCCCTTCTGCCCAGACCATAAAGTAGTTCCAGTTGTGGCCAGACAACTCTTTATCAGATACTCTAAGACCCTTACAAAAGGGTGTCCAATCTTACTGTGCAATGTTACTACTAATCCAAATGGTAGTCTTGACCAAGCACCAGGCTGTCAGGAGTGACCTGTACAGTGTCACCAAATACATATGCAAGTACTCTAAGAGCTTAACTATGTCTCACAAATATCAGCCATAAAGATAGGCTTAAATATATTTAATGATACATAATAGAAGAACAAAACAAAACTCAGTCAATCAACACAGTAAGTTAGAGTTCAAAATCACAGGGAATATTTTAAAACAACATTGCAGGACAGTCTTAAATAAATACAGAAAACATATAAACTAATATTTACTATATTCCTAACTGTGTCTAAAATAGATGGTATGCCCTAAATGTGACTTACAACAAAGCAAGTGCAGATGAGGATGATGAGTGGATGTTCTTGCTAGGTCCAAGACAAAATACAAAATGCACAGTCTCTGTTTGAGAGTTCTTAAATTAATACCACATTTTACTGCTGGGTTAGCCTGGATGACTTTTTGTCACCTGACTTCAGTTCCCAGGATAAAACAGAAACTAATAGAATTTTAACATCTCTTTGTTAAAAATACATATCTCTTAGATGTTTGCAGATCTTGGAAGTCGTAAAAGAATAAAACACTTTGCATTTTAAACCTAGTAATTACTTTTCTTTCAAGACAGTAGAAAAACTTCTAGCTCCAGACATTGTGTCTGCTATTGAACTGAAACTGACAGATATATTTTGTCCATGGCCTAGCTATAAAGTAACCTAACCTCAAATATTCTTAAGGTTTGCTGGTTAATCTATGTTCCAGCAGGGTATGCTGTGGCTACATTCTTGAAGCTCAGTACATAACATACAGTTCTGTATAAATCATATCAATATTTACAAATGACATAGAATTATTTACAAAATTCCAGATAGCTGGGCTGGTAACATGACAAGCATGTTAGACAACAGCATCACTAACAGAATGATAGGCCACATGTTTGTTGTGTCCTTGAGAAATATGTGGGATGAATATAACAATATGTCCACCATTTGGTTGACTGCCACCCCATGTGTTACAGTCTGGTAGTAATTTGGAGCATGCATGAGGGGAGTCCATGTTACAAGTAGGTACTGCAAATGTCTATGTTAGGTGTGCAGCTGTGCTCATCAACACTGTGAGTTTGAAAGGATTGTGTGGTGCACTCTGTTATTAGTGTTCCTCATTTGCAGTACCTAAGCTGAATTTCTCTATGAATGCATATTAATGCATGACATAATGCTTTATGTACTTATACTTTTGCTATAGGGATACGTGAAGTTGGTTTCTATCTGCAGGCTTTTTACTTCCATCAGTGAAATGCAGACATTTCATTTGATATGCATTGTGTGGATAAAGAGTGCATGACTCTGCCATTATTTGCTGGCCTCACAATACTATAATTCCAATGCTACACACCACTGGATTTGAACCCAGGACTGTGTGTGGCAAAATGCATTGCCGCAAGGCATTTAACACACTGAGCTACTGAATCACTGCTACAGTAGGTGCATTTGCAAGATATATGTGCACACATACAGGCTGTGACAAACATTTTCAACATCCATCAGTATGTGCATAGCTTTATATGGATGTATTTCTGCACCTAGGTCCTGGCTGAACATGTATTTTTCCATTAATGCCTTAGCAGGTGTCTTTCTATATGTTGCTGATAAAAGGACACATTTAAATGCTACGACAGGCCTCACTTACATCCATTATTAAGTCTTTGGCCTTCTAGTGGTGTACTATTGTACCAGAGTCCCAGGTACACTCCCATTTTTCCATTACTTTTTAATCAAGTTTACTCAAAGGGGCGCAGCGTGCAGCTCTACTGAAACATGCTTAATGACTGTAACTGGCAATTACTATGTTTTGTTTAAAGCATGTGCTTTTAATTAAGAGTTGTGTGGTGTGGAAGGTTAATGCAGTGGTCTGCAAGTGAGTTGGTCTTGGGTTCAAAATATGAGGATTAGTGTTAATTTTGTATTTGTGTATTACAATTTTTAAAACACATATCGTCAATATAGCTCTATTTAGCTAAGCTTAGTGATGCAAGAAAAGAAAAATGGGGAGATAGAAAAGTGGTGAAATGGGGTGCAAGCAGAGGGAAAAACATAGTGAAAGGCAGGTAGGGATGTGCAGGAAGGGTGTAGGAAAGAACCATAGTTATCTATTTCATGACAAGCAACTTTGACTGCACTTTGACAGAATTTGTTCAAGACTTTGAACTCTCACCCCCAGAGAAAGGGGTGAGGACAACATAACTCTGTTGTCAAGCCAATTGGACCAATTTCCATGTGTCCAGTGAGCACTTGGGTGAAATGGAGAGCTATGTATGGGACGATATTTTTTGGGGGGCAGGTGTCCATCTTTTTAAAGTGAGAGTGGAATTTTGGGGAAGAGACATAGGTACACATGGAGAAGGTAAGTTGGGTAGGAGAGGATACATTTGCAAACAAACAAGACAGCAGGCAGGGACAGTTTGTGACCCATGAGGGGGGTGAACACCATAGATAGGGAGGGTGTTGTGGATTCTAAGTCCCATGTGCCTCCACAAGGCAGCAGCATGACACACATCCCAACCCACTGGACTGCCTGCACTGCTCCATCACTGCCACAGGGATGGCAGTGGTGGAAGCTGGGCACTGGGGACAGGCTGCTCCACCAGGTTGGCCAGCATTTTCTTGATCCAGTGCAGGAAGCAGTCAAACCCGTGATAGACTATCCTGCACATCAAAAGTGGCAGCTCATCTCGAGTGACAACTCCTCCTCCACCAGGCTCCCAGATGGGGGGGTCTGTCCCCGTCCCATGGGGTGGTACTACCCAACTCTGCAGGTAATATAGGGGCAGCAGAGGGGTCACCATGAGTCTGGTCCCAGATGTGCTGGGACCCAGTGCCATTGCTGGATGATGCAAGGTAGGTGGATCAGCCAGAACCGGCCTACCTTAAGGTATTGTGGTAAAAGAGGTATAGGTATAGGTTAAGGTTAGTAATAACAAAACCATTGTTAGTATTAACAGAATGGAAAATCATATTTATCAATGCAAATGCATATTAATGCATATTATGTGTAGCACAACATTAAGTAACATAACAGTCAGTATGTTAACAGCATGTCAGTAAGTATTAAATCTTAAGGCCAACAACACAGTTAGTTTAATAAAATATGTTAATACTGAATTGTAATAAAACACAACAATAATAAATCACAGTTTAACAAAATATAGTTAGTTTAACAAACTATGTTAATATTAAATCATAATAATAAATAATAATAAATAAATGAAAATAAGGGGTGGAGAGAGAGAAAGAGAAACATTCCGTCACTGACAATGCAGACTATACTCCTGAAAACACTGATAATAAATACTCTACAGGCATTTAGTGCCAGTTTTGAGTACAGTGCATACAATTCTCCTATAGCTGATATAGCACGTACATACATCTCAAGCTGGTTGCATGCGTCAGTATGGGCCAGGTAATAACAAATGCAGGTACGCAACTACACATTACAGTTTCACATAATGTGGACTTAAATAACTACCAATGTGTTCGGTAAACAGATTTGGTAATACATTTTATTCCAGGTAAGCATTTTTCTGGTAATCCTGTGACAGACAGATTAGGAAGTTTTAATTACATTATGAGAAGCTGTGACACTTGAGAGGCATGTTTGTGTACAGTACATAAACTAGACATCTGACATGCCTTAGTTGGCAGGCATGGGAATCAAACCCAGTAGCTGCAACTGTAAAAACTGTAACAATTGACTGCAGCAACTTAGTACAGACATGCAAGGGATACAGTAGTACTGGCAATATTTAGACGGATTTGTTTAGGAATCAACAATGCTGCTTAAAACATTATTGGTATTGCTAATAAGTGTCAGTAAAATGTTAGTACAATCATATCTGCTCATCTCAACCATATACCTTTTGGTCTTGGAGTGGGAGAAAATGAGAGCATTATGTGACTGAATGTGTTTTGCATTCTAGATGTATTAGTGTTATACTTGTATGCAGTGGCAGTAGACCACACATACATGAAATACAGTTGCACTGCATTTATTAAAACAAATTAATTTAGGAATCAATAATGCTTCCTAACACTTTATTGGTATTCTGCTAAATCTCTGTGAAGTCCACACATGATATCTGCCATATAGTGGGATACCTTACCCATATACCTTTATTACTCTGAGAAGGAGGAACAGAGAGCATTATGTGACTGATATTAGCTTGGAGACATGTTGCACTTGACCCCAGCAACTTTTCCATAGACAAGCAATGCATAAAGCTCTACTGCAATGGTTATAACATCACAATCCTGCTGTGTATAATTTTGCTTATTATTATTGGTATTGTTTATTGTTTATTGCAATGCAGTTGTTATTGTTCATTTATTGCACTACAGCTTCAATTGCCCATTTATTGCACTACAGTTCTACTTGCCCATTTATTGTACTACTGTTTCTATTGTGTATACTTTATTGCAGTAAATTATTTACTCTTTCGTGCTTATTGCACTACAGTTAGCATAATAAATCTGTACTTACCAAACTCGTGGCACAACTTAGCAAGGCACCTGGCATGGGACTCAACATTGCAAGCCCTCTCAGCTGCAGCTATTGGAAAGGAAGCACACCATTACACATGCCAGTTTTGCAGACATTCAGCTTGCAGTTTGATAAAACAGTGGAAAACATACTTACATAGGTCTGAAGAAGTTCCATGAAGGGAATGAAAGCACTTACCATTTGGATCTTTTTGTAATAAAGTCGCTTTGTATTTTTAGCCATTCGTTTTTTATTATTTTGCCTTTTATGGCTATTTTCATTTGTTTATTTGGAGTTTTGTGAGGCATACTTACATAGTTGTGTGGCATTCCCAGCTCGTACCTGTTGGATTCAGGTGTCCAAGATTCCCCTCTTTCTCCTCTTCAGGTCATCATAATAGTGATGACACTGCTCACCTGTGTGGTGGATACCAGTAACACTGATGAGTTCCCTGACCAACTGGTCCCAGGCTTTCGTCTTACACTCTGAGCCCTGGAAACTGCCCTGCAGCAGCCTGGGTTCACGATTTTTTACCCGGAGCCCAACAAAGAACCTGGACTTCTGAACACCCCATCTCTGCACCCAAAAGTGCACACTTTCACCAGCATCACCTACTATATCCACATATAATCAGACTCCAAAGACTCCTGCAGAATTCTCATCCATTGCACCTAATATAGGCTGTTTTCCTGCCCTTACACATCATTGAGCACATTCAAAAAAGCACTACATTGCTTATCATTGCCTAAATCAGTTAAGCATAGCTGAGCAGCATGAAAACTCACAAAACTGAGGTTTTAGCTAAGCTTAGCACTGCACAAACAGCAGTAGCCATTAGCATGTTTAAGCAGTGCTCAGCATAGTGCAGCAGTGCCATATTTCAAATATTTACAAACTCAAGACACAAAACTGAGGACTGCCGAAGTATCAAACAAACACATGTTCTTACTCCCTAAAGAACTTCTTCAGAATCTTGGCATTGCTGCACTCTGCGCCATGCAAACAGCAATTCAAAAAAATAAATAAATTTCATAAAAATAGAATATTACACATTTAAAGCAATTCACAGCATTTCAACAGTAGCAGGGAGCAGTACAGGAAGCCTCACCCTGTATATGGCAACTAACCTGGCATCTACAACCATGGGTAGCCTCTACACTTCTTCCTACATGGATTCAATATCCCTGTTCCTATGCTGTCCCTTGCCAGCGCACCATGATGTGGCCATATACATGGGCACATTCCATGTAGGGTCTACACGGTACCTATACAGATTTTATTATGTCCCAGGGTTAAATTAGCTGAAATTTCAAGATGCAATACCACACTACTGCAGAAAATTTAGGAGGGATCTACTACTATAAAAAAAAAAATGGTCCGGTCTTTGTCTAAGCCAATCATCCTGAGTATTGGAATGGGTAGGATTGTACATTGTCTACTCTATTGTTTGCTTAGGCCAGAAAATAATTATACTTCTACCTTATAGCCTATATATCCTCCCCTCCATCGACTCTATTTTGCAAACCAGAGATATGAGTCAACATGTGAATGATACTATGGCAACACTTTTAAGCAGTCAAGGACATTGCCTAAATTTTGAGATGCTATGCTTGATGTTCCAAAGCTATTTGTATATAAAGATAACTCTTTGAAATTTCAATTTTTTGCTAACATTTGAATAGTATCTGCACTTTGAATCTGTGATATGAGGGAAATCTGATGTGACATGTTTTGTTATTCACTAAAGCATAGTCTAACATGGCTTAGTTTGAACATATCCTACACAGACCATATATAGTTATATTTCATTCCATGCTAAATATTCAGAGAAGGTCATGCTTTTTCTCAAATAAATGCATGTTCAAGCTGCCCACACTGACACTGCAATGGAGGCACATCACCCTTTAGTATTTGTCAACACTACAGTGACATGTAGCTGAGGTAAGACTGTTGGGACTAGCAATATACCTTAAACATTATCAACAGTGGGAGCAGATGAAAGCATATGGCAGGTAGTTCTGACATGGAAAGTGGAAGAAGTACAGTTTTTACAAAAAAATAAAGTAGCTTCATTATTGTGACATGAGCTGATAACGTTCCATGGTTCTGTTTCACAGTCATTCAGCTATGCCTGTCATAGGGGCAGAAGTACCTCTGGGCTTATAGTCTTCCATTCAGCTGACAACCTGGTGTGCAATCTTTTTCACTTCTGTCAGTTCTGACTATCATGTATCATTAGTTCCCTTCTTGTTTTTAATACAATCTGAAGCATTTGCTGTTCCTGAACTTATGTTGTGAATAATTTTCTTGCTAATGTTGTTGAATCAATATTATTCCAGTCTGTTTCTGGAAATTTAAGTCACCAGGTAATATTATTCTTCCCTCCTGTGTTTCATGCAACACATATATTAATTCCTCAAGGTGACTAGTACTTTATTTTTGTTGTCTATACACTCCAACAATTGTTATATGTTCCAGGGTTGTCTTTATTGTCAAAGTTACACAGTCTATAGTATTGGTGTTATCAGTGAAGATGTAATAATCACAGTTCTCATAACTATCTTTAATCCCTATTATAATACCTCCACCTTATTTTTTGTTAGAATGCCTGTCATAGTAAAAACATACCCTGACAGAACTGGTTTCCAGTCATTGTTCTTTAACCATGCGTCACAAACAATAACAACATCAATCTTGTGGAAAAGCAGCAAATTTTCCAATAAAAAATGTATTATTAATGCTCCTAGCATTAACAACGAATGTGATCAGCTACTCTGTCTTTTAAGGATTTAATAGTTTTTCCAATATATAAAAAAGGGAAAAAAAATGCACTATAGGTTGTGTTAATTTTAAAAGATGTGTGTGTTTTGTGTTGGAATATGTTAAAGCAGATATAAAGGGATGGATATATTACCAACCTTTTTAGAAAGAAAGGCATACTTTTTGGCAAACTGTTTTTAGTGTTTTTAAATCACACAGGCTGAATTATACTCCAAATATGATTTTTATATATTTATTTAAAGAACAGAGCATTGTGTTATTTGTTAAGATGAAATTTCTTCAAATTAAAAATGATGACATATAGCATGTGATATTTAATGGACTAACTTTTGAATTGAAACACTTGCTTCTAATCTAATAATATTTTCATTGAATTCTCTGCTAAACACTTTTTAGTAGTGTTTTGAAAGAATGATATAATATTGTCACTGATTCAACAGGTAAACACACTTCCCTTTGCTGCTGGAAGATCAGAATGTTCTAGATTTTTTTCTCACTTTGGGTAATTAAGATTTGGTTTTATAGACTATGTGGACCCTGAAGCTGTCCTCTTTATTGAGTTGTTGTTAAAGGTGTATTTGAAAGACAAAGCCAAGAACATCATACTGTGGAAAACAAAACATATCTGCTGTCACTCAAGTATATACTTAAAGAACGGTACAGTGCTGTGTTGAGCTAATTGTAAGTATGAACATTTAAGAGAATATACATTTCCTGGATTTTCTATAGGAATGGACTAAAATGAGTGACACTTTACTAGATATAGAGATTGTGTTGATATAATTATGTTAACACATAAAATAATAGTTACAATTGACTACTAGTGGCTATAATATATTTGATTTTGTACTAAGAAGTATATCAGAAAGGAATACCATGTGTCAAACCAGACAAAAACTTCTCTACATATGACATTATTACAATAAGCTATAAATGTAGTCCGTTTTTTAGTACTTAAGGTGATTTCCTTTGATGGAAAAATTCATATTTACTCACTGAATTTAAAAGACAGTGTGCGCCTATAACTTTGGACTAGAAATGATAAAATGTTAAAAATAACTGTGCAGTAGTCTCAATGAATGCATGCCCCTAAAAACAGAATATAAATTCAGTAATCATATCTTTGACTATGGGGAACATGAAGGATATTATAACTAATTAGAATCTGAAAAAAGACTCTGTTGCATATTAATTTAAATCACTTGTATGTCACTTGAGAAATGGATAAGAATGAATTAAAGAAATGCAAACAAGTAATTATGTTAACAGTGGAGGAATAGTATATGCAAATGTAGAACTGATTAAGCAAAGAGAAATGATTTTTGATGAAGCCGCTACAGTTTACAGGTCTATTATCTAAAACCTATGCTCACTTCACCCAGAAAGCTTCAAAATTAATGTCAAAAGCTTTGTGCTGACAGAATAGCACTTATCTTGCTGTACAAGACTTGTTCTTTTTTTTTTCATTCAGGCTAGCAGTACCATAGACAGCTTATTTAGTCTATGTAATGACATATTGTTGATTAAGAGAACATAAAATACTCAAAGGCATATATACTTTATTGTATCATGGAGTAAAAACTATGTAACCTGGATATGTGCATATCTACTTGAGAATTACAGGAAATTTAAAACTATATACTATGGTAGGTAAATGAAGGATTTGTCAGCATGCAAACATTTCTTATTTCATGTTATGTAAGGAATAGATAATCCATACCTAACAAATAAAGGCAGTGCTTTCTGTAATCATGAGGTTTTAATGACTAAATCAGTTTACTCTGTTTGTAGATCTTTCAATAAATATATACCTGCTACAAGTTATGAAATATATTATGTCAAGGCTAATAAATACACAATTTCTCACTGGTTTCATTATGCAGGGTAAAGAAATAATTACTGGTGTTCCAGTTTGTAATGTGGATTAGAGTTGTCTTTCTAATAGAGACATGATTGTATGTTTTAATACTAGAGTCATGGATAATAACTGCACATACACATTTTATTTACACATTCAGTATTTGTTCTGACATTGCTTTTACAGTTGTTGCTGGTGCAATGTTCCCCAGATTTGAATCATATGAAGACACCATCTTCAATATTTCTACGTGTGTGTGTGTGTGTGTGTGTGTGTGTGTGTGTGTGTGTGTGTGTGTGTGTGTGTGTGTGTGTGTGTGTATGTGTGTGTTGGCAGTGTGTACTATGTAAATCTGTCCTTGCACATGTATGTGTTCATTTACTAATTTTCCCCCTGAGCGTACCATGTCAAGTCTATTACTCCCAGATGTCTATCTATAGTTATTTATATGATACTATACATATATATATATATATATATATATATATATATATATATATATATATATATATATATATATATATATATATATATATATATATATATATATATTATGCACACAGATATGTGTGTGGTTGCAGTGCACTTCCTTGTGTGTTGATTTCATTGACAAAGTATACTGCTGTTGCTTTTTAAATCAAATGTTTCATTTGTTCATGAAACAATCTGTTGAACATTGGAATTGTTGAATGTTTGCTTTTGTGTAGGTAATTTTTTTAAGGTGAATCAGGGTTAGGTAAGAGGAAGTATTCTCTTCTGTAAATAAATATACTGTTTTCTGTGTGGATTAATGTTTTTGAGTGTTGGTCTGAGTTAAGATTAGAATAAGGGTTAGGTAAGGTGATTTAGGTTTAGCATTATATATGTGTGTTAGTGTATATGTGTGTTTCTATGGCTATCCTGTCAAGTGCCACTGTTAGAGAAAGGGTTTTGGTAAGGTAATGTGCAGGACAGGGGTATCAGGGAGAAGCAGAGTTAGGTTTTGGGTTAGAATACATGACTAAAGTGGTACACTGTCAGAGAAAGTGATCATGTTTTTTTGAAGTTCAGGAAATGCATTATCTGATTAATTACATTAATTACATATCAAGAATTTTGAAAACAATAAATCAAAAGTGCCTAAGTATATGAGTAGAGTACCTGGACTGAAAGACACATGGATATTGCAGAAATATTTGCAGAGACAAAGTCAAAAAATTTCTTTTTTGGAAGAATCATTTGAAATATTTAAAACTACAAATGAAAAAAATTAAATAAAAACAGAAATGTTTCAGGGAAGAAGCAAGTGGAAGTTAAATATATACTATCATTTTGTGATGTTCAATCTTGCCAGCACATAAAATGACACAACACAGCCAGTGACTCATCAGGCTACACATTCACATTCGAATATGGAGATTTGGTAGACAGTGGTTTCTGAATCTACTGCTTGGAAATTTTTTTCAAATACTAACCCTCAAGTGCAGTGCAGTGCAGGGGTGGGGGTGGTGTAACACTCCTGAGCGTGCTATCTTAGACGAGACATAAAACTTAGGTCCCATCAGTCTGTCCTGAGGGTAGCATAGCTAGTGATAAAAAATGCTGTGTACCCACTGAAGAAACAGTTGGGCTTTTTATTAAAAGATACAACAAAGTGTTCCTGAAGAGCAATTTAGTGGATGGTGCAGTGGTGCAGTGGTAGTGGTGTCACCTCCCAGCAAGAGGTTCTACAGTTTGATCCTTGGTTGGGGTGCCTTCTGTGTGGAGTCTGCATGTTCTCCCACTGTTTGTCTAGGTTTCCTATTGTAAAGGCATGCGTCTGGAGTGTTTCTCCCCAGGCCTCTGCTGAAAAGTGGCTTTGTTCCAATTCAGACTTTCCTGGTTAAAAAAAAAATAGCACCTTCTCATATTCACAGTTCATTACATCACAAATAATTATTTAACCAGCATACAAACAAAATGATCTAGTTTATAAATTCCGTCTTTTGATATATTTTTTCTGACAATTTCAAATATTAAAGCAGCTCTCACTCTACAATTGCAATAAAATGTTTATTAAAACTTTTGCATCAGATTCTTATTTTAATACATAAATAAAATGCCTCCCCAACTTCTTTTGTGTTTACACATTGCGCATTATTCCATTACCTTTCTTTCTGTTCTTATTTCATATTTTCTTGCACAGGAATCCTGCTGTAAGGCAATTTCCAGAATAATTCCATAACTTAAGACTTTTTAGTTAAATCTTGCCTACATTTTAGTATGGTTCGTTTCAACTTGATGTCCAGCTTTATCCATCCATCTTCTATATAAACAAGGCAGCACTATGTCCTTTACAGGGAAAGGACATTTGTATTGAGACTTGCAATCTTCCATTTCTTAAACTAGGACATGCACCTCTTTTGATTATTTAAGGCTTCCAAATATCTGGCCATCTCTTATTATCCACTCATTTTTCTCTCACTTAATCACCCCTCTTAGTATGCTAGCCATAATGCATATAAAACATTATTTAAGGAACCATTTTAAACCTCTGTCTTTCTTCATATTAGTGTAGAAATTATCATTTTAATGAGTTCAACCACAAATCCCAAATACCTCTGAAACATATTTCCAAAAATTATTTCTTAAAAGTATATGAAAATGTTTATACTCAGATAAGATAAATTCCTAAAATAATTGTTTTTATTCACTATTTTCTTTTCATGTACATTTTATTATAAGCTATCCACGAATCCACCCTTTTTATTATTTCACAAAAAACAGTTGTTTTTATAATAACAAAGTTTTCATCAAATAATTCATCTCAGACTTTGACATACTGTACCTTACTATGTCCTGCTCAATGCTGTCTCCATGGTGTAGAGGGAGAGAGCCCTGTCTACAACCAAGGTGACTGGGATTTTATTTGTAGCACAACCCTCACTAGCTTCTCTAATGCAGCAGGAATGTGCCGTTTCCAGCCAAAAGTTCACCAGACCAAAGAGGTTTTAACTTTGAAATGGAGGCCTTAAATTTTATTGTGGAAAGCATGGTTTCTGTCAAAACTGGTCTTTGTTCAATATTTTGTGGTGGTTTATATGGATTTATGTTTGTTTGGACTAAAATAAAATGAATTACTTTTTCTACATCCAGAGTACTTTTTTTTAAAGAAACAGCCCCAATACTGGAGGAGAAGATGAAGGATGGAAGAGGAATGAAGGAACTATGCCTGGCCACCTTTATCAGAGGAGTGATGGGAAACAATGTTAGGGAGCACTGTAACCTTGGTGTTGCTAGGCTCTTTGAAAACATGATGGTGTTTACACCAGGCAGGAAGAAGGTTGGGACAGGGATGGAAGGTGGCTTTTAGCCTAACCATAGATGCAGTGTGGTCTTGTAGTACTCCATTGCATGCTCCATCAGGTTAGTGAACAAGATAGGCAAGTCACTGTGGAGGTGGGATCATTGACATCTTATAATAAGATCATGAGACCAAGCCTGTAAAGGGGTTAAGGGGTTAGGGAATAAAGTCCTTCAACTTGAAGTATGATGCCTTCTCCCCAGTCAACATGACCCTGAGCCCTGGAGTGCAAAGCAGAATGAATAGGTCAGTCAGATGGTAGTACAGGGGAAATGTTGTTCAGCATGAGAGAGACACAAGGGTTAAAAAATGTCTTTTTGCTGACAAAATCCATATCCACTTCTCTTAGTCTCATTTATAAACATTTGCATTTCCCTCATTTGCAAATTGCATCTGTATAATTGTCTTATTTTTCAGTATCTTTGGTACATAAACACAGTACAATTCAGCTCCTAATGATAACATTGCAAGTCCTTTCAACTATTTGCTTTAATCCACAATGTGCATACATCAAACAGAAATCACTTAATTTATACACTTATTTGACATTGTTATATGTTTTTTGTTATTGTTGTTATTTTGGATTCTAAACTTAAAAAGACATTCATTGTGGGTAGTACACAAGGTTGTTTTATAAACGTCTTCTAACCAAGATACCGTACAAGAATCCATCTTAAGGTTGTCTTATTCTTGAAACAATTTATCATGTGATAAAGAATGATATTCTTTTTCCAGAGCTATAATTACCAAAAATTGGCTACGTATTACTTAAAGGTGTACTTATGTTCTATGCACCTTACTATATAAATTCTAAATGAAGTTTTCTGCCTTCCTCTGAAAAGAATACTACAAATCAATACTACTCGCTATGGAATTTTTAGGAGAACTTAATACCAACTATCCCTCATTTAAAACAGTCATAAGTGGACATGCCTTCTCATGAACAGACCAAGCTCTCTGCAATAAGCCTCAGGATACACATACAATGTTTATGAAGTTCATTTCTGAGCACATTTTAAGGAAGTTGCTTCTAAATGCTTTAGGGATAATGGGTAAACTCTTTAGAAGGTTTGCAATTCTAGAAATGTGTATACTCTCTCGGTTGTTTTCATTTGCTATTTAACAACTCTTACTCCAATGTTCTCTAAGTCTCTAAGCCTATCTCTATATGCCTCCCCAAGGAAATGTAACTTTGAATCTTCATGAAGCAATTTCATGCAGCTAAATTGTATTGAAACCCATGTAAACTAATAACATCTAATGTAAACCTGCTATAGCATTCTACTTTATAAAAACTATATTTTAGGAGTATGTGAATATTTTGAAGTTTTGCAACTAAGAAACCCTAACAAGCTATCATATTTGAAATGTATATGTAAAATTTAATTAAACTGTTTATTGCCTCTGAGTCTGGGTCACTGCTAAACATGGTCTCTGGACCAGTACACGTATCTGGTTACCAATAAATAAATAAATAAATAAATAAATAATCTGCAAGGAAGTGCAGAGACCTAAAACTCTGACCTGTAGATGAGCTGTGTTTATATCTTTCCACCTTTTTTTTGCCTACTGTGTGACCTTGATTGAGCAAGTCTCCTAACCAGGCAGCACTTGTGGGCAGTTAAGAATTTGGGATAGATTCCTTAATGGCTTCCTGGACTACATGCCTAAGAACTACCTATGAAACTATACATATTGTGGATTTCTGTTTGTGTTGTGTTTACCCTTGTCCTCATGATCCTGGTCTTTGTTTAAAAGAGTTCAAAAAGGGCCTGTTCACTTAATTGTTTTACAAAAAAGTAGAAAATGTCAGGATGAGTTTACAGCAATCAAGGTTTTTGAAAGTCAGATGATTGTAAGCTTGACAAATGAACCTATAAACCTGCGGTTATAGTAATAGACAGGAATGGTGTTAAAAGCATGTCAGGTAAATGTTTGTGGGCTTCTAATCTAACCTACTCTGTTTTTACATTGTGCAGTCAAAACTGAGCCATGAGCAATCAGGCTGTAGTCAGGCCTATATATTCCAAGAGCAACTGGCATCCATTGACTGCTCAAGCCAAAAGTCAACATTAGGGTAACTAAGATAGTCAGTTCTGATTGTCATACAGGAAAATAAGCTCATTACAAGTACGTTTAAAATAGGCAGCCTGCAGAGTAATAAAAAGATAATGTGCTACGTGCTATAGAATGCAAACTAATGGCTCAAAAAATCACTATAAACACAAGATAAAAAAAAAACTCTTGAGCTGTAAAATCAGCCTTATTTCACCAGGTACACTTTGACAGATATTTTCATCTTTAGTAAAACTTAATCCGGCACACTATGGATTGTTAGTGCATATGAATAAAGCTGTGCATACAAAATGGAACTCGGACACTAGCATCATGCTGGCATCTCTGTGCAAGCTATACATTAATTATGTGATTACTGAACAGAGGTATGCTGCTTTTGACTAAAAGATGACACATTAGATAGTCCCCAAAAATGTACATGTGCACTCATTCATCCACAAACACATACAAGCATGAGAACATACACACATACACATGCAGACATGGATAGACACTGGCCGGGCTCATTATACATTGCAAGTATGTGCATTGTACTCTCTACTTCATAAAGGTTATGTGCTTAGATAACATTATTTTAAAACTCTCAAAAATACCAACTTCACTTCAGCTCTTCCTCAGTGCAGATAGTGAGATAATTTTATTCAATACTAAGGACAGTTTTTATTAAAAATGAAAATATTTTCCAATTTTTCTAACAAAAATGTGTTCATACTAGAACTCAATGTTTCTGAGAAGAAAAAGAAGAAGATATAGACAGGATTTCTGGCTCAAATAATGCCCAGATCAAGTTACAAATGTGAGTTTCCCTTCTTGCAGTCCGTACTTACCTGTTTGCTAGTAGCTGTGGATTTGAGTAGATTATATTTTTGCTTCCATGAATTCTGGAAGATTTAAACATTGGCGGTATCCTCTCAAAAGACCCCAGATTTTAACATCTGTAGAGATCTCTTTTTGTGAAGTAAGCTGTGCCATTGGCCAGACTGGACTTTCAGCCATAGCATTTGTTGTTTTCTAGACGTGAATTATGGTTTAGGTAACCCTAATGACTGAAAAAAATGAGTCCTCATTATCAGGGTGAATTAATTGCTGAAATAAATATTGAGAAAAAATGAATACTTCTTTTCCCCAGAGCAGGAGAGAAACGTTTATTTTTTTCCAAGACTATTAGGAACATGCCATAAAGTGTCCCACCAAGGCTTTACTGGAAAGATCACCCAGGCACTGCCACAACTTGCTGTGAGCAAAAGGTTAGTTTGTTTTTGCTTTCTTGTATTTTGTATTACTTCACTGCCTTTTTCTGTTTGGTATGTTGTAATTTGTTTTATTTGCACTGTGTTTTACTTGTATTCTGCTTTTTATTGCATATTTAAACTAGGAATGAAACCAGTGCTGTGTCTCTTCTGAGTCACACACAGATATTTTTTTCCCACCCTCTTTTATAATTTCTCCAAATCCCTTGGGTTTCTAATACAATGACAGGAATGGACCCCATTCCTAAGTCAAAGTACAATTAAAGTTCATGTAAAAAGAAGTTATGTCTTACCATAATGTTCCATCTGTATTGTTGATCCTCATTCAGTCATTACGCATGGGTATCGGTTCTGACCTCGGAACCGAGCTGGCCATTTTCCAAGCTCGCATCAGCTTCAAACTCTTGAGCTAAACTCTTACCCACAATACCCCTCTTCCTGTTACCTCAGATTGAGTTTGCAAGTCAAAGAAGGTAGAGGCTACCTCTGGTCAAATAACCTAAGAGAACCGGATGGTGAGATCCACTAGAAACCACTGGAGGGGGAAGGAGGGAGGGTCGTAATGACTGAACGAGGATCAACAATACAGATGGAACGTTATGGTAAGACATAACTTCTTTATTTGATATTGTTAATCCTCGTTCATTCCTTATGCATGGGGCAGAGTCCCCAGCTACCTCCATTCCTGGGAGGATCTCATGGAAAGACATTCCTGAGCACCATAGAACCAAAAGATGCTCTTCCCCTGGAGGCCAAGTCCAATTTGTAATGATTGATGAAGGTATGAGGCGTAGCCCAAGTTGCAGCTGCACAGATGTCATGTAAGGAAGCTCTTGTATGGATGGCAGCAGAAGTTGCCACCAAACTTGTTGAATAAGCTTTCATGGTAGTAGGCAACGATATGTTGCGTTGTGTATAATTGAAGGTCACACAGTCCTTCAACCGTCTAGCTAATGTGACCTTAGCAACAGCAGATCATTATCTAGGTCCAGAAAAAGCCAAAAATAACTGGTCAGATTTATGAAAGGGCCTAGTCCTGTTTAGGTAAAAATGAATTTGCCTGTGGTTATCTAGGGTATGTAGGCAATACTCTCCTCTGTTTGAATGATTGGGAAAGAAAACTGGCAATTCAATGGCTTGATTAATGGACATTTCAGAGATCACTTTAGGCAGAAAAGATGGATTCGTTCTCAGAGACACTCTAGCGCTATGAAAATCAAGTATGGACTCTTGATACATAAAGCTTGAAGCTCAGAAATACGTCTGACAGAAGTAATGGCAACCAAAAACAACGTTTTCCATGACAAATACTTGAGGTCGCAAGAAGAGGCTGGTTCAAAAGGTGGCATTGTCGGAGCTTGTAGAACTAATGATAAATCCATGGTTGAATAGCTTCTCTAAAAGGTGGCTTCAGATGATTCGCTCCTTTTATGAAGGTCTTGCACAATTTGTGGGACATAAGAAAGGAATCTTGGACACCCTCATGAAATTAGAAATTGCAGCCAAATGAACTCTAATGGTAAAGGCCGATAGACCCGATTGAAAAAGGTCAGCCAGATAGTCTAGTATTATCGACAATAGTGCTGAGAAGGGATCTAATTGTTTATCTTTTAGCCAACAGGTAAATCTTTTCCACTTGCTCAGATAAGTATTTCTAGTGAAAGACTTATGAGATGCAATAATAATACCACGTACTTGCAAAGAAAGATCATTCTGCCTGGCAATCAAGGGAATTGGAGTAGCCAAGCCATGAGCTTCAGGCTGTTCAAGTTGGGATGAATCAGGTTCTGTGGATGTGAGATCAACTCTGGGGTTGGATGGAGAATCCATGGACAATCTAGTAGGTGAGGCCAAAGGAAGGGGAACCAAATCTGTCGAGGCCAATATGGAGCTATGTGGATCACCTTGCTCTTCAACTGATGGGCTTTCTTCAGAAACTGGGGAATGAGGGGAAAGGGTTGAAATGCATAAAGAAGACCCGAGGGCCAATCGTGGACTAGAGCGTCTCTGGGTGACTGTCCCAGAGGGGGAATCAGGGCAAAGTAGTTGCTGCATTTATAGTTGGTCAGGGATGCAAAGCGGTTGCAGCAAGGATGGCCCCAGCAGTGGAAGATCTCCGCCGCTATCAAGGGATTCAGGGACCACTCATGAGGTTAAAGAATGCACCTGCTGAGTCTGTCTGCTATCACGTTGGAACTCCCGGAAATGTGCATTGCTAGAAGAAAATGGTTGGTAGCCATGGCCCATTGCCATATCATCATGGCCTCTTGACAAAGGGATTAAGATTTGGTTCCACCTTGCTTGTTGATGTAACAGACCACCGCCATGTTGTCTGATTGAATCGCTATTGTCCCAGATGGCAGCAGGGGATGGAATGCTTGCAATGCCAGAAGCACCGCCCTCAGCTCTAAAACATTTATATGCAAATGGGTCTCCAGTTTGGACCAAGTGCCTTGGACTGCCTGTCCCTGATATAATCCCCCCCACTCCATCAGGGAGGCATCCGTGGTCACTGTGGCCTTGGGTTGCTGGGGAGAGAAGGAGCGAGACCATTGTGACAGATTGTGTGTCATCCACCAATTTAAATCCTGTTTGCACCTGTGGGTTACTCAAATCATGGCTGAAAGAGGACCCTGAAAAGGATACCATTGGGTAAGCAGTAGCCATTGTAGAAGCCTCATGGGAAACCTGGCCAGGGGAACAATGGTGATGGAGGCTGCCATGGATCGCAGCTGTAGAACTGAGTGAACCGTGGATTTCTCCCTTGAAAGGATTGGAATCAGTTGTTGCTTTATCCTTAGAATTCTGTGCTCTGGAATAGCAGCTCTGCAGTTCTTTGTGTCCAAGATAACCCCTCTGAATTCTGTCGACTGAGATGGGCTTTGCCAGTTTATGTTTATGCCTAGCCTTTGAGCAGTGAGGAGAGAGTATGCCAGGGCTTCTTCCAGTAGATGTCTGGTGGGGGTGGAAATGAGCCAGTCGTCTAAGTATGGAAACACCTGGAATCCTTGAAGTCGCAAGTGAGCTGTGACAACTGCCATGCACTTTGTGAACACTCTGGGGGCTGTAGAGAGTCCAAAGGGCAGTACTCTGAACTGGTAGTGACTGGCTCCCACACGGAAACGCAGAAATCTTCTTGATGGCCTGTCCACTTTTATGTGGTAGTACGCATCTTGAAGATCTATTTTTCCAAAAGCAGGAGGATAGACTGTATTGTGACCATCTGGAATTTTTGTACTCTCACAAACTTGTTCAATACACTGAGATCCAAAATTGGTCTCCAGTCCCCAGTTTTCTTTGGCACCAAAAATAGTCTTGAGTAGAATCTGGACCCTATCTGATCTGGAGGGGCTATTTGGATGACTCTCTTTCTTAGCAGCTTTTCTATCTCTAGTGCTGCTTCTTCCCTTTGACTGGGTGGAACGTCGGGAAGGTTTTTTGAAGGGGCAGGACAAAGATCGAAGGGGATATGATAACCTCTGGTTATAATCCTTTGTACCCAAGAATTGGTGGTGATGGTTAGCCAGGCAGAAGGGTACAAGGAGAAACATCCCCATCCACCTCCAGAGGAAAGGAGTTGGGCCGCTCTTCAGGAGCATTGGTAGGATTGACCAGGGAAAGAATCCCTGGAACCCTGGTTATGCGGACTCCCTCTGCCCCAAAAGCAGTATCTTCCCTGTGGGTTTCCCTCCTCTGCCTCTAGGGGAGAACTCGGCCTGTGTGTCATGGAAAGGACCCTGAGATTTCTTGAACCATATCTTCCCACTCTTTTGGTTTCAGGAGAAAGCACGTTGAGGGGAAGAATAATGGACACCTATGGCAGAAAGGGTCTTACCGTCCTGTTCACATCTGGCCAGTGTGCTTTTAACTTTGGGCTCAAACAATGAGGAGGCCTCAATGGGAGCATTAAGAAAGGAAGCCTGAAAGGGTACCGCGAAATTGCACAAGCGCATCCAGGCATGTCATCTCAAGAACGCAGCTGTACTCACTGCTCTTGCTGCTCCTTCTGATGCATGAGATATCAGTCGCATAGAGGAGTTAGATATTGATTCAATGGTAGCCAGTTGAGAGGCCACTTTGTCACAGACATCATCAGACATGGCACCAGCCAAGGTTTCAGAGAGCTCAGAAATCAGATCCCTTTGAAGCCTGGTAAAGTGTGCCATATAATTCAGGGACCTGATAGTAAAGGTCGCTGAAGCAAAGGTGTGCTTCCCTAATCTGTCCAGGGTCTGGGACTCTTTGTTAGGCGGATGGACAGTCTGGCTTTCTTCTTCTGCCAGATCCTTTTTTGTTGTGGTCACCACCACCAAAGCATCCACAGGAAGACCTTTGGACCAATGGGGATCCGATGCAGGAGGAGACAAAATCTTATCTGGCCTCCGGGGAATAGCTTCAATGGTATCAGGATCCTTCCAAGCATGCTGCACGATAAGCCAGACAAGTTCATCGGCAGGTGGTGTAACTCAGGAGGTAGGAGGCCGGGCACGAAAGGCCTGCAGGAACACAGGTTCCTCAGAGGTTGGATTAGAGGACTGCCAGTCACCTCTCTGTTTCAGAATTTCGAGGATATCACCAAAGGATACCTCAGAGGGTGACCGGGGGGATCCTTCCCCCTCATCAAAATCTGTGTCTTCAGTGAGGGACTCCTCTGTGGTGTCCATGTGCTTCCTCTTACACAAACTTTTCTGGTGGACCTTCTCAGTGGGAGAAGCTGGAGAAGACAGCAGAAAAGGGGATTCCTATGGGAATAAGTCCTGAGGCCCTTGCACCTAGTGTCCACTAGGTGCAACTTGTGAAACCGGTGTACCAGAGGAGGGCAGAGGTATAAACAGTCCAGTATTGCCAGCAGCAGCGAAAGCCTTCTCGATCAGTTGGAAGGCTGGTCTACCTGAAGAGGAGTGCAAGTCTAGGACAGGGGTCACCCCTCTCCTAAGTGGCTCAGCCTGCCGACCCGGAGTCCCTGGATGGCTGTGGAGCAGCAAACTATGCATGTCACAACTGGCATCCTTCGTCGTAGCAAAAATTTCCTGCCATGAAGGCAACTGCGGTTCCTTAGTGAGATCCATAAAGGGAACCGCAGAAGGGGAAGACTGTGCTATATCCATGGACTTCAAAGGCAATGAAGGAGGAGAATAAGAAGGGGTCTTTGGAGATGGGTGATCACCTCCCAAGGAAGGATAGTTCCTGAGGGGTGGGATACCTCTAGCCAAGAGCACCTGATCCACAAGACGCAACACATCATATTCAGAAAGGCTTCTAGTAGACCTCACAGAGACTGAGGGAGAAACAGGCCTTTCCACAGAAGAGGCAAACTTGGTGCCCATCTCACCCGTACACACCGAGGACAATGGTGCTGAGAGTGAGTGGACTACGGGTGTCTGCACCAAAGAAGTCATCGGTGCTGAGGTCATGGTCTGCACCGACACAGGGATCGGTGCCGAAGTGGTTGTCGGTACTGAAGCTGGAACCGACAAAACTGGAGTCAACAATAAAGGTGTCGGTTCCGAGGAAGATCACGGAGCTGACGTGGTCAAAGTCTGCGCCGTCTGAATGGTCGGTGCCGATACAATGGTAATAGTCTGAACCGAGGAGCCCCTCGGTGCCGATATAGTGAAGGCTATAGGAGAAGATGGAGCTGAGATCACTAATGGAGCCGAAGGCCTTGGTGCCGAAGGTCTAGGCACCAAAATCACTGGGGCTGATTGAGTGAGCTCCGGAGCTGAAACTTTAGCCTTTTTAGGTTTTGGTTGGCGGGAGTCCCCAGCCGGGGATGAAAGCAAAGATTTAGCCTTGGTAGGAACATCCAAGATTTTCTTATGGGCTCTAGGAGGGGTTGAGGCCTCCGACCCAGAAATAGCCTTTGAAAAGGGAGATTTAAGAAGTCCCTTCAGTAACAGCTCGTTTTTCCTTTCCAACAAGGTTCTATTCGAAAAGTTCTCACAAATAGTACAGGGCGGGTCAACAGACAAGTGGGATGCCCCAAACAATAAACGTACAAAGAGTGTGCATCAGAAGTAGGTAATTTGTGTCCACAATCTGAACACCGGTTAAACCCCGGACTACCTTTCTTATCTGCCGTGACACCAAATTAATTAATAGAAAAAGGTATCAGCAATGGTACAAAAGAATACCCGAAGGTATGAGAAAAAAGGGAAGGGTTACCAACGATGGTAAAGAGAGAATACCTCGTGGTAAAAAGGTAGAGAAAAGAGCAGAAAAACCTGAAGAAAATATATACACTAGATGAGATAGGCTAAGAGACAATGGAATATAAACTTTTCTGACAGAAACGTAATATGAAAGATTATTAAACAACAAATAACTGTACTTAGCTCAAGAGAAGTAACTTGACATGACCGAATGGCAACGCGGCAAACAAATTTTGAGGTAACAGCGAGAGGGGGATTGTGGGTAAGAGTTTAGCTTGAGAGTTTGAAGCTGACGTGAGCTTGGAAAATGACCGGCTTGGTTCTGAGGTCGGAACCAATACCCATGTGTAAGGAATGAATGAGGATTAACAATATCAGATTTAGTATTGTTTCACTCTTTGACATCAGCCAAAAGTGCTCTTCACAGCACCCGCAATGTGCCCAGTAATGACTCCTTCTGCAGTTTGTACAAAGTTAACATGTATTGGTAGGGTATCTAAATAAGATTTTAGACTCTTTTTTTTATAAGACCCATTGCTCCTACTACTATTGGAGCTATTTGGGTATCTTTCTTCCACATTGCTCTTCTTTCTGCTTGCAGATCCTGATATTTTATAACTTTATGTCTCTCTGTATGCAGGACACTGTAGTCACTGGGTGTAGCAATTTCAATGATCAATGTTACTTTTGTGTTCTTTTCCTGGACCACTATATCCAGTTTTCTAGCATCTATCTTTTGAATTTTTGGTAATGGATGATCCCATGTGATGTAGACTTCATCATTTTCTATGATCCTTTGTGGCTCATGTTTCCAGTGCTTTTAAGCTACTTCACAACCATAATGTTTGCACAATCCCCAGTGCAACAGTCTCTCCACATTATTGTGCCTTTCAGTACCTTCTGCCATTAGATTGTCACAACCAGCAATGAGGTGTGCGACTGTTTCCAGTTCAGTTTTACAAAACCTACATTTGTCACTTTCTCCCGCATGTTCAATGGACTATGTAAACCAGCATGTGCATAGAACAATATCTTGAGCCGCCAATATTAGCCTTTCATCTCTTTCTTTGACTTCATCTCTCCTTAACCATTCCTGCATTTGTTCCTGATCAACACAAGGTTCTTCCAGAAGTTTTCTATATTTGGAACTATATTTATGCATTCTCCACATTTCTTGCCTTTTCATCTGATCCTTCACCTTATATTCTTTCTTTTGTATTTTGGCACACTCAGTTGCTGTCTGATTTTTATCTGCTTCTGGTTTGGTTTCCATTCCTGCTTGACGCCGATATGCTTCTGCTAGATTAAGCAGGGAATTCATCTTAGATTTATTCTCCTCATGTTTCAAAATGTTCACTATGTTTGGGTCATGTGAGGTCAGCAGATATGTGTGGAGTCCCACGATTGCAGATCTGTACATGTAATCAATTTCAAGGAGGCCCATCCCTCCTTTGGAATGGGAAATATATAATCTTGGTATGCATTGAATTTTATAAATCATTTGGTGAGCATGAAGCATCCTTCTTGTTTAAATATCTAATCTATCCAACACCTTTTGGGGCTGATCAATTACGCCAAAACTGTAAGTGAGGAGAGGTAGAGCAAATTGGTTTATTGCTTGGATTTTGTTCCAAGACGTCAACAGGCTTAATTTAAGTCTTCTAAAATATTTCTTACTAAGTTTTACTCACATTTGTTCATCTTTTATTGCTGACCCTTCATCAATTCCCAAGTATTTATATACTCCCTCTTGCTCAAGTTCTTTTATATCACATTCTTTTCCCCAACTGATGTTTTCCTGGTGCTGCAATTTTCCTGCTATAAATGTTGCTTTTGCACATTTATCAAGGCCAAATGACATTCTAATATCATCTGAAAAAGTTTTGACAACCTGCAGCTGTGCCTTCAGTTCATCTGATGAGCTATACATTTTTAAATCATTGACAAATAGAAAATGAGAAGTATTTAGACTTTGTTGTTTTCTAGGAGCCAACATGTAGCCATGGCCTAAGCTGTTAAGTAAACAGCTTAATGGTTTAAGGGCAAGACAGAACAGCAATGGTAACAGAGACTCACCATAGAATATCCCCCTTTGAATTTTTATCCTTGGGATAATAATTTGTCCTTTATCATCATTTAATTGCAAAGTGGTTTGCTATTGTTTCATGGTCACTGTAATGTAGTCGATCAGTGTAGGATGTATCTTATACATTTTTAAGCACTCTTTTATCCATGAATTTGTGATACTATCAAATGCTTTTTTGTAGTCAATCCATGCCATACTTAGATTCTTCCCCGTTTTACAGTTCTCCACTATGGCTTTATTTAACAACAAATGATCCTTTGTTCCATATGACTTTCTTTTATTGCCCTTTTGTTCTACTGCCATAATCGAGCTTTCTTCTAAATGACTATAAACTCTGTCAGCATCAATTCTCATGTATAGTTTATATGTCGTCAGAAGGCAGGTTTTTGGTCTATAATTTTTGGGATAGCTTGCAGGTTCACTCTTAAGTAGAAGCATGTTTTACCTGTTGTTAGCCAGATTGGTGTCTGTTCTGGGTGTGCATATAAATAGTTCTTACTCATGGCTAGGTCTTCATGCAAAGATGTTAATACTTTTAACCAAAAGTTAGGCACTGAATCTGGGCCTGGGGTTTTCCAATCAGAGGCTTTTCTTAACTTTGTTTCAGTCTCTCTGGCTGTTATTCATCCCATTTCATATCCTGTACCTTTAAACTTCTTATTCTTTCTTTTATTTCTTTTATCCATTTAGCATCTTTGTTGTGTTCCACAGGATCTTCATAGATCCTTCTCCAAAATGCATCTATTTTTTCTTCTTTTGGTGGTCTTTTAATTCCTTTCACCTTGTTTCCCAATTCTCTATAAAACGTTTTTGGGCCATCACTAAATTGCCTATTTTGTACTTTTCATTTATATTTATCTGTGTATCTTCTAAGTTTTTCCAGCCTGTGCAGAAATGTTGAACTTATTATTTGCGATAGCGCATGCTAGACCCTGGTCTGTTCTAATACTGCATACTGCTTTTATCACATCTATCTTTCTTAGTATGTTTGTTGATCTATTCTCTCTTCTATAGTCTTCTAACAGTGACACTTCTTGTCTTAATTGCTTTATATTATTCTCTGTTCGATACTTCCATGATGGTATTTAATTTCTCCCCCTTCCTTTCCCTCACTACCCTGTGTTCTTGTGGTAGAACTTTATCAGTTATTAGTTTAGCTGCACAGTAGTATAGCCTATTTGCTTCTGTTATATTGCATGAATCTCTACGGATGATCCTAATTACTGTCTTCATTTGTTTTATCAGACTTCTGACTTCTGGGGTTTTATTGACCTTCTGCAGTCTATTTCTTTCATTGATTTTAATATATCTATCTATGCCCATTAAATCAAGCAACTCTTCCCTTAGTTCATTTTCTTCCAGACTGAGGGCACATCCTTTCTTTTCCACTATCTGCAAGCATTCTATAGTAAGTTCTATAGCATCTTCCTGTGGCACATTCTCTTCAGTTTCATCCTGTGCCATCCATTGCTTTGTCATATGGGAACTCACTGGCCTATCACTCCTCAACATTGACTGCATTAGTGTTTCCACAATGTCCTGCTCCTTTCCTTACTGTCTAGTTTTAGGTGAATATTTATACTGGTTTTCTGTGGAAGTCTCTAAAATATCTTGATATGGCACCTGACAAATTGCTTCCTGTTCCACCGGTTTCCCCTTAATTTGGATATCCATTGCTCTATCCTGTGTGGTGCTTTCTGCATTAGATTTCTAACACTGAATGCTTCACTTTGCAAATGCTCCACAACATCAATTTCTATTTCTTTAACTTTTCCATTACTGATCTACTTTTCTACATTTCCTCTTTGTCTTCTTATTTTTTGTATTGTAATGTTTTCCATGTCTGGATTCCTTTGCCTGTATTTCTCTTCAAATATCTTTGGAGCTGCTCTTTTTGTATTGGTTAGTTTTGGTTTCTCCTTGGCATGAATATTACACCATATTAAATCTCTTTTTCTTTCCCATGTCCATATTTCTTCTTCAGATGTCTCTTAATCTTCCTGCTTTTCCTTACTTTGGGGACTCACTCCAGCATGCTGTGATGCAGTCTGTGTTAGACTTTCTACATTAAATCCTTTCCTTCACTCCGCAGACACTCCATAACTTCAACTTCTATTTCTTTAATTTCTACTTTACTAATTTTCCTTTCCACATTCAATCTTTGTGACATTATTTTTTTATTGTGAAATGTTCTATATCTGGATGCCTTTGCCTATATTTCTCTTCGAGTATCTTTGTGACTGCTTTCTCTATATTAGTTAACTTGGCTTTCTCCTTTGCATAAATATTGCACCATATCAAATCTCTGTTTCTTTCCCATATCCATATTGCTTTTTTATACTTTTCAAAAATGTCTGGATTTTGTTGTTTACATTTTTGCACTTCCTCAGATGCTTCTTTTTCCAAACAGATCAAAGTTTCTTGATCTATATACTGTTTTTCAAAAATCTGTTGTATTAATGAATGCAAATGTTTATTTGAAGCTTCTCACAGTTTTTCCTCTGAAAGTATTTTTCTTTCCTCTAATTTACCTGTTAATCTCTTTGTATATTCTCTGTCTGGTAATTCTGGGCTTTTTGCATAATAGTAACAAATCATAATTTATTTCTTATCCTCAATAGTCCACTCTGTCATCTTTATGGCTCTTCTTTGGCCTATCAGTTTTTGTGATTTTTGTGGACTACTACATCTTTCTACAATGGGGGTGTGCATCCTCCCCTTGGGTCTGGCTTAGCTCCATTGTAGGAATGTTTCCAGATTTTGAGGATTCTACACTGTCACTTTTTCCAGTCCTCGCACCAGTGTGCCTACCAGGATTGGGCACTTTTTTATCCTGGGACTTGTGGACCCAGCTATCTTTTTATGTTTTTGACTTACTTCTGTCCATGATATATGCTATATAAATACAGTCTACATATTAGAGTCGCACTATTACTCTCCTTTGCGTGCTGACTTTTCATCTCTCCATTAGGACACCCATGTTGGCATTGTTGTGTTTTTAAACTCTACTGTCTTTCTAGTTGCCTGCCCTTTATGATACTTTGACCACATATCTCCTTCCCTCTCTCCTTTTCATTGACTGTTGTGAGTAAACACAAAATTATCATTATGTGAAATTACTCCCCTTCAATTGTTTAAATTGATTGGCCATCCCACTGCATTCTATAGAACCGGAATACAATGTGCACACTTCCTTCTGATGTATCTTGCTCTTTTAAAATTAGTGGCTCTCCACTTAGATAGCTAAAGCTTAATTACCCCTATATTCATATCTAACTGCTTAGTGAACATTGTAGCTCTTAGGATATTAACCCAGTTTTCCATCTTATCTTTAAAATCTCCAACATGTGCTCCACAACCACCAATTATTTGAGAGACCAAATTCTGCCTCTCAGTAGACATCTTAGGATTAGTGCTTTTGTTTTGCTTCTGGTGGGAGAAGGAGCACATGGACATTATTTCCTGGAGACTGTTGATCATCAGAAAGCCTAATAAATGCTTCATAGGTGCCAGCTTGTAATTTGTATTTATATTTTGTTCCTGATGAGAGGAGCAGAGTGCATTGATTCCTGACTGTTTGTGGTTGGCAGTGAGTGTCTGTGATAAACATTCCTGATTGGTTTGGTTGCTATTCAAAGCATCTACCAAGAAAAGGCTACAACAACCTATATCAACCTGCACTATTTGTGTCAAGACCATGGCTCACCAAACAGGATGTGGCCTGCTTCTCATCAAAGTATTGGTTCTAATGTTTTAATTCTGGTAAGAGAAGAAGCAAAGGGGCATTGTATCCCAGCAGTGTGAAGCTGTGCTGAGACTACCACTAAAAGTAGTAGCCAGGCCATAGTCATTCATGAGACTTCTCTCTTTTCATAACTCTTGACAAGCTAATTCTTTCTTTTTTGTAAGTATTGCTTGATTTGTCCATAATTCATTGGGGTCTACTTATTAATTTCCCTTCAAGTGTTTGCCAGTGCCTTGTATAGACTCAGACACCTTGAGCGACTTTTTCCTGTAAAACCACAGCTGCACCAATACCTAGCTGCACACAGGACAACTAGTTTTCAGTAATAAGCACTGCCTTCAGAGTTGAAACCTGAATATTTATTTTATTTTACATTTGTTTAACAGGAAAGTCCGACTTGAAATTAAGTCAATTTTCAGCAGATGACCAAGGAGTAACACTCCAGACGCATGTCTTTGAAACATGAGAGGAAAACAGAGCACCCAGAGGAAACCCACATGAACGACATGCAGACTCTGCACAGAAGGCACCCCAGCCGGGAATCAAACCATAGAACCTCTTGCTGTGAGGCGACAATGCTAACACTGCACCATTGCACAGAATACTCCTGACATTGCTTTATATTCTCACTCCAGCTGTCTAATCAATAAAAAGGGTCTATTTCCATGGATATGAACTTTCCCACTATCTCCATTATCAGCTTGGTGGATATGGGCATCCTGAGGCAATGCAGAAATTTCTCATGGTTACTGACAACCAGTTAATTCTCAAACAAATTGATATGGTGTGTGAGAGATGTATTTATACAAAGTCACTTCAGGCAAAAAGCTCTCACATAAAAGCACTCCTAATGTCAATAAGATTGTCAGTAGTACACACACTGCACCCATAGGTTCATAGGTAAGTACTAGGCTATCTGCCCAGGGGCATTTATAAGCCTAGCCACAGAGTGATGGCTTTCGCCTCCCCATTAGATTAGTAACCTGGTCCTCTGTCTGAAGTGATTCCAGGGTAGAACTTACGGTTACCCATCCACTCATTAAGATTTCTCTTGAAGAGGGTCAGAGAGGAGCTCTGTCGAATATGGATTGGGATTCTATTCCAGAGTGAGGGGAGTCGCTGGGACAGGAATCTATCCCTCCAGTATGTCCTGTTTATTGTTGTGCATAGGTTCAAGTTGCTAGAATGAGTGGTTCTGAGGGATTTCATTTTTTTGAGGTGAAGCATGTCTATTAGTTCAGGGTTTGACATGGCCCTATAGGTCAGGCATAGGTCACCTCTGAGCAGACGGTAAGTGACTGAGAAGAGCTGGAGCTTTTTTAGTTGTGCTTTATAGGGTAATTGTTTAAGACCCTTAATCCTCTTAGTGAGGTGCTTCTGTGGTCTTTCTAGTTGTTGCAGGTGTCTAGTCAGGTACATCCCAAATGGGGCATTGTACTCTATTATGGGCCTATTGAGTGAGGAGTAAAGGGGCACAATCACCTCATTGGATCTGGATGAGAAACCCTTTGTGATCAGGTGTGCCACATAGAAGGATTTCCTGACCATTTTGGCTATGTGGTTCTCAAAGGAGAGCATGCTATCTACTTGGGTACCCAGGTCCCTAATTACTTCTTCTGTACTTAGTGGATTCCCATCTATGTGGTAGTTTGTAGGTACTTTGTTTTTCCCAAATGGGATTGCTATGCATTTTTTGGCATTTAGCTTGATGCCGTGACTTTGACACCAGGTGTTTGTCTCTGAGAGACCCTTTTGCAGGATGTCTGTGCCAGCCAGAGAGTCAATTATTGCACCCAATTTACAGTCATCTGCAAACTTGGTTAGCCACAGTCCCTCCGCATTTGCCTGTACTTTGGAGAAATACATACTGAACAGGAGGGGTCCCAGGACTGACCCCTGTGGGACTTCACTTATGACTGGTTTAGAGTCAGACATGGTGCCTGTCACTCTTACCGTGTGGGTTCTGTCTGAGAGCCAATTGGCAGCCCATCTTGTGACATGGGGGTTGATATTTAAGCTGGTGAGTTTGTCTATGATTCCTGAGTGTGGGATGGTGTTGAACGCCTTAGTGAGGTCCAGATATGCTGTGTGGACCACCTTCCCTTTATCTATGGCCTTGGTGACTGTTTCGAAGAAGTTGACCAAGTTCAGGAGGCAAGATCCGCCTTTAACAAAGCCAAACTGGGTTGGGTCCAGTGTCTGGAGGTTCCCAATGTCCCTGTTAATGAGCTCCATGACAATGCTTCCATGGCTTTGCAGACCAAGCTAGTCAAGCTTATAGGGCGATAGTTCCCAGGGTCAGTTGTGGCACCACCTTTGTGCAGTGGTACTACTGTTGTTGTACGCCATTCTTTGGGAACATAGCCTGTAGAGAGGCTGAGTTTGAATAGTGTTTTGAGATGGGGGGTTAGTTCATTTTGAAGCTCGTGTAAGACACAACCTGGGATACCATCTGGTCCCACTGATGCTGTGTTTTTGGCCTTTGCAAGGGCTGTCTTTACTTGTGTGTCTGAGATATCTGGAGCGCCACATTCTACTGGGATGAGTGCTAGCCCCTTTGATGGAGGGGGATGAAGTTTGCACTGAACTTGTCAGCCAGGATGTTGGCAATGTCGGTTGGTTCAGTGTATTTATGGCCATTATGCACTAGCTCGGAGCATATCTGAGAGTTTGCCCCTAGACTCTTGACATAGTTAAAGAAGGCCTTGTGGTTATCCTTAGAGTCATTGGCTATTTTTCTTTTGAAGTTGGCCTTGGATGATTTAATGAGGGAGCGCAGTTTTTTACTGATGTTAATCAAAGATGCCTTCTTATTTTGGGTTTTTGTTCTATCTTGCAGGAGTTTCCTCCTTCTGTTGTAAAGTTTATTTATGGCCAGGGTCCACCAGACTGTCTTCCTCTTTTTTTGCGGAGTTGGTCTTGGTTTTACTTGGGATGGCTCGGTCCATGCATTCTTGTAGGTGTTCATAGAATGCGCTTGTAAAGGATTCTGCCGATGGGTCATCATTTTACATTTGATTGGGAACTTTGAAACTTTCCACCTCGGTCTTGAGGAGTGTGAAGTTGGTTTTAGAGAAGTTTTTTACCTTGATTTCCTTGACTGTGGGGGGGGGGGGTCGGGATGTGGATGTCCAGTGTGATTAGTTTGTGATCTGATCTTACCAATGATGAGTTTACCTCAGGTGTGGAACATAGGTTCCCCATGTTGGTGATGACCAGGTCCAGTATGTTGTCACCTCTTGTGGGAGTGGTGACCAGCTGTTCCAGGGCGTTTGATTTTATAAACTCAAGGAAGCATTGGGCTAGGGCGTTTGAGCTTGAGTAGTTTTCCCAGTCAATGTTTAGATAGTTGAAGTCACCCAATAGCATGGTGTTGTGTAGAATCTTCATACTTTCTAATGTTCTCAGGAATGCTGCGTGAGGGTCCTGAGACAAGGTGGGAGATCTGTAGCAAGCTATAAATTGAACAGTCAATTTACCCGCTGTCAATTGCACTTGGGTGGTCTCAGATTCCGCGTGCTGTGCTACTAGCCTGGAAGTGTGGGTGTTCTTAATGAATATGGACACACCCTCTCCTTTTGTGTTCTGGTCCTGGTTTTGGGACCTAAAGGTATGGTAGAAGTTATAGTCTGGTAGTGCTGGGGTGCTCTCTGAAGCCTTGAACCAGGTTTCTGTCACTGCACATAAGTCGATTTCTTCCATACTAAGGAGAGCCTCGAGTGCGTGCATTTTGAGGTTTAGACTTCTGGTGTTGAGCAGCATTACCCTCGTTTTTTGTATATTATTGTTGTTTATGGAGGCGGGTTTGTCTTTTGAGCCTTGCCTAAAAAAGGCAGTATTGGGGCGGCAAGAGTCTTGGCCAGTATTCGAAAGCCCAGGGGCAACAGGTGCAAGCCGTCTCTGGCGAACCAACGTGGCTTGTCAAGCATGTCATCCCAGGCTGACAAGTACTGGATCCCCTTTGAATGACACCAGTAGTTTAACCAATTGTTGAAACTGATCATTTTTTCTTCATATGCTGGTGTCATTTTGGGTGAGGGCAGGATGCTACTCAGAGTCAGAGTCATACCAGCCTGGGCTACATGGTCAGAGAGCTCCTCAATGTCTCTTTTCATGTAGTCCAGGGAGGTACGTCTCAGGTCATTTATGCCAACATGTACAATGACAGTGTCATATCTGTACTTGCTGTGGAGTGACCTGAGTGCATGTGTTATGTGGCTGATCCTGGCACCCGACAGGCAGCTTATGGTAACCTTCTCCTTGTTCAGTCTAGTGAGTGGGACGTCTGTGGGCCTGATGATAGAATCACTGATTACTAGTGTGTTACGTGTGTTATTTAGCCTTAGGGGCAGTTTTTGCTTTGCACACTGACATTGTGATGTATGTGTTACCTGTTTTTTGTTGTGGGGGTTGCTTGGGTGTATGCTTAGGAGGTCTCTGTTGTTTAGGTAGGTTCTTATTTAGAGCCTCCAAGTATGTTTTTGCGTGTTTCTGAGAGTTGTTTGCTGGTGCAGCTATGGCTGGTCTATGTGTGTCTGGTAATGTGGTGCTAGTGTTGCCCTTCTCCTTGTGACTGGATGATCCAGTCGCGGGTTGAGGGAGCTTAGCCTCCAGCTTGGCTGTGTAGCTGCATCTGTCACATATGTTTGTGTTGGCTGGGAGGAGGAGGGGGTTGTCTGTGTACATGAGGCAATTGTAACATTGCCTCAGGATGCCCAGATTCACCAGCTGGACCGGAGAGTACACCTAAAGCTGTCCCTTGAACATGCCTGAATAGATGGTTTGGACTGTATTGCTGATTGGATGAGTAAAGAGCCTTATACTTCCTGAGTATAGGGCTGAAGTGCCAGCTGTAAGCTAGTGCTAGTTTTAGTGAGTTTTAGTAAGTGCCGGTCTTAAAATGCCTTATTTCTAGTGCTGGGTTGAAGTGTATCAAGTTTCAAGGGAAAAACTGAAGTGCAGACTTCGTGGAGCCTGGAATAGTTTAACCGCAGCTAAACAGCGCTGCGTTGTGTGTAAACCTGTGCAAAACCGTGCTAAGCGGTTTTTATACCAGGGAGATCAAAAGGATAGAAATTAGCCCAAAATGGCCAATGAGCTACAAGTTGCTGGGCTGGGACCACTCCTACAGGGGCAGATAGGCTGCTCAGAGGTCCCTCTCTCACAGTGAACAAGGAAGCCACCTAATTATCCAAGTATGATATGGGCAACACAGGAACCTTTACCACAGTCCTGAATTCAGCAAAGCCTGAAAACTGGACTAGACTAGTTCAGAAAGGCGGGAAAAGAAGGAGATTTTTTGTGTTTTTTTTTTCAGAAACAACAGAAATGCAGAGCTTAAATTACTTTAAATACACAGAGGAGGCTAGCGCACTTGAGTGTGTAGCCTCCGACTGTGTTACAGGTAACTTAAATGCAAAAACAACAAACAGTAACTTTTTTCAAGTGCAACAAAGAAATAAGTACAGTAAGCAATGTAGATATCACTAGGGATCCACAGAAGCACTGAAAAGCCGCGTTTTAGGCAGGATTAGCATTTCAGGGGAAACAACAAGCAAAAACAATACTTAATCAAGTCCAAAGTCTCTCTTTTATCTCTCAGCCGCTTGTAGGACTCTGCAGGGCACCACGAGGAGCTTGCTGAGCTGCATACAAGCACAAAACCACGCTAAGCAGTTTTTATACCAGGGAGATCAAAAGGATAGAAATTAGCCCAAAATGGCCAATGAGCTACAAGTTGCTGGGCTGGGACCACTCCTACAAGGACAGATAGGCTGCTCAGAGTTCCCTCTCTCACAGTGAACAAGGAAGCCACCTAATTATCCAAGTATGATATGGGCAACACAGGAACCTTTACTACAGTCCTGGATTCAGCAAAGCCTGAAAACTGGACTAGACTAGTTCAGAAAGGTGGGAAAACAAGGAGTTTTTTTGTGTTTTTTTTTTTCAGAAACAACAGAAATGCAGATCTTAAATTACTTTAAATACACAGAGGAGGCTAGCGCATTTGAGTGTGTAGCCTGCGACTGTGTTACGGGTAACTTAAATGAAAAAATGACAAACAGTAACATTTTTCAAGTGCAACAAAGAAATAAGTACAGTAAGCAATGCAGATATCACTAGGGATCCACAGAAGCACTGAAAAGCCACGTTTTAGGCAGCATTAGCGTTTCAGGGGAAACAACAAACAAAAACAATACTTAATCAAGTCCAAAGTCTCTCTTTTATCTCTCAGCCGCTTGTAGGACTTTGCATGGCACCACGAGGAGCTTGCTGAGCTGTATGCAATTCAAAGCAGGCAAATAAGCCCACATATGCACTAAAATGTAACCTTCCTAAACCCTAAAGACCTCCTAGATGAACTATGCATAACAAATACCTTCAGCAGCCCAGAATGCACTATTTTAGAACAACACCCACATCAGCACATGTAGTCACATGTCATGGAGCCTCTACTTCCAAGCCCATAAGGCAAGCCACCACACAATCCAGCATTCTGGTCATTGGAGACTCCATTGTGAGACACACCGATGGCCCCCTCAAGAGGCTGAGTAAGGAGAAAGTCATGGTCAGTTGCTTATCAGGAGCTAGGATCTGCCACATTACTCATGCACTCAGGTCATTGGACCACAAGTACCAATCCATCATAGTCCATATGGGTGTAAATGACCTGAAACATACCTCCCTAGACTATATGAAGAGAGACATCATGGAGCTCTTGGAATATATGCCCGAGGCTGGTATGAGCCTAGCACTGAGCATCATTTTACCTTCTCCAAGGATGATACCACAATGCAAACAAAAGATGACTGACTTGGATAATTGGCTTAGTTTTTGGTGTCATTTTAATGGGGTGCAATATTTGTCAGCATGGAAGAAGATGGTCAACAGACTATGCTGCTTTTCCAGGGATGGTTTGCACCTCTTTCCTCTAGGCTTTCATATATTAGATAAAACACTGTCTTCACCTATAGCTTCTTTTTTAGGCAATGCCAAACTGAAAGTACTTCTGACATATGAAATCAAAACCAAGAAAACCTAAAGTTTTTACTAGTCAGTGCTAGGAGTCTAAAAAAAAACTCTTCTTCCTTGAAACTCTGTTCACCCTAGAGAATTCTGATGTTTGTGCAGTCATTAAGATATGGTTTAAAGCCATGGAGAGCACACCAACACTGCAAGTTTATAATGATTTTCATACATTTAGACCAGCTACTACACCAATAGGGACGAAATGTGATGGTGTCTCAGTTTACATCAAAAATAAATAAGCCTCAAGGCTGGTCAAACAGGACAATGCACTTGAGCTTCTCCATGTTCAAATCACCATAGGCAAAATGCAATACCACTTCTTTGTGGACTATAGATCCCCTTCTATGAGCCATGAAACCAATACTGTGTATTTGAACTTACTGGAAATACTCACCATCCAACCTAATGCCATGTTCATGGGTGACTTTAATTACCCCATTATTAACTAGGAATCCTACAAGACACCAAACATATAGGCACAGAGATTCCTAGATTTTGCAGACACAAACTCCCTGGACCAGATTGTCAGTACACCCACCAGGGATGCAATCACACTGGATCTGGTCCTCACTGATATGGGAGAGTGCTGCAAACCTCCTAGTGTAATGTCTTCCCAGGTAAGGCCAGACCACAATTGGTCTCCTTTGAAATAAAAATAAAACCTGGAACCTCAGCTAACCCTGGAATATTCAGGAACTACTCTAAGGATAACTTGCTGCTATTAAATGATAATCCAGCAAAATTTCCAGTCCCCATATACCCTGAGAACACTGCTGCTTATGCAGAACTGTTCTCAGAAACCCTAGGTACACATGTCAAGAGCTGCACAAAGGCAGCTGTACCTAACAGGAAGAATTACAGAACTAACTCAAAAAACAAGCCACCCTGGTGGAATCACAGCATCAATAAGTTGTATAACAGGAGGAAGAAAAGTATGGCAAAAGTTAGGAGATGCAGCACCCAGCAGGATAAAAGTACTCTCATCAAACCAAAGAAAAAAACGTTGAGGACAAATAAAGTATACCAAAGCCACATTTAAGGTAAAACCCTTACGTCACCTGGTAGAGAGCCAACTGACTCACAGACAGGACTCAGGAAGTTAGAAGTGGGAAAGCTACCTTTACAAAGAGACCAGTCACAAGTGCAGTCCCTTAGGGATCAGTGCTGGGACCATTACTTTTTGGCATTTACTTCTCTGAAGTCAAGGCCAATGTCAATGGCCTCTGACTGACTAAATTTGCTGATGATTGCAAATTAAGAGCTGTCATTGAATCTCACACTGATACAAATGTTCTCCTGGAAGGGCTAACACAGTCAAACAACTGGTGTCAGAGCCATGGACTAAAACTAAATGCCAAAAAATGCATGATAGTATCCTTTGGGAAGTCAACCATCCTTGGTAACTATCATATTGACAACACACCTCTAGGAGTTGACCCAGTAGTCAGGGACTTGGGGACATACATAGACAGTAATCTAGCCTTTGACTATCACATGTCTACAGTAGTAAAGAAATCATTCTGTATTGAGCAACTTACAAACAAAGGTATGGCATCTAATTAAAAAATAAAAATAACAAATAGGGTCCACACCACGGTAAACCTAGTCGTGGTTATAGTAGAAAACAAGCAAAATAAATATGATAATTTAATTCATTTGGGTATTCTTAATTGTTTTGGAAGGCTGTGTCATGTGATATTAATTATGATATTTAATGAGATTGTTTTAACATTCTGTCTTTCACACTGTTGAAGGGTACTTCTGAAAGCTTTGTGTTCAATAAACTTGGCGGCTTGCATTTCTTCAGTCCGTATAGTATCTAATTCCAAAGAAATCATTGTTCCACTTTAGTCAGCATTCATCAGATTAAGTACAATAGCCCCTTTGGTATATACTGAGCCAGACATATCTGGCAATTGGAATGTCCACAGATGTTCTTCACCAAAAGAATACAGGGCATAAGTAGGATGTCCTTATGCAGACAGTCTCAAGGCCTTATCCCTGTATTCTGTCTCCTACAGACTGTTGAGGGAAGATCTATGCCTGGCATACAGGGCATTGTCAGACCCCACTCTAATGGACCTCCTGCATATCTGCAAAACAAGCAGCACCAGTATTACCCATTCTAAACACTTAAACTTTGCCTGTGATGTAAATAGTACCTGCTGGAGAGATAGGTATGTATCCCAGAGACTACCCCTTCTCTTGAACAGGCTCCATATCCATGTGGAGCAGAGTTCCTCCCTATCCCAATTCAAGTGCAACCTGGACAATTGTTTGGGGAACAGGAAATTCATCCCTGGTTTAGCACCTATGTCTCTAACTGACACAGGTGGCCTGTGATCTCCCAGGGCCATGCTTATACTTATTAAGGGTACCAGAACTTGTCAGAGATTTGGGATGCAAGCCTAGGATAAAAATGCCCTTGTGCTCATTAGCCTAGCAAATACTTAACAACATATGAACTAACCTATAAAACTAGAATGATGATGGCTTCACCTGTAGCATACACACCTCCACTCCCAATCTTCTTATAGTGATGGTCTCCCCATATTCATCAGAATGTTTTGCAAAGGCTTTCTAAGAATGTGGGTTCTCAAGTCTTTTGTATTGCCACTGTCAATTAATAGTTTACCTGCCCATTAACAATTTGATGCCTTTGTATGTTTTGAGTAGCTGTCTGGCAGTATGATGTAGTTGGTAATACATACATTTTTTTTTCCTGTATTTGTGTGTTTGTTATATATTTGAAAAACTGTTCTGGGTTGGTTCCATTTACATTAAATAAGAATAAACACATAAAGAAATACATAAAACCCTTTCAGAAGCCAAATCCTTTTCTTACTCATCAGTAGTTGTCAGGTGTGAATCTTGGCTCCAGGTGATTGTCAGTGTGAAAGTGACACCCCAACCCATGTGTAAAAATGTAAAAAAGGGTTATGGATGGATGAATGGAAATAGGTGTCTGACTTGAGACACTCATTTTTTTCATAATTTATTAACATGCATGGTTGGTAACTCTCTGTTTTATAAGACTCCTCAAAATCTAATACCCGAAGTTAACCCTTTTGCTGATGCAAACAATTTTTCTTGCTTCTTAACTAAATTTTTGCCAGGAATTTGCTACCTCAGTGCTAATGTTGTAGCTGTGGACAATTAGGAAAAATGAGGAATGCAAGTTACTTACTGTGATAATCCATATAATAGTACTTTGCTTTTTCATGCTGTTAGATTGCAAGATATCGATTTGTATTTATTTAACAAATTTTGCAGCTTCTGAAGCTATATTTTTGAAGAATATATTGACTGTTTTAGTTAAGTGGCTTAACTTCTCCTTTAGTGCACAGCTCCATCACGTGGAAGCTCATTTTGAGCTTTACTTAACTGCTGCTTTACTTTTGGAAGCATGCCTCAGTACACTAATTACCCCAAGCAGCCTGCTTTCACAGTAGCATTGTGCTCTCAGCAGGCCCATGCTGTGCACATTTAACACTTAGTGCTCCTTCTAGGTGTCAGCCAGCTTGCAAGAGATCATCACTGCCCATGATGGGCACACTGGCAGGGGAGGTCTTCTCCCATCCTCTCCACCCTGGTTGTTCTAGTGCCCACACCATCTGGGTCAAAGTCAAGGCTTCATTTCTCTATGGTATAAAGTTGGGGTTTTAGGCTAAGCTATTCTACATTTTGATGGTCTTATGGAAATGAAATGCATGCAAAAAGGAAACAAAACAAACATCACAGGTCATTCCCTGCCAAAGGAATAACAATTGATTCGTACAAAGTAATGCAATTATCTTCCTTCTTGAACCAGTGCTAGTATTTTGTGCAATTTTACAAACTTCTCATACCTCAGGCAAGTCTGATATAGACATGCCACAAGTGAGCTTGATTTTCTTGGAGCATTTCTCCCTGGGCCTCTGCTGAAAATGGCACTTGTGCCCAGTCAGACTTTCCTGCTAAACAAAAGCAATAAATAAATAAATCGTAATGCTCCACGGCAACCAGATGAAAGAAGAATGGACTTTGCAAAATGTTTGATTGAGTGACATCGATGAACAACAAGAAAACATCCCAAACGAATTGTATTAGGTCAAATTAATATCTTATACAGAACATTGAGAGAAAACCACAACACTCACGCTTCTGCCTAAGGATGCCAACTTAATTCCTGTAGTTGTAGCACTAGTTTCTATCTTTGTTCTTGTTCACATACCATCTTAAGACCCTCTAGCTCTCCTTCCAGTACTTTGACCTTTACCATGGATTTGTACTCAAAACACACTAAAATACACTCAGTAATTTCATGTAGGTACCTCTGTCTGGAAAGGAAAAAGATAAGACTGTGTTGCATGAAAATAAGCACCAATGAGATCAGTTCAAATATCCAGCATGCTCCATATTTTTCAAAGTGCCTTTGTAATTTACATTTCCATAAACCGCACTGCAAGTATGTGTTTACGAGTCTGTAAATAATTGTTCTGAACCATAAGCAACAATCTTGCCAATAATTAGTCTTTAATGTTCACTTTGCTTTTGTAAAAGTACTCCAGGCCATCTCCAGACTAAGAAAGGAAAGATTAGTGGCACATTTATAACATTGCTTTATAGATGGTTCAGAAAAAGGCTAAACCAATAAATTGAGATACTTCCACTTCATTTTAATGGTACACAGTAAAAGATAAAGTCCTCCTCAGTACTTTAATGTCACAAATGTTGGGATAAGATGAAAAGCAACTGGATACAACATAATACAAATTTAGTGTCATTTTTCTTTGATCACACTTGATGACTTGCTCAAGCAAGTTGCAGTCAAATCCGTGAGGTTCACATACAAGAATTTAGGAATGTGGTGTAAGCAACAACCATACCTTCTGTCAGCATGTTCAGATAACTCTATGTGAGACATTTGAAGAAGGAAAACCATCTAAAGCAGGTCAGAGTAATAATTTGTATCCTGGATTACCACAGTGATACAATATTATAAACGCAGAATTGCCATAATGAATTTTGCTTGTTTGCCCCCCTCCCCGGGGACTTTGTAAACCTAATTTACAAATGGTGCTTAGGTTTTCATACATGACGTACGTATTTTACCGCATAGTTCATTTCAAGGTATCAGAAGATATTTAGCATTTTTAACTACTGGTTTACATGCATTATTCTCCTCCTTTGTTTTTCTTTCCAGGGTCCAGAAACTCAGGAGCAACATGCAAGATGATCTGTTATCGTTTTAAAAAACTAATAGATCAGTGTTTGTTTCAGGCCATTCTGATAGAAATTATTACACCTATCTTTTTACTGTTGCTCAGAATATCATTTTATTAATACATAATGACATACTTCTCAGCAATTATGCAACATCAATGAATGATAAATAGTGTAGCCTTTTACAGAAATTTCAGCCTCATGCAATATGACTATTCTGGGAAGTTTGATACTAGGTTGCTGACACAATTATGGCATAGAAGTATAGGTAATACATGTGATGAGATACTGTGTGTCAGTGTATAGGTGTAAGTCTTAGTTACTCTCTTTTTTTTTTTTGATTTCATACACGATTTACTTATTGAACTAAGTAACCCACAACTGTGTTCATATTGAGTCCATTTAACTGTATTTATTTTATACTGTGTATTTTTTTGGAAAAAAAAATCTAAGTGATTTGCTTTAGCCATTAAACTCGAATTATGACAAAAGTAAACTGTTGAAAGTCTGACAGATATTTGTCGTGTTTGATTATTGTTAGACCTCAAAAATAAAGGTTCACTCACATAGCCTGATTATGAGAGGTGTTTCCTGAAACTGTAATAGTTTCTGATTTTTTGCATGGAGAGTTTAAGCCTAGACACTCTTGGATCAGTTATCCAATGTATCAAAGTACATAGTAGCTCAGAGTAAGAGGCTACTGATCAGTAAGGTGTACACATGTAGCACATGTAGACACACACGCACACATGCACACGCACACACACACACACACACACACACACACACACACACACACACACACACCACACATGCACACACAGGCTGCTATAGCCTGAGTGCATTCCGCATATCAAATGACAATGATGAAATTGGTCTTCTGGACATTAAACCCTCTACCAATAACAGTTCTCACACTAGCCATAAATGCACCTTTTCTTTTGTTACATGATAGCACTCAGTATTGCATACTTCCCTGTGAAAGACATGCACCATTCTACTCCCCTATCCACCTGTGCATATGATGATAACTGTGCCCTCCCCTTTGTACTTTCTTACTTGGATTGCCTATATCTGACACAAAGTGTGAACAGTCTACGCATGGATAAGCGCACTTTTACTTTAGTGTATTTGGTTAACTGTTGTGTAGTTATGCCTGAGAGCTATGCACAATTTTCTCCCTTTTTGCATGTGCCAGAGCATATTTCGCCCACTTCCAACTGCTATGGTCATTCCCTGCTGCTGGTCTTCCTCTGACTCCTTGTCTCTCTCTCAACTTCCAGTGTCTGCGGCATTGTAAACTGTTGAACCTATAAGAGGTCACCATGCTTCTTGAATTTAATAGAATGTAACATAGCAAAAATGGTCAGTATTCTGGCTCACATGGTGGAGCCATACTACCAGACACCACCGGATGTTTCAAAACAGTGAAAGTGAACTTTCAGCAGCCCAGTCATATGTTTTATAATGGTTCTTATTTGCAAAAGTACACCACTGTACTTCTGGTCAATTTGATTGGTAAGTTTTGGATGTGAGCTAGAGTTCTGGGGAATATCCAACAGCATCTATAAGATGTCCTTCTGGGGAGTCACCCCCTCACAAACTGTTGATACATGTCACATGTGCCATATGTGAGAGTTATGAAAACAGGTTGGCCTGCACACACATTTTAAATGGCACCATGTGCATTACAGACCGTGTGGCAGTTAATGGAGTGATAACCTTTGCAGTTTATGTACCTAGTTCTCTGTTCATTGGGTGAAGCCTTTATTTCAGTAGGGTTACACTTTATGGCACCCAGAACCTCAAGAAAACTCTCACAAGACATTGGCTGTCTTGTCCAGGGTATATCAAAAGCACATATAGTCTCTCACATGTTGAAGCATGGCATTGAAAAAGTAATGGAATATCCCAGATGACTGGAGAATAAGCTGGTGCCAGTGTACGAGTGCAAAAGGGACATTCTCAACTGTGGGCAGTATAGAGGTAACAAACTACTGTCACCTCCCATGAAAGTTCTTGAGACGGTGTCTGATAAATGAATATGCAGTGTCGTAGAAAGTAAGATGGAAGTTGAACAGTTAAGATTCAGAACAGAATGCAGGACAACTGACCCTATATTTGCAGTGAGACAGAGAGTGGAGAAGAAGTTGGAAATGAGGAAAGAGTACAACTGAGCACTCCTAGATTTTGAGAAAGCATATGACAAGGTCACAAGAAAGGTGATTTGGGGGTTTGAAGTCCCAGAAGCATTGATAGAATTAGTGCAAGTTATGAAAAATGACCGAATGACTCAAGTGAGAATAGTGCTCAGTCTCACAGAAGTGTTTCCCATAGGAGTGAGTGTTCATCAGGGTTCTGATCACAATGCTATTCATACTGGTGATAGACTACATTAGCAAACAGGTCTGAGGGAACAGATCGACAAAGTTGTTGTATGAAGATGTTGTGGCATTGCAGGCAGATTCTGAACAAGGAACTTCAGCAAAGAATAGGGAAATGGAAATCAAAACTGAAGGCACATGGCATGAAACTGAGTACAGATAAGAAAGTTGTAATTGCAGCAAATGGAGGAAATCAGAAGAAGTTGACAAGTGAAACACAAGGGAGAACAGGTTAACAGCTTCAAGTTTCTGGTATGTATGGTTGAGGAGAAGGGAAGTCTGAACGAGGAGGTCAATGCTAGAATTTGAGGGGCTGTAACCAACTGGCCAGACTGTTCAGGGTAGTGTATGACAAAAAAATAGCCAAGATGCTGAAAAGTCAAGTGAACAATACATGGTGCAATCACTACTACTGTATGTTACAGAAACCTTGTCAGTGAAGGCCTTGCAGTCGAGGAAGCTAGTGGTGCTGGAAATGAGTGCTTGTGATGGGTGGTAGAATACATTGCACACTGTTGGACAAAACAAGAAATGAGGACATCAGAGCAGAAGCCCTAGCTCCAAATGGAGAGAAGGTGAAAGAGAACAGATTATGGTAGTTCAAGCACACGTCCAGGAAATCAGAAGGCCATCTAGCGAAAAAGGACAGACAGGAAGAAGACAAAATGAAATGAAGCATCCAGCAAACAGGTGGAGGGATTGTATGAGAAAAGACCAGTATCATTCAGGCATTACCATTAAAGAAGGTAGAAGAGTGGCACAGAATCAAGAGAGATGGCAACAGTTGACATGACAGGCCAGTCCTATGTAGAAAATGAGAAAAAGGGGTAGGTGATGATGATCTTAATGTAGAATCAGCTGATTTTTGATCACACATGCAAGATTTTTTTGCCAGGTCAGCAGAATAAATATCTCTCTATCTATCTATCTATCTATCTATCTATCTATCTATCTATCTATCTATCTATCTATCTATCTATCTACACACACACACACACACACACACACACACACACACACACACACACACACACACACACAAGTATATTTAAATCTATATCTGCCTATCTATTTACTTCATATGTATATGGATCTACTTTCATTGAATGAAAGTACGACCCACCAAATTTAACTTACCTGACCTTAATCCACTGAAATACCACATAAACAAACCAATGAACTGCCAAATTACTTTCACAAAGAAAGGAACACTTGACCACCATGGTGAACTGTCACCTCTCTCCTTGTAGTGTGATCTCAGAGTTTGTATATTTTAAGTAGGGGGGTGTGGGGACACAGCCCCCCACATGGGGGTTACAGGGGGAATTGCCCCCATGCTTGTAGTTAGGATTGGGTTGTGTGTTTGTTTGTGGGGAGGAAGGTGTGTGTATGTGTATGTGTGTGGTGTGTGTGTTGTATAGAAGTTTGAAAGTCATATGGTCTGGACCATATCATCGAAGTTTTCAAACTCCTAACCTTTTGAATGGAGATTGCGGTACAGTACATAACAGGAAACTTGCCCTTTTCTGCAATATAGTACTATCTTGTATCTGGTATATTTAATTAGCAGGGAGTGTGAGGAGTGCAGGAGGGCTTGCCTCCCTGCAAAAACATTAAAAATAGAATTTTTATAATAATAATATATATATATATATATATATATATATATATATATATATATATATATATATATATATATATATATATATATATATATATATATATAAAAATATACATACACATATGCTCATAGATGCATAAATACATACGCAAGTATTTCCTTGGTTTAATGCTTAACATGTCGAACCCTAAATATTGAAGAATACAGCTCAAAAGTCAAACAATCGAAAAAGAAAAACATTAGCCAACATTTTTTGTGCGCCCACCACATGCAGCAGTATTTATATATACCACCTCCGAGATCACATCACATTGGGGGAAAGAACAAAATCCCCACTCCTCACTGTTCTATGATATCATAAAGAAAAAAGCCATCAATGATAACTCAGCTGATTTTCATTTAGCTGTACCATCTTTTTTCTTCGTGATGACTTTATATCTCATTTACATTTCTACAACTGAAATGGCACATATTTTTATACATGTATATATACATATATATATATATATATATATATATATATATATATATATAGGGTCTATATTAGATCACTGAATGATTAGGTAAGCAAAAGGTGATTAATCGACCCCATGTAAGCGAAAGCTTACAAAACTGAACTGTCAGAACAGCGATTTTTTTTTCTAAGGGAAAAAAATCGCTGTTCCAACAAAAAAAAAGTAAGCACATTAAAATATGTGATTAAGTGGGGGGCTTCACCCCCCACACCACCCCTTACTGAAATATACCAACTCTGAGACCGCACTATAGTGCCAAAAACAGCAAAGTAACGAAGCGGCCAAGCAAATTCTTTCCCTGGGTAAGAGTTCACTTACATGCCACTTCGATATTTTTCTGTTTCGGTTTTATCAGTTTGACCAAGACGCATTCGAAAACATGTATCTTCAGTCTGCTGATAGAAACCCTATATACGTATATATATATATATATATATATATATATATATATATACATATATATATATATATATATATATAGATATATATATATATATATATATATATATATATATATATAGCTGTATACTGATTGTGACAACAAGAATGCGGTGCATCTGTCTTAATGTAAATTTTGCACATCATTTTTTGTAGGTAAAACAAGTAAGTGACTGAGAGAATTATGTAAAGGAAAACAGCATAAATAATGAATGCAATGTCTAAAGGCCATCACTGGAATTTTAAAAAGCATACCATGATGAGGATACCTTAACTCAAAAAGTTTCCATTCCATGGTATGCCTTTCTAATTCCGAGACCAGTCTCCTAGGTTCACAGGATCATTGGTACTTACTAGGCTGTGAGACTCACTTTACATATCCATGTTAGTTTTTAGCCCTTATATTTTGTGTATGAATTGCCCAGTAGCAGGCAAAACAAGGAAATGATGAGACATTTACTTGTTGCCCTTATCCATGAGGGGCTTATCAGAAGTGGTGTTAACCCAGTTCTGATAAAAGACAAGCTGGCCCATTACCTTGATACAAAGAGAGGAAGGGGTGAGAGCTTTAGGTTGCTGGAAGAGGATCGTTTTGTCATAGGTGCACCCTGCCAGGGATGGAGCTGTGATGGACCTCAACCTCCTTCTGTCTCCCTCTGTTTTTCCTTTGCTATATAATCCCAGATTTGGCTGCTTACTTTTCCTTATCCCCATCAGTAATGCCCTTGTTTTAAGTGAGAATTTGTCATATATGGGAACAGTATAGTGTTCATTTGTAAATGAAGCAGCAGTTCTCTCTTTATTCAACAGTCTTTTAAACACTTACAGTGCTCTGAAGATTAACTCCTTATCTAGTGTGGCAATATTGATCTCAGGCTTCATGTCCTCAAGCAGGAAGACAGTGATGCAGCAGCACATAATACTGATCTGGAGCATCATAGTCAGATTAAAGAATGTTTTACAGGCTGCAAAATAGCATGGGGTCTGGCCAAATATATCTGCCTTCTGGGATTCACCTTGCAACCCTACAAAACTATACTGGAATTGACTAATACGCTTCTGATACTTACGAATCTGGGTCTAAACATTCAGAGCCCTGAAGGCAAGGGATGCCAAGAACATTCTAAACACTATAGTAATCTTTCTTCACAGTCATAGTGTAGATCAGAGAGCACTTGCTATGTGCTGTATCGTTAAGAAGCACGTCAAAGACTGAGCGTGCGTGTATAAATGTTAAGCATGTGCCATTCCTAGTGCCATTTTGAGAGTGCAGCCAGAGAGTAAGCATGTATGATTACAGCAGTTAGATTGTATATAAGTTACTTAAGTTAAAGTCAGTAAACTCCTATAGTGATGTGTTTGTATAAAATAAAGCTGCATGAATAGAACCCACAAAGACTCTTCTATTGTGTCTAAAGTAGGAGAGCGACACATAGGGAAAAGCACTCCATCATGCAGCTAGTCGAACGACACTGTCAGGATCTACACAAGGGATTTTGAACCACATAAAATCTACCAGAACTTTTGGGAATAGATAACGGGAGTGCAACTCCAAAAATGCTATTTGCAAACTGTCAAACAATGCATTCTTGTCAAGACGGATAATTAGTGGCTTTGGAGGTCCTACATCCAGAAGGTTCTAGTATCTCTTGTAGGAGTCTGAAGCCTCCTCAGAAAGCCATCTGTAGTGCTCTTTGAATATTGACAGTATTTCTGCAGACATATCATATCCCTAGGTGGAATCAGAGTCCTGGGTGTTCCCTGTGTGAAACCCCAGAGAAAAGGACAGCTGTGCTCTACGACTCTGTGACTGAATCATCACAATTAGCAACTTAGCTCACTCTTGGGAGGGAGCCCATCTGGGACTGTGGGTAACACACCTTCACAGACAAAACCCACAAAGTAAACAGGATACGTTAGGAACAGATTGTGGAGATTTCATACAGCAGACAGCTGCAGGGGATTTTGGTATCATAGGAGGGGCACCCTTATAGTCCTACTTTAAGGCAGGGACATCTCCCTTAACAGTAACTGTGGGGATACTTCCCTCCACTTGTATGACAATAGATGATGTTTTATACTGGATATCAAGAAAACAATACCTGATTAAGAGTACAGGACTCAGTCATCTTCAGTCACTTGGGATGTGCCAGTGGCTGCAGGTATGACAGCCACCTCCCCAATAATAGGCAATGACAGACACCTCATCTGGTGCAGGTGATGGGACCAAGGCTGAGTTCCTACATAAGCACTTGTGTCACAAGACCTGAGGACATCCTCTAAACTTGAAAGTTCCAGTATTCTTTCCTTGTCTCTGTGGGTGCTCTCTTCTGCTACTGTTATTCTCTAACAGTGGCTGTATTGCAGATACAAGTTTCACTGTGGAAGTCATAATATAAGGTAATGCTAATTAGCCATGTGCTTTCCCATGGAAATGGGTGTGGCTGCCTTAACTTACAGTGTGATTCAGAAAATCATTTTGCAGAGTTAATTCTTTCTCAAGGAGGAAAAAGTGAAGACAGTCTTTTCATAGTGTTCATCCATCATTCGTATTGGTGTACATGTGGCATAGGCAAGTAAAGTGGAGTCATGGGTGTGTATGTATATCGAGTGTGTGTGTGTGTGTGTGTGTGTGTGTGTGTGTGTGTGTGTGTGTGTGTGTGTGTGTGTGTGTGAAATGTTAATTGTTTGATATTTTGACTTGTTAATGCAAGTCCGCAAATAGTGATGATGAGTGAGCAAAGATTCAAACTTACATACATCAAGTCCATGAAAGCTCTTTGTCATACTATTCACTTTTTGAAATTATGGTGATCTTGGAGTTGGTATATTGGGAGACTTCAACTACCCTAACATAGACTGGGTGCATTATTTTAGCCCAAACACCCTAGCCCAAAGGTTCCTGGAATTCATAAATTCAAATGCAATGGAACAGCTAGTCACCTCTCCCACAAGGGGAGATAATATACTAGACCTGATCATCACAAACATGGGGACAAAGTGCTCCACACCGGAAGTATACCCCTCACTAGTGAGATCTGACCACAAACTAATCACCCTGGATATACATATCCCACCTCCACCCCAACACAAAAGACTACAGTGAAAAACTTCTCAAAAGCCGACTTTACACTTCTTAAAACTGAGATGGTATCCTTTAAGCCCACTGAGCCAGTGGAAACTACATCCCACAATGCAGAATCCTTCACAAATGCTTTCTACAGACATCTCCAAAAATGCATGGATCATGCAATCCCAAATAAAACCAAGACCCTCTCCACCAAGGGCAGGCATCCTGTCTGGTGGACCCCAGCCATAAACAAATTGTATAACAAAAGAAGGAAGCTACTGCATGACAGAGCAAAATCCCATAAAGAGAAGGCATCTCTGATCAGCACTAGTAGAAAGCTACGTTCTCTCATAAAAACATCCAAGGCCAACTTTGAGAGAAAAATCACTATGGACACTAAAGATAACCACAAGGCCTTCTTCAGCTATGTTAGAAACCTGGGCGGAAACCCTCAGATATGTTCAGAGTTAGTTCATAATGACAAAAAATACACTGAACCCACAGATATTGCCAACATTCTGGCAGACAGGTTCAGTGCAAATTTCTCCCCTCCCTCACCCCCAAAAGAAGAAATACTTATCCCAGCTGATTGTAACCTCCCTGTCATCTCAGATGTCCAGGTGAGAACTGCCCTCAGCAAAGCTAAAAACACAGCATCAATGGGACCTGACGGTATCCCGGGTTGCGTGCTACGTGAACTCCAAGAGGAGCTAAACCCGCACATAAAAATGCTATTTAACCTTAGCCTTACTACAGGATATGTACCTGAACACTGGCGTACAGCAACAGTAGTCCCACTCCACAAAGGAGGCACCTCTGCAGACCCTGGTAACTACCGCCCCATAAGCTTAACCAGCCTGGTCTGCAAAGCTATGGAAAGAATCATTATGGAACTCATAAACAGCGACATTGGGTACTTACAGACACTTGATCCCACCCAGTTCGGCTTTGTAAAGGGCAGATCCTGCCTTTTGAACCTGGTTGACTTTTTTGAAACAGTCACTAGAGCCATTGACGAGGGCAAAGCAGTCCATACAGCCTACCTGGACTTGGCTAAAGCTTTTGACACAATACCCCACTCTGGCATCATAGACAAGCTCAACAGCTTAAATGTAAATCCATATGTCGCAAGATGGGTGGCAAACTGGCTAAAGGATAGAACCCATAAAGTCAAAATCGCTGGAGCCATGTCAGACTCAAAGCCAGTCACAAGTGGTGTCCCACAGGGCTCTGTCCTGGGACCCCTCTTGTTCGGCATTTATTTCTCAGATGTGAAAGCAAACATGGGAGGGTTGTGGCTGACAAAGTTTGCAGATGACTGCAAACTAGGTGCCATAGTCGATACCCCAGCTGACACATACATCCTACAGAAAGGCCTCACTGAAACGGACAACTGGTGCCGGAGTCATGGCCTTAAACTAAATGCCAAAAAATGTATAGTCATCCCCTTTGGGAAAAACAAAGTACCCACAAAATATCACATAGACAGTAACCCACTGAGTACGGAAAAAGTAATCAGAGACCTGGGGACCCAAGTTGATAGTGACCTCTCATTTGACACCCATGTTGCCAAAGTGGTTATAAAGACTTTCTACCTTGCCCACCTTATCATGAAGGGATTCACATCCAGATCAAAGGAGGTCATTGTACCCCTATACTCCTCCCTTATCAGGCCCATGATTGAGTACAATGCCCCATTTGGTATGTACCTCACCCGGCACTTGCAACAGCTAGAGAGACCCCAAAAGTACCTCACCAAGAGGATCAAGGGTCTCCAACATATGTCATATGCTGCCAGACTAAAGAAACTCCAGTTCTATTCAGTAGCATACCACCTGCTCAGAGGTGATCTGTGCCTGACGTACAAGGCCATGTCCAATCAGGAATTGATGGACATGCTCCACCTCAAAAAATCCAAATCCATCAGAACCACGAGAGCTAAAGATTTAAACCTCAGCACAAATATGAATAGGACATGCTGAAGGGACAGATTCATAACTCAGAGGCTTCGCATACTCTGGAACAGAATCCCAGTTCATGTTAGGCAGAGCCCCTCACTGACTCTCTTCAAGAGAAATCTTGACGAGTGGATGGTAGATTGTAGGTTTACCCCAGGGGTCATCTCTGTATCACTACTAGACAGAGGCACAGTAAACTAATTCTATTATGTAAGAGGGTCTTCACTGTGTCACTACTAGACAGAGGCACAGTATTCTAAATCTATTCTGTACACTTTTGCACCATTACATGGGGTGGCGAAAGCCACATCACTATGGCTAGGCTTATAAATGCCCCAGGGCAGATAGCCTAGTACCAAACTATGAAACTATGTATATATCAGTTTGGAATGTGGGGGTGTGTTCCCCACAGTGGTGTTTGGAAACTTGCTATCCTTCAAAAAAAGAAAAAAAAACCTTTAAAGGAGAACAATGACGTTTAGCATTTGGTACTGTCTTATAGTTTTGTATTTTTCAATATCATATCTACAAGTCAACCTCCACTCGAGTAACCCACATGTGAGACCTCAGCCTGGTCTGTGACATCAATAGGACCTGTTGGTAGGACAGATTTGTGTCCTAGAGACTCCCCCCTTTTGTGGAATAGACTCCCTCTCCACGTAAAGCAGAGTACCTCATTAAACCATTTTAAGCGCAACCTGGATAACTGGATGGGGAACAGAAAATACAACTCTGGGATTCCACCTATGTCCCTGCTGGAACATGAGCTAAATTCTTGGCTAGGCTTGTAAGGGCCTTTGGCCCAATAGCCTAGTAACTTCCTATGATCCTATGAATTCTGAGGCCTGCATTTGCTATCAATATCATTATTAATATTAACAGTCATGAACTTGTTCTGCATGTCACTTGAGTTCTCCTGATGAAATATCTAGCCTTGTACATATATATTGTAAATAACAGAGTCTAAGCAATGTTACACTTTGTAAAACTTGAAATAAGTTAAATGCTTGCTATGTGAATGCCAGTCTTAATGTGCATTTCAGTTCTATATATCACTGCAGAATATTGAAGTAATTTACAATTGGCAGAAAATACAATGTATTTCTTTTGTGCTGTTTCCAATCCCAGGCCATGGTTAAGAGACAGCAGACCAGACCACCTACCTATTTTTCAAATTGAAAATAATAAGATGTCCTGAAATTATTTGGATTTATCTGACTCCGCTTGATTCTGCTTTATTTATATTTCTAGACTTTATCTCTTGTTACCTTGGTAGCTTGAGATAGTCAGTAACAATTGAGCTCATCTCTATTTTTACAATATCGTACAGTTATAGTCCATTGAAATGGTGAATTGCAGCCTTCTATCACATTTACCATTGGTAACAAGTCAAGTAAAACATTTTACTTAAGTATTTACATCAATTCTGTCTTAAGAAAAACATTTTTATCGTAAAAAACTGATATTACAAATACTGCTCTGATTTTTTGTTTGTTTTTGTTATAGTTTATTACATTGCAAAATATAAAGAAAGAGAATTTTCTTCAAAATGTTAATATATTTCTAAGAAATTATTTGTGAAAGGGAGTCAAGTTCCTAAATGCAAAAGCAAACGATATAATATATCCGTTTCTACTTTTAAAATCCGTGCTATTTCAGGTAACATAGAAGTGGACAAATTATGTAAATTCAGATGCTGTGTTTTTGAAATGAAGCTATTTTCCATGTTTGCCAATAAGAGAAGAGTATCAATACATGATTTTTTTAAGAAAAACAGAAGACTTAGAAGTGGTATACTAAGAAAGACGGATAGGGGTGAGTTACTCACCACATGGCTGAGTTTATCTCTGTATAAAGCAAACATTTTTGGCATATATCTATTTGTAATATATTGAGCATACATTTTACATTTGAGGTTGAATGCTGAATATTTTTGGAAAGATTGATAGGAAGTATTAGGACTATCCAATATTAGAAGAGTGGATTGTCTATTTTGTTGTATGCAAAGTATGAGACAAATAATAACTGGTTATTAAGCCCATATCTTCTAGCAGACGCAATGTAAAAATATACAAATGCAAACTTGTGACTCTGCTTTATAATATCAGATTATTTCAAAATTAACGATATTTTCCTGCTTCCTTATATCACATTATGTATGTTTCAGGTTTTACTGAATATGCAACAAGTTAGAATATAAACCTATAAAAAAATGCAGACCCTGTACTTACTTAAGATGTGAGGGTTTATGATCCCTGTAGCATTTAACTAGGATTGTTTTGGGAAGTGTTTCACATATCATAATGTACTACATCCTCATTGTTTTTGCCCTTTTGATCAAATAATGTTATCTAGCCCTATTCCTTTGATGGTGTCCCTTGGTAAATAATACCTTTTCTATCTAAAATATTTTTGTTACTTTATCAGAGATGAATCTCCCTTTTTTCTTGATTAGTGTTTATTTTTCATTTGTTTTACAGAACTTTTTTTAAGAAACCCTTTGTCTTGTAAAGGCAAGAATCACCACATCAGTGTTTTAATGATTCTGAACGTATTATCATATATGTTTGTCAACGCATAACTAGATGCCACAGGAAGCAAATTATCTGCTGGTACACAGTCCTGATTAAATTCAAAGATTCATTGTTTCAAAAGGTGATATGTGCCCAGATATTCAAATCTCACTCATGACCATGTGTCTCATTTCCTTTCCATTGTGTCTGTTTTTCTTAAACACAGGAAGCTAATCACTTTAATGAAACAAAAACACAAAAGTAAGTCAATATTAGATATGCAACAAACTTATGCAAAAAAACTGGAACATAATACACACATACAGACCCAATTTTCTACCTCATTTTAGTATTATTCAGATCAATAAAATGTCTGTGTTATAGCTAAATCAAAAAAGCCATCTGTATACAAGATGCTCAGTGGAACGCATTCACCTATTACTCTTAGGCAAAGTTTTTAATGGATGTTACTCAGCTTTCTTGGCCTGAATATGTGCATTATTAACATTTAGCAAATTACAAACCATGGATATTTTTTGTTTCTTTTATCAGTTTTTTTTTTCAGATTAACTGCAGACTAGTTATCTTTAAGAAGGCATGAGAAACAAAACATGGTATCATTTTAACAAAGGAATAGTATATCAGAGTCAGCAGAATAATTGTAAATTGCACATTAAATGTGACCATCATGTTGGTAGCAAATATAAAAACATCTAAATGCACAGCATAGTCAGCAGAGTACAACTTTTGTTAGCTGCATTTGTTCTACATTTGTAATATATTAGAAATGGAGTGCAATTAAAAGTAGTTCATATATGGCTGTCCCTTGCTGTTCACCATCAGTGCAATATACAATGTATACATACAACTAACCATTATATTAATCAGTCTCATGAAACATTGTGGTCAGAAAATTCAAGATTGATGTCATTCATATTTTAAATAAAGAAACAAACATAACATGTTAATAATTCTGTTTTACATTCCTTGCCAGTCAGTAATCAGAAATTTGTTTACAAACTGGCATACATTGAGACTGGCATAAAATATCAACATAGTGGTAAAGTTCCATTCACATGAATGCAATACTTCCGTTGCGAGATACAGCATAGAATGCAATGCCTTTTGAGATTTTGTAATGTGAAACTATATAATATAGAATTCACATTGTTGAATGCATGCTCTGGAAATTTAAAGCACTTACTAGCTATTGCTCTCAATTCCTAGGGCTGCATTCAGTATGGCCTGAATTTTAAGGTTTACTCAAATAATGACATTTCAGTTTTCTGTGTGTTTGAAAGGTTCATCTGTTTTAGAATAGTTATGGCGTTAACTTGCAGTGCTGGAGATAACTGGTTGCATTTTGTTATATCTCTATTGCATGATAAACTGAACATAAATTAACTATTTGTCTGATCTGTGCTTGCAGGTCACTCTTGAAAAGTTATTCTCTGATCTCATTAGACCTAATTTATTATAGTTTATCTGAACAGAACCTGTTGATTATTCAGAAATAGTCTAATTGACATATAATTCCAAGTTCTTTATTTGAAGACATGAATATCTAAAAGCTGCCAATATGACACTTAAGGTAAATAATCACAAAATACAGACAATGAAACCAGTGTAGCTATTCCATGGGAGGGAGGGAGAGGGTGAGAGAACAGCATCATAATTAATGAAACAAGCTATTCATTAAGTTAAGTTTTATGGTAGTTTTACACAGAGATTTAAGGCCATGCTCTGTTAATGAGCTACATTCTGTAGTCTAGTAGCTTATTTCCTGACTTAATCAGACAGTGCTCAAGAGCTGCATGTGGATAAAAGCATTTCTATGTAGAAAGGTTAACTTGTTAACAAATACAAAAGTTCTTGGTTGTATTGCTCTTGATCTATTTTACTTAGCAGCTATCTACAACATAAACGTGATATTCTAAGAAAAGGGTACTAATATGTGACTATGTGAAGTAAAATATTCAATAATGTAAACTCTCCTAGAGGTTCAATGACACTTGGCATGCAGACGTCCATGCAGTGTTGCATGCATGACACTGAAACCTCTTTCGTGCATCTTTTGTTACTGCCACAGATACAATGGTGGCATATAATGGAACTGATTTACATAATGGATAGCTCAAACTTGTTTGATAAAAAAGAATTTTAATACTATGTTCTATGCATGAAGGAGATGGCTCTTACACAACACTACTGTCAATGTTGTCAGTACTCAGTGTGCACCTCTCCATGCTTTTCTACCACCCGTGATCAGCTCCATCTGTATGTCACAGCTGGTACTGCCAGCAGTAGGGCTGCCAGCCATGCAATTACTGCAGCTCCAGTTCCAATACATAGGTGGAGCTTTAGCTACTAGACCCAGTAACTTACACAGGCAAGTCTACTTAGATGCTTTACTCTGCCATTTCATGTCAATGTAAAATTTATAAATAATATGGCATAGGAAGTCAGACCCCCTTTTAAGAATTGCTTATAATGCCCTGTAATTCTTAATTAAGCTGTAAAGCATGAGGACTGTAGCCCTTTTTTGTGGACTCTGAATTTGAATTACTGCTCAGGAAGCATACATTCCAAAGTAGTAATTTTTTGGGAATTCTACAGCAGGATGAATACATTTTTACTTTACCATGTTGAGTCAAATCTGTCCCTGTAGACAAATTCCCTTTATTTCCATTGCATACAGGGATGCCCTTGAATGCCACATTTGGTAGTATGCCATTTGACTAGCATTTTTTATATGGTTGCTACTTTGACATTCCTGTCAGCTCATTTATAATATATGTTTTACAAAGGCATTCATTCGGGGGGGGGGGGGTCCTATGGTGCATGGCAGGTTTTCTATTCATCTTCCATGAATGTATACTTATCCCATTTTTATGGCAGAGACCACAACAGTTCTTTTTTAATCAAGAGTTATGAGTATATCTGTCCATAAACATTTGCATGCTTTCTAGCTTGTTTACACTACATAAGGAACCAAGCAAGTCTGTTTTCATAATCATACCAGAACAACCAGAGCAGACATTCCTACATAGCTCTTAGCAGTGCCTTAACTGTGCATAAATTGATTTGAAATGTCCCCATGATATAGAGATTTTAAAGCCTTGGAGTAGTCACGTGTGAACTTGGGCATATATGACCATAAATCAGACTCTAAGAAACAGTATACTGTTGGCTGTAAATAGTAACAGCCCAAAAAATTCCTTGGTGTTACCATTGACAGCAATCTTAGGTTTGATATACACATAGTAACCACTATCAAAAAAGTACATACTAAACTTGGAACACTCTATAGGATCAAACCATATCTTACTGACTTCACCAGACACTCCATAGCTAGGACTGACTTACAATCCACCCTACTCTATGCCTCACTGATATTTACAAACCTTAGAAAATCAGATTTAAATAAACTAGAATCCTGTTATAACAAAGTAGCTAGACCCGCCTCTAACTTCCCTTATTGTTCTCATTATTGCACAGCATTATACCAACTAAAATGGCCAGAGCTTCCAAATCTTCTTACCTATGACCTACCATGCTTCACTCGTACAATCTCCCATAACCCAAACAACTGCCCTGTTCTGAAACACCTTGTTCAAGCCCACTCTAGTAGTAGATCCCTAAGAAGCATTACTAAAAGTTACCAAATCAAATAGCCACAGCGACTCCTTGTTCTCTAACCAAATATCCAAAACCTGGAATACTCTACCCCAAATGATACTCAATAATGCCAATACTTCCAATTTTAAACAACTACTGAAGGGACACCTTACCAACAACTAGTTCTGCATATGTACAAAATCTGGTTGAAAAGTACTCCTTACCTTTAACCCTTCTACTATACCTGACTATGTATCCTCCACCACTTCAGTCTTTCATTCTTACTGGGAATAAACTGTCACAATCTCATCTGCTTCCAAATTACCCCACCTTTTACATATTTTTCCCTTCTCTCCTCTGCAGCTTTCCCCCTGTTACTTGTTATATGTTATTCATATTATCAACCCTATATCTGTTACTTGATATATGTTATTCATGTTATCAACCGCTATATTGGTTTATCACCCAGCTACTGTTATAGCTGAATAATCCAGAAATACAAACATACTCACTCAGATACTTTATGTATACTACTGAACTATCATGCATTGTATATATACTCCATTAAAAGTGTATATCCAAGGTGCAAAAAAACAGAGGAAAGGAATCCAGTTACTTCATTAGGCATGTTATCTAAAAATTATTCAGCGTATTTTCTCTTTTTCTTTAAACAAATTCTTATAATTTCTGAAATTACTTCTGTTTATGGTGATTTTCTCCCCAAGCCTCCCCTGAAAAGGGGCCATTGGCCCAATCAGACCTTCCCAATAAACAAATGTAAAATAACTAAATAAATAATAAAATAAATAAATAAAAATATAGTTAAGGATACTTTTTATGCAATCCATATTTATGATATCTTGCCTTGTCATCCACTGTCATTTCATTTAGTGAGGGATAAAAGTATGCATGTCGCAAACTTCAACTGGTATACAGTATATGTCTCAGTATTTAAAAATAAAATGCAAAATATATTTAAAAATGTAAAAAAATCGATTATCCATCTTCATCATTTGTGCTTATGCTGATATTACCACACTGTTTGAAAAACTGATTGTAGTTCAATAATGAAAATTCAGATTGCATTAATATTTTGTTATATAGCTTAAAATCCTTACAAAATTAGTAAATAAACCCAATAAAATATATAGTTAATTTACTCTTATAAAGGATAAAGGTTCCTAAAGCCCAAGATTAAGCTCACAAAAAAAAGGGAAATGTGTTATACTTACGTAGTAAGTTAGGAATTGAGAAGTGACTCTGTTCTCATGAGACATACCTTATTATCCTTTATCTTATTAGAACCTGCTGACTACTTAGACAGACATATGAAATAGATGGATGTCTAACAGCTGCCACCTTGCCACTTGTCATTAAACATGGCTTATATTACAATTCCTCGTTCCATGAGATACTGAGACACAGCATCAGTTTAGGAATGTAGGGACCAAACGTATAAGTAGTATCTGATAGGACAAGCAATGCAGTTACTCAGGCTTTTCATTCCGAAATAAAATGTATCCAAAATAATATGCGCATTTTTAGTAAACTAATAGCATTATGTTAATTTTATGATTTTTTTCTAAAGCCTGACAGCTGCTTGTCAGTTGACAAATATGCATTTATTTATTCACAACCTTATATATAATCATCAACTGAATAATATTTATAACCAGACATACTCAGTTCATTTATTACATAAGGTAAGTGCGGGAGCATAGCTAGATAGATAGATGTAGATGTATGTTTATTCAGTTGTGGAATGAATATAGAAAAATAAATAAAGTGGGATTCCACCCATGTCCCTGCTGAACAGGGATATTGGGTTCTGATTTGTCTAAACATAGGCTGAACTCTTGGCTAGGCTTATAAGGGCCTCAGGTCCAATAGGCTAGTAACCTCCTATGATCTTAAAATCATAGGACTCATAGAAATTACAAGGCATCTGAGTTATGTGGCCATTTATGCCTTGCTAGCACCCACCTTCAAATCAAGTCCCTTATCTCATGGAGAACTAATCCTGTCAAGCCAGGAGGGAGGTTTTGAACATCCATCCAATCATCCAATTTCCACTTGAAGGAAGATAGATATGCAGTGTGGGTTTATTTCAGAGGGGTGGAATTCATTATGTAATGAACATATCTTTTCAACTAGTTTTATTTTTTTATTGGTGAAGATTTAGATCCATGGTTCTGGTATTTGTGGAACTATTTGTTTATAGCTTGTTACTAGGTTGATGACCACTAGGGCCCTTACAAGCTTAGCTGTGTACCCCATAAAAAGCTAGTAAACAGAGGTCAGAATCAAAACCTGTACCTTGTATCTTGGCAGTAAAGATATTATCTGTTATGCCAACCCATCCTCAACAATTGCTTTATGCACATAATAGAAGGTACAGAACTATTGGTTCCTATTGAAAGACAAGGCATTGATCTCCTCTTAAGAGTTTATTAAAAGAAACACGATCACCAGTGGCTCTGGTACATCCAGCTCTCATCCAGGACCCCCTGTGTACATCCAAAATTCAAGTCACAGGATGGGAAATGACAACAATCAGAAAAGAAAGGGGAATAGTTGACCTCAGTGTGGGTAACCGGCAATCTGCACTTCTTTTATTCCAAAATCACAACAATTACTTATACTTTGGACATTCAGTAAGAGTTAACAACAGTTCAAAGTTTCAAAAGTATATACTTAGTTTTAAAGCTTAAAAATAAAGTTGATTTTGTCACAAAAAAGACTCTGTTTTATTCAGCCATGATAAGTGTTTCCTTCCCAAAACAGACAATCAGATCATTTCAAAAACATTATCCATGGAAAATATATACTTATACAAAACAACAAGGTCATAAATTAAAATTGTAAAACCACACAAAATAGTTAAAAGCATGGGTTAACTCAAGACAGCTTAGCCACTTGGAATATTCAAAAACTAATTAAAATATTAAAATGCAAAAAGAAACAGAATGAGACTTTTTTTCTCATTCTATAAAGCAGGTTGACTCAGAACCCTGGTTTTGAAAAGTAGCTTCATGATTGGACCATACTTACATCCCTAATTATCATGATCAATGTGATGGGTCACTGGGTTGAACCCTTATGAAAAGCTTAGCTAAAGAATGCATTTGAATCCAAAAGCAAAATATTATAATCAGCTTTCTGCTCAAGATATTAAATGAATGCTCCCTCTGTTTTCAAGGCAAGAAGATACATACCCAGAACCCAATTGAAAGAAAAATCAAAAGCTGAATCCACATTAATAACCCACCACCATTCACGCATGTACATCGGAAATATCAAAAATACAAATTAACAAAAATAAACATCCACTAAAAACTAACTTAGTCACAAACAAGTCCAAAAAAATAATAAAAGTAAAAAGAAAACCTGCAGCATGTAATCATCAAAAAGAAAAAAGAGCACTAGTACAGACACAACAAATAAATGAAAATAAAGTAAGATGATAATAAATGAATGCAGACCCAAAGCAATGTGCAAATAAAACCACATCAATGATAGCAGGAGCCAGTTCTGGGAGTAAAGTTGAAACCAATAAAAATATACCAACAAGTATAATCCATCATTAAAATAAACAATAAAATGAGTAAAACTAAAACCAGCTCAGATAAAAAGTATAAAAAAGGAAACTGTGAATCACAGCAAAACAAGAAACGTATTCCTTCTGAAAATAAGAAAAAAATATAAAACAAACTAATAAACAACAGTCCACATCCATGCATGCTAAAAAGTGAAACTAACCAGTAATTAAAACAGATTCCTAATTCAAGTAAAAACAAAAACAAATTTTTTAAAGTGACTTTAACCTCTTGGTGTCTTTAAATGTGAATCTGTTTAACCACTGAAAATATCCTACTATATTGAAAAACCAACAAAGCTTTTAATAGAAACTGATTTAGTTCTGCTGACTTTTATAACAAGAAAAATATTTTGTTGTTTCATGATTTTGTTATAGTATTGGCATAAAAAAGCAAAAGAATCTCAAGATGCATGCATGATTAGAAATACTGTTATGCAATAATTTGTTTATTTTTTGTGTGTGCAGTTTTTATGTTTTCCACTCTTAAATGCTACCTTTTGGTTGTTTTTTGGTCTGTCTGTTTTATCTTCCTAACCAGGTAGATTATTAGGATAAATTTATATAAATACATATTTTTTTTCTCGTGACCATCTAATGCTACTTGCAAGAGTACTTCACAAAAAGAGCATTACCTAATAATAAATGACACAGCTTGGAGCATTTATATTCCAGTAAGGCTAAACTGTCTTTGCAAAGTTACTATACCCAATACAGAAGCAGAAGCATTTTTACCATATTATATAGACTCCCTGCTACAGGTTTTACTGCTGGTAGGATGTAGCAGATCCATTAGCCATACTGTACTACTTAACTTTTATCTTTTTTTTTTTTTTTTTTTTTTTGCAAAGAGTAAGTACCAGAGCAGCTGACTCTCCTCTTGGACTGAGATCTGTGAAGCAGCCATTAGAACCTAAAAATTACACTAAGTGGGATAGAGGGAAAGATGAGACAGTGACAATTCGTATCACTGACTTTATTAAAAAATAAATGAAGTAAGATACTTTACAAGTGACTGTTGGGCTGTTAATTCAATTTAGTCTGCTATATTGCTTATCATGTTACAGTATCCCTTTTACTGTACTATAAAGCGATATCTCTTGCCTTATTACTACATTTTATCACTTTATGTCCTGCTGCAAAACTGTATGGCTTTACTAGCCACATTGTCCTTTACAATATATATAGCATCAAATTTATTTTTATAGACTCTCTGGCCATGGTTGTATATACTCTCTTACTTGCATGATGTCTTCCATTGTGTATTTCTAAAGGAGACATTGTACAGCAGTACACATATTTTCTCAAAAGCCAAGAAACACCTGATGTAATGGACAACTTGTGGCCCAGGCTGCATTATTTTGAAATATCAGGGAAGTCCTTTTATGACATTTGGGTTGGTGTTTCCTGAAAGCGGTCATCAAAGAGCACTCATTCAGCAGAAATAAAATATATAATAAATGTCAAGAAAACTGACATCTGCATCGAAAAACACTTTTGGATGTTGACGTAAAACGAGTGCCATTTCTACCTTTGTGCCAGGATATCTCCTATTATAATGAGAAAATATGCATTTAAAAGGCATACAGAGTGAAACCAACTGCTAACTTTTCTCATAACTAGACTAAAATATTAAGGAAAAGCTGAACTTGTCTCTGTTGTTGCCCCAGGAATCATTCCTTGTGCTGACCTCAGGAAGCTTGAAAATAAAACGTGACCATCTTTTGAAAGCTTGTGGTTCAGCAAATTTTCTATGTTGACAGACTTCATTTCTGTCTGCAGGGGTCATCATGGTCAAAACCCAGCTTCAATATCTAGGCCACTGGGATCTATTGATACTCTCAGAGAAGAAGGCATCCACAGCCTTCTCTGTGGAAATATTTTGTGTAAAGGACTTCAATTCACAGTTTGGTAATCTAAATAAAAGACTTCAAGATGAGGTATTCCAGAAGTCAGCAACTCTATGGCTAATTTTGATGAAACAAAAACAATGCAGCTTCTCTGTACAACCTTTCGATACTTTCCAAGGATACTTTAGTTACACTTAAGCAGAATACAGCCATAAAGGGGCTACAAGCTGCCATGGGAATGTATGACAAGTGCCCTGAGATCCTCACAGATGAATTGCCTAGTAAGTACCTATGAACTTATACTACTGTCAGTAGCCATTCCTGTAACTTTTGTAGGTACCTTGACAGTACTACATGAATCAGCTTGCTACCCCTATGTTCTTTCAGTAGCCTTTTCAGTTATGTTGCAGGATCATTAAGTTGCTTAACAATTGACAACGTATGCTTTGATTAAGAACATGCTAAGTTCATAGGCTTACACTGTTATACTTTGATTAAAAGCATGCTAAGTTCATAGGATTACACTGTTATACCTAAGTAAAAATCATTGATATTATCCTTATTTTCAGTCTTAGTTCATTTTATATTAATATTTACTCGTTTCTTGTAAAGGGCCTCTAGAAGCTTTTATTCTGCTTACAATGCCTAAATCTTGGGCTTTTTGACAAAATCAAGCCATATCCTCATATTGCAGAGTGATAAAAATACCCCTAGAACTATAAGGGTTACTAAAGATATGCAAATCACAATCTGTTCAGCACAAACAAATCTTTTCACTAGAAGCATTTGTTATATTCTTGGATATAATATCTGTTTTATAAGTCATGATAAATACTGTTAGTATTTTTTTATATTTTATACATTTGTTAACCAGGTAATCCCACAGGACACCCCTTTTCGAGGTGAATCAGAAGCACTGTCTGTTTAAATTGTTTGCTCAAATTCATGCAGTAGGCAAGGTAAGATAGACAAAATCAAACCCAGTGCCTTTGGTACAAGAAGCAGCACATTAACAGCTTCAGAGACTTAATCTGCTTTGCTAACTGCCCCCTGACACTATACATTCCGCAATGTTTGCAAACACGTTACAATACCTCAGTGAGCACCTGAGTCCTGCACACTCACTGCCAACATTTTTCTCATCCAGCTGTGAACTTTCATGTGAGCTTTAATGCTTCCCTCTGTGTTGTATAAGTATTGAGCTATTTAAAGAAATATAAACAATATGACAATGAAATTAAATGGAATATATCTTTAGCTGCTCTAGAGAAGGTTAGGTATCACATAATTTTTTAATATGAAATGTTTCAATTCCTTATATGTAATACAGTTTTGAAACTATTAATGTGAATGTAAATACAACAGTAGACACCCTGAGAAATCACTAGGCTGATTCTTGGGGAATGCTTGGAATCATAACTAAGGTTAATTGAGTTAACAGAGTATGGGTACTGGGGACAGTTGATCTCTTGTATTCCTCTGCAAATGAGCATGCTTGTTTGTTTTTGTACTTAGGTTACAGTCTTAGGCAAAAGACTAATGAAAGAGCTATATTTGAATTTCGGAATGCTTCCTCATTAATATCTTCTTTGTGACTGTCAGAACATTTCAAATGCTTGAAAACATTACTTTAAATAATAAAAAATACTGACTTTTATATCAGTGTTATATTATGGTGTTATTTGTCTCTTGTGGAAAATAGAATAGTATGTTGGCCATAGGTTCATAGATAAGTACTTGGCAATCACTCTGCACACCATTATAAGCCTTATCAAATACCGCTATTCAAATCTTCCTCCAACCTCAAGGAGGGCGAGACATATACTAGACCAGGGAAGAATTTGCGATTGCATGCCCAGTTATCTAGGTTTACCTTGAAAGAAATGAGAGTGCTATATCGTTTGTTGTAGTGGAAGTTTGTTACCAGGGTGATGGATATGTTGGGATGTGAATCTATCATACCAATATGTCATGTTTATGTGCTGATGAAGGTTTAGTTTCCTTAATGAGGTATTTAAGGTAACATTTTTTCTGTAAAAGAACAGGCACTCAAAGAAGGTTGAATCTTTTGTGACTTGAAAGGCTAGACACAGGTCTCCTTCGTGGAGTCTGTAAGAGTCTGAGTACAGAAAAAGGGCTACCAGTCTGTCTTAATAACTAAGACTTTTGAGGGTATTGCTTGTTTCAGTTATAAGCTTCAAATGTCTATCAGGCTGAGTGAGATATTTAGACAAATACATCCCAAAACGTGTGCTATATTCCATAACTGGTCTGATAAGATAATAGTAAAGTGGAAATAAAACTTATTTGGATCAAGTGGAGATGCCTTAAGAAATTAGATGATCCAAACAGAAGGCTTTCCTAACACCTTCAGAGACATGACGGCAAAGTGATAAGAAATTATCAACAGGAATGCCAAGATCTCTTAACACTGTTTCTGGTTTGAGTGGTGTGTTATCCATATTGTATGTGAAAATGTTTTATTTGCCAAAATAAACTATGTTTCATTTTATTCACATTTAGTTTGAGACCATTGTCCATGCATCAATGGTTAACATGGGCTAACCCATATTAAAGTAATTGTGAAGCAATGGAAGATCGAATAACTACACCCCAAATATGGTCATTTGCCTACTGGAAAACCATGAGCCAAGAGTGTTGGGCTGAAAGGCTGAGAAACAGCTGTTAAATAGGTGCAGGGTCTAACAATGAACCCTGTGATACAACATTGCTAACCTTTTTGCTTTTAGAAGTGTCACCTGTCACTTTAGCTACATGAGCTCTGTCAGACAAGCTGTTAGCTCTTCATTGCACAACATGAGGATTTGCATGCAGACTTACAAGTATGTCAATAATGCCTGCATGGGGAATAATGTCAAAAGTCGTCTTGGACAGGTCCAGATACGCTGCATGTACTGCATAACATCTATCCATTGCTTCATTTACTTTTTAAAATAAATTAATCAGGTTAAAGAGTCAGTACATTTCTTTGACAAAGCCCAATTGCTGTAGGTCTAGGGTTAAGAGATTTTTGTATTTCTAGAGTAATGAGGTTTGAGATAGTGCACTTCATATGTTTACATAAGAGGTTAGTGAGGCTAATGGGTCTAGGCTTACTAGGGTCCGTATTTGGGCCAACATTGCATAATGGCACTAAAATGTCTATTTTCCAGCCTTCAAGAATGTAACCAGTGAAGAGGCTTAAATTAAAGAGGTTATGGAGAGGTTCAGATAAGAGATATTTGGTACACACAGTCAGGCAACCTGGTGTCTTACCTGGGGCAATGGGTAAGTTTTTGAAAAGGTTGAAAACATTGTTCCATAGTAATTAAAGGCAGTGGCTTGGATTGTGGAGTGTGTAGACTAGCCATTAACAATTTCCTTTGGGTCAGAGAGTACATTACTATTGTGAATGGGTGTTGGCTGTTAGTTCTAAACTTCCTGACATAGTTAAAGAAATATTTGCAGTTATTTTTGTCTTTGTGGCTATTTTAAACTATGTTAAGTTCATACTCAGGTCTGAGTTTACTAACAGTTCCTTTAAGTTCTTTACTGATTTCCTTATGTGTACTCAATATAGGTAGAATGAGACTTTTTATAAGCATAAAACAAAATCTTTCTATTGTAATATAGCTTATTTATACGGATCTTCCACCAAAGGGGTTTGCTTTTTAATTTCTCATTATATTTGGTACAGATAGGGACTGTTGTATCAATACAACCATTTAAGGAGTAGACGTCAGAGGCATAGGTAGCATCTTGAGCAATGAGATCCATTGGAGGAGAAGGATTACACCAGAGTTTATTTAATTCATCAAGTAAGTGATGCATGTTTTATCTCTTTACCCCCCAACACTTATTGCTATCCTTTTGTTTTATTTTTTATTGCACTTTTTGTTATTGATGCTCTATTTATCTCTATGTATGCTGACACCACAGCACTGGCCCAGGTCACCAGATTCCACTGGTCCCAGCCTTCCCTTACATCTACAACAACTGGCATCAGGCTGGTCTCACCATTAGGTGTGGTAGTTGTCAGGTTGAAGGTGTCCCCTTGGCTTCTGGTGGTTGGTCAAGAGAAGGGAGTGACATTGTTCCTCTAGTAACATTGCTGTGGGTCAGAAGTATATGAGTGACATTGTTCCTCTAGTAGCATTGCCGTGGGTCAGAAGTATATGAGTGACATTGTTCATCTAGTAGCATTGCTGTGGGTCAGAAGTATATGAGTGACATTGTTCCTCTAGTAGCATTGCTGTGGGTCAGAAGTATATGAGTGACATTGTTCCTCTAGTAGCATTGCTGTGAGTCAGAAGTACATCACCCACAGGGAGTCGGTTGTTGTAGTGGGGATATTGATTGACCAGTGTCTGAAAGCCAGGATCAGCCACCAGGATAGTGTCTTCTCTGGGCTTAGAACTGACCTCTCCTTGAGTATTGCTCAGCAATGCAATACAGAAGTGCATGTAAACCCTGTCCACAGTCCTGGTGTTCCTCATATTTCTGTGTCATCTCTCTTCTCTGTTTGTTGTCAAATCCTGCCAATCAACACTTTCCTCCTTTTGTCTGTGTGCCTATAATTCTGCTTACCCTCCATCCCAAGGTGTATCGCCACTTGGCCTGTCAGTCTCTGTTTCTTTCTTTCGCATTCATTCACGTGCCCCTGCTTGTAGACCTCCCCATTTTACCATACCTTGCTTTTACCTTACATTTTTCCTCACCCTTCGTTATCCATAAAACAAAGGAAAAGAAATGGGCACCTGCCACTTCCATTTCCCATGCCCATTCATCTTCCCTGTTTCCCATTTGTATGCTCTTCTGTGTGCTGTTCTTCTTTTCCTACTTTACTGTACACCTATTTCCACCCATTGTGGTGATCAAAAAACAGATTTAGAGTTTGCTGAAGGCCCTTTAATGTGTCTTGTATGTGATATCCCCTTACCACTTTACTAATGCATGCTGACGCTATCTCTAACCCTGCCTTTTCCTCTAACCCTAACTTTAAACCTTTCCTTAGAAAAGCCCTATCCATAATGCCATCACTACACTTAGACAAGATAGCTTGGATGCACACTACGTTCAAAGACACACACTCACAGCACTACAGTAATCATCTTACCTAAAACTTACTCTAACCCTAATCCACAAACACTTGCACAATCCTAAATCTACCCCACTACTTAGCTCTTATTATAAAACAAACCAACAGGCACTTGTGCATGCACACTCCTTCACCCTCCCCAGTGCCAAAACATTTGCTATATTTTGTTATTAACAAAAAAGCCACACTTCCCATTCAAACCTGCAATCATTCTTATAACAGCTTCACAACCTAACCCACAGAGTGCTTGATAATGAGTTCATCTACAAAATAAATGACACCCTAAATGAATTTCTTAAACAAAATAGATGATCAATCAGGTGAGGGGAGACCCAGAGAGAGATAGATAGATAGATAGATAGATAGATAGATAGATAGATAGATAGATAGATAGATAGATAGATAGATAGATAGATAAATGGATATATTTGATCAAGCACATTTTGACTAGATTGTGCAATGTTGATTCAATTACTTTGGGTGTTCTTGACACTGGGGACCATAAAACCATCTCCAACATACTATGTTAGCATGCCTGAGGATATGACCACTAATGGACCTGCTCACCTACATGGCCAATGCTAGCCATCATTTCAAAAGTTTGGAGTACAATATAAACACGGTGACATTTGTCCTTTGCAAGCTGTGGTCACTCATTTGAGCAGCTAATATAGCAGACTACAACATGCATGGCTTTACATTCTACAGCCCAACAAAGTGGTTTAGGGTTAGAGTAAGGGCCAAGTAATAGGATGGATGTAGTATTTTGAGGGTTTCCTTTTGAATGCATATGTGCACGTGCCTGTAAGTATGTATGTATGTATATATATATATATATATATATATATATATATATATATATATATATATATATATATATATGGATCTAGGACTTCTTCTTCTACTTTTGGCTTTTCCCGGTTAGAGGTCACTACAGCGGATCACCTGTCTGCTCATGATTGGCAGTGGAGTTTTATAGTGTCGAGTTGCGAGCCCGGCACCCAACCTTCCACAGAAGGCACAAACATGCACGCACTCACACCTAGGGCCAATTAAGAGTGTCCAATCCACCGACAGCATGTCTCTGGGATGTGGGAGGAAACTGGAGCACCTGGAGGAAACCCACGTGACCACAGGGAGGACATGCAGACTCCACACAGAAGGCACCCCAGCCGAGGATCGAATCTGAGAACCTCTTTCTGTGAGGCAGCAATGCTAACTGCTGCACCACTACGGCCACCCATATATGGATCTAGGACTATTGAAGGAAAGTTCAATAGTCCAAATCCACAATCACGGAACACACTTTAATGAAAGTGCTTTCACCGAAAAAGCGCTTTCGTTAAAGTGTGTAAAAAAAAAAAAACATTACATTTACATTTTTGCAGGGGGGAAAGCCCCCATTCACCCCATGAGGGGGCTATGCCCCCACCCCCCTACTTTAATATTCTCACTCTGAGGTCGCACTACAGTGGGGAAAAGGGAACTTTCCCATAGCTGCACCATAGTACGACCTCCGCAACAGCCATACTTACGCGAAAGTGCTTCTTTGGTGAAAAGCACTTTCATGCAAGTATGCCCAGCCGAATCTGTTTCGGTGATGTTGCCATTTGGGTATCTGTACGGATCCCATATATATATATACATATATATATATATATATATATATATATATATATACATACATATTTTATATATATATATATATATATATATATATATATATATATATATATATATATATATATATATATATATATATATATATATATCTATATATATATATATATATATATATATATATATATATATATATATATATATATATATATATATATATATATATATATATATGGGATCCGTACATATATATATGTATATATATATATATATATATATATATATATATATATCTATATACATACATATTTTATATATATATATATATATATATATATATATATATATATATATCTATATATATATATCTATATATATATATATATATATATATATATATATATATATATATATATATATATATATATATAATCCTAAAAAAATACACATACCCCGGGATTCATGAAGCTTGCGCCAGGCGCAGGCATAGCGTAGGCAGTATAACGCCAAATATGGCCGTCGAGCGATTCAGGTACGATCCAATTCCACGTGCACTACCGGCGTACGCTAGAACTGCGCAGCCCCCGGCGTAGGTATGCTAATCACCCCATGTGCAATGTAGCACCATGCAAATGAAGGCATATAGCGATTCATGAAGTGGTGCAGGCGTAGCGTAAGCCCACGGAAATGTAAACCAAAAAACACGGTTTACATTTTCCCAAACAGAACATCGGAGCTATGGAAGAGGGCCAGACCCAGGTATCACAAAGTTAACATATGCCAATGGCGAAATACACAGCCAATGGCATAAGAAAAGATGCACAACACGTAAATAACAACACTTAATGTCATGTCCACAGTAACGCACAGCACAACCACAGGGCATGTGTGCGGAAGCTGTAACATCAAGAAATAATATAAAAATGTCATAAAATCGCAACGTAATAGAAATCAGGTTTACAGCATAATACACAATGGTAGGCATGGAACACCACAACCAAGGTGCAAGGGTTGCTAAGGGCCTGCTATAGTGTTCGGCGCGGTAACTATGAATTAGTAGTCAATGCCATGCAAATGAGGCAGATAATACTGAATCGCAAATGTCCCGCCAGATGAAGGTTGTACCATACAGCGCAGCGGTATAACACCGAGGAGTGGCTCAGAGGAGATACATGACATCAGCAGAGGGGTGTGCCACCGTAGCAGTAAGCACATTGGAGCATTGCAAATCTGGCCTGTCTGTTGCTAAGCAAAGCTGCAGGACAGGGGTGGGGAGGAATTGTTTAGCTGAGAGCACACATGGTGCCCAAAAGCGCATGTGTACGAGGATGAAAATGTGCCCGAAACCCAGTAATCGGACGCACGTGCTGCAAACAATAGCAGAAACAGGAAGGTCAGGGAGAAGTAAAGAAGGAAATGCGGAAGTAGGGTAATTGGAGTACTAATGAGCAATCAACACCAATCAATCCACGAAGGCCAAGCGATGGCAGCTGACAAGTCTGCTTGCAGAAACCTGCAAAACAGGATAGGGGAGGCATTGGAATGCAAAGAAAGGAGGGGAGGTATTGGATTGCAAAGATAGGAGACCTGACACAGCAGAGCAAAGCAAACCGACAGCAGACCGGCAGTAGCACACATAACGCAAGATACGCCAGGTCCAGCAAAGTACAAATGAAAGTAGGCTGCAGGATGCACACCAGAAAATGGTAGGTGCAACGTGCAGAAATGTAAAGGGAAGGTCAAGAGGTAATCCACGGCAGGCAAATGTAATTCAACACCAAAGGCACCACAATAGTAGTTCCGGCAGTAAAACACATAAGATAACCTGTAGCTACGATTGTACATACACACCCTAAGACATCATCAGTGTTCACAGCACAATAGTATAAAGTGTGAAAGCACCCAACACACACCTGTGTAGTCCCAAATGCCGCACCATAGGTGTAAACACACGGGGAACTTTTAAAATGTACATGTTGGGAGCTGCCATAGCTGTGATTCATCAGCATGTGTTAGAGACTGACAGTGTTGTGGAGGATGATGCCGACAACCACCGCAGGCCTTGGAGGAGAAGGAGAGTGTTCAGACCAAGGGTAACCTACCAGGGGCTACATGACCTGGAGATAGTAGAGTGTTACAGGGTGGACAGGGACATCTTACAGCAAATAGTGGAGCTGTGCCGCCACGCCTGAGAACCAGAAACAACAGAGGGGAACCCATCCCAGTGGACATGAAGGTATGTGTAAGCCTGCGAATACTGGCCACAGGTACCTTTCAAAGGCCAACTGGAGATATAATGGGTATCTCACAGGCATCAGCATCCAGGGTACTACACCAGTTCCTGGATGCCATGTTACCACATGCCAATGAGCAGATATACTTCCCCAGAACTCAGGAGGAGTTGGCCAGCAATATGCGCCACTTCCACCGTGTGGCACAATACCCGGAGGTACTGGGTGCGATAGACTGCACGCACATATAAATCAAGTCACCACCCGCTGAGCAGGGTAGGCACTACATAAACCGCAAGGGATTCCACTCCATCAACTGCCAGGTCGTGTGCAATGCCCGGGGCATTATCATGGATGTGTGTGCTGGCAGCCCTGGAAGCTACCATGACTCCCATATCTGGCATGCCTCACAGCTTTATCAGGTATTTGTCAGGGGGGACATCCCACATGGCCATCTCGTGGGGGATGCTGGCTATGCACTGGAGCCGTGGATGATGACTCCCATCAGAAATGCACACACACCCATGCAAGAACGTCATAATGAGGCACACACACAAACCAGAATCATCATAGAGCGTGTGTTCGGGATGCTGAAATCACAGTTCCGGTGCTTGGATACATCTGGTGGAGCCTTGCAGTACTCTCCAGGCACATGTGCCCACATCGTCATAGTATGTGCCATGCTACATAATATGATCCTGCAGAAGCAGCTGCAGCAGGGACAAAATGGTGAAGGCCCTCATAGCCCACCGCAATTGCCAAGGCCATTACAGGCACAGAGGGATTCAGACCATGAACACACTGTGCCAGCCCCAGTAGGCAGACGGAGGCATGCCCAATATGCCTACGCCTTGGCAAAGAGGAAACATATAGCACATACTCTAACAGTGTAGGCCACTATGGACTGACACCTCTCCACCTGCACACACAGTAAAATGGATGGCACACAAACATGACCACCTGTAAATTGTAATGCATAGGTGGCCCAATGTGTGACTCCTACATAGGCAGCCCTCAAACATTATAAACACAACAGCCAGTGGAACACGGAATGCCAACACCTGAACAGTACATGAGCCTTACAGCATATGGTGGTGCTGTGTGCCTGTCACGTTCCCCAACAGATATATGTATATATATATATATATATATATATATATATATATATATATATATATATGTACACATATGCATATATATAATACAGATAGAAAGGGCGATAGAGGGATATATGGTGATATAGATGGATTCAGCAATATCTGCAAATATAATAGATAGTTCAACGACATTCATAACACCTTGGAGGTACAAATAAATAGGATAACGCCAACCATGGAATGTGTAACATACCGACATGCGTAACCACGAGGCTGAAAGACCGATAGAACAGGGTACCGGAACAGTACATCCACGAGTAATAGTATGATATGAAGGGACAGTTAGTCACCGCTGCCGATGTCGCAGTCCACGTAGGTACTGTGTTCAACTGTGTCTGTGTGTGCCGTAGTCTGTGTAAGTGTGCATTGAGGGTGCCGTGTGCGTCTCTGTGTGACTGTAATGTGTGTGTGTGTCCACAACATGTGTTTGTTAGTGCCAAGTCAGAGGCAGATCAGTACGGTAGGTGTGGGTATAGCTAGCCGTAGGCATACGGCTACTACCTGTCCCACAGTAGGAGGGACAGCCCCACCCTGGGCAGGTGTGTCCAGACATAAAACAGTACAAAGGGCAAATGTCCAAGATGGTAGAACATAAATATGTCCCATATATAATGTAACAGTCGTATGTAATAGTTATGCCTGTATGTAAGAAAAGTAAATGTCACATGCAATATGATAAGTAGCCAAAGTCACACAACAATAGGTATGTAGTGAGGATAAAAGTATGTGCTAACCTGTGTACTGACTGTGGCTACATGTTGGCCTGCAAACACTGCTGTGTGTCCCGCAGGTGTCCAACAATGACCATATGAAAAGGTGGCAACCCATGGCAAACAGGCTCTTTTAACAACACAACCACAATGACTGCAAATATCTGGGACAGAAATACAAGGGATAGCTGTCACTTACACATATCCCTTGATATATAGCCGCAATTACGGAGGTATACAAGTAGCAAGCTCTCCTGCAGACAATATAGAAACCAATTAACAATGGCCCAACGTACAATCCCTAAACATAAGTCTACTAACTGTTAGCTCTCTAATTAGGGACGGAGCCCACACACATATATACGGATTATGTAGAAATGCAAGGCCCACAAACCTGTATATGCTGCATACACCCACCGACATCCCCCACACTAGAAACTAAAGCAATACAGACTGTAATAGCAGCACAAACATCCAGTCAGTCAATTACATCTGCAGAACCCTCAACATACCGTGTGAGAGACACAATGAAAGGCGTCATGCAAAATTGCAGGTGTTGTGTAATGGAACAAACAGCCATGTTACAGGTTTTGTTTGCAATACTCCGTTATCACACATTGGGATGACAGGTACACCCACATGTTGAACCAAATACTCTACCTGTCACACACAATCCACGGGGGACATGAATCCAAACTATACTTGTCTCCATGCATAGCAGTTGCAGTTACACATAACTCGTCTCCCCGAAGGTAGGGCAAATAGGCAATGCCCAAGTGGAGAATCCAATTATACCCCACTGTTGCCACGTAATTGGCGAATGGAGTAGCTGCACAGCTGATATGCAAGTAATTAGTCACTCAGGAACACCAATTGGCGGGATGAATCCACATGTTACAGGTATCGACATATATAAGGATGACTTGCCAGACATTCAAACCGTATGCTCATACCGAATACCAGTTGAAACACTGTGAGAGAGATAGAAACGAAAAGCCATAAGGACAACAAGGTATGTAGAACGCCCGATATGTAAGATTATGTATAGCATGATCTGTATTAATTAGTTTTACTGTATGTATAGCCTGGTTTGCATTAATTATACGTGTCCGCAATGCATAAAGTGGGGACAGGTATTTATGTACTGATGTCTTGCTGAGCATACTAACGCTTGTGGAAACTGTGCGTCCATCAGTGGGACACAAGGTACACAGCACAGACACCACAAGGGATGCTACATGAGGGCGTTAAACAGAACAATTCCATACAACCCGCCGTCAGTGGTAGGGTATGTCCAACAAGGATGTGCCATAGCAGGGGATAGTATATGTTGCTATACTGTCACAGCACGCATGTGTATGGGCATATAACATTAATGACATATGTAAGGTGGTTCCGCTGTGCAAGTATGCTTTGCATTATGGGATACTATGTGAAATATGTGTAATGTATAGTATTATAGGTAGATATGACAGATATTCTACACAGCATAACAGGCATATCATGCATACCACAGGTATCATCTATTGGTATGTACAATAACAGGATACATATGGCCTGTAGGTATGGGACATAGTAATAGCATGATAGCTAATCTAAATGGAAGGGCTACCAAGTAACCATGCACAAAGGACATGTAATAGCTTCACAGGTGCATAGTGGGGTACTATGCAGTCTGGCAAGTCCATGTGTAAGCACAACTACAGTGTTCACACTAGTGGCACCTCTCTAGGGTAGTGTCCTGTGAACAGCAGAGCCAGGTGTCATCTGCACCTCTGCACAGTACAGCCACTGCAGTGATCCCAGGCCTACATGTGTCTCCCAACCACCAAGGGAGGTATCACATGAACAGTGCTACTGAGTGTCCCTGCGTGATGTACATAGGACTTATGTTCCAAAGCATGGTGAGTGCCCGGTTTGGGAATGTAACCCACAAGCACATCCCACTCATTGTGGCGTGTGTGCACATATCCATGAGCATGTTGCTCACAGTGGCCTCTGCTTATGTTGCGTATGAGGAGTATATCCATTAATAATGTTGTGGACATGGGCCCTGTCTGATCAGCAGAGGTCACCCCTGAGTATGTAGTATGCAAATGTGTACACATGTGGTGTCCATAGTGCAGCCGCATATTTAAACTGTTGTAACTCAGTAAATGTCATGGCGTGTTAATGTTTTGGCATGTAATGCTGTAGCTGTTGTGTAAGATACACCCTAAATGGGGTGGTGTACCCTTGAATGTGTGTAGATGTCTTGAGTTCAGAGGTACAATGGGTGCCTATATACCAGCTACACACCCAGTACAGATAGGTGTGGCCACGTAGAAGGATATCCATGCCACAGTGGCAATACGGTAATCACAGGAGTGGGTGTGACATATGTGTGTACTGCAAACATGTACAATGTGATATGTATGTAGGGGACTACCATCCATGTGATAGTCAGTGGGTGAATGGTGTAATGCAAAGGTGATGTGCATGCACCTTGTGTCATGCAGCTTGATGCCATGATAGACATATTATGTATCTGTCACAGCGATACCCATATGGTTGGAGTCAGTATCAGCTGGTGGAGCAATCATGGCACTTGGTATGCAGGGGTTTGAAAGCTAGGCAGGGAAAGTCCCATGTGCTAGCCTGTTCTGCAGGGAAGCATATACTGAACATGAGGGACCCTTTGACTGCGGACCGTGGTATGCCAAATGTACCTGACATGTAGTAGGTACTATGGTATGCTGGCCTCACTGTGTGTCCTGTCCATGAGCCACATAGCATAACATCCTGAGACACAGGGTACGATGTGCAGGTGGATGTGTATGTTGTCAATACCAGAATGGGGAATGGTGCTGAAAGGCAATGAGAGGACAATGTAGGATGTGTGGACTCCCGTACCATCAGCAACTGCCCTGGTAACTGTATGAAAGGAGTCCACCATGTGTAGGGGCCATGCTCTGGCCCTAACAAGCCCAACCCAGGTGGCAGCAAAGGACGGGAGCCCAACAATGTCTCTGTGAATGACGTCCTTGATGATGTGCCCCATAGCCATGCAGAACAGTCCAGTCAGGTGTGTAGGACTATAGTCCCACTCGTGCAATGTGGTGCCACCTGTGTGTAGTGTGATAAATGCTGCTGTGTGCCATTCAGGGGCTACAATGTCTGAAACAAGGCTATTACTGAATATGGTGGCCTAGTGAGGAGACATGTAATTCAGAGGTTTGTGGACATCACAGCCTGGGACGTTGGAAGGTGACATGGGGCCAGTGTCCCAGGACATATAGAGTGTAGGTCAGTACTGTGTAGGTGTGACCACAGGGACACCACAATGTTCATGTATGGATTGCGGCCCTGTAGTGAGTGAGAGGGTGTAATGTCAGCATTGAATCCATACTCCAGCATGTTGGCAACAACACCTGGGTCTGCAATGTTCCTGAGTGACTGTTGTATGTGACAGCAGATGTGGGTGTTGCCATCGACTACTGATATACCACCATAATGCCTGGTGGTACACCCCGGAATGTGTGGCACTCATGTTTACATAGCTAGTCTTGGAGTATGTGATGAGGGACCCTGTGGCCCCACCACGGCTGACCAGTGAGCCACCCCACACATGGGAATGTACACCACTGTGCAACAGCCTACACCTGTTATTGTACATCATATGTCCATGGAACATGACCACCAGAGTGGCGTCTGTTATCTGCTGTGTACCATCATGGCTCTGTGTGGAATGGCATGATCCATGCAGTTGTGTACATGCTAATGAAGTGCACTGGGGTATGTGTCAGCATTTGTATGTGCATTGTCCATCTGCATGGGTGTCATGATGTTAACAACCGCTGTCAGCAGACGTCTGTAGTAGGTGTTGTAGTACTCATGTACTGTGTATGCTGTGATGGGTGTGTTGCCGGGATGTGGCTAACAAGGTCGATTAGCATATGTTCGGAATCCACCAATGAGGGGATAACCCCAGCTGTGTAACACCAGCCACATGGTGGTAGTGTTCATGCCAAGGGTAATGTAGGTCTTGGAGGTGGTGTGTATGGGTTGACCCAGCAGAGCGGAGGGTATGACTCATGGATGTGTTGGTACATGAGTGGCTATCCCAGTGAAGTGTGGGGTAGTGTCAGTCACACATCAGTAGTAGCTGTCTGAGGCCCACTGTCCACTATACCAACATAGAAGGTATGTTACCCGTGGGGTATGATGTTGACTCTGTCGCTTGTTACAATGTGTATAGCGGTCCCAGACACAGTTAGCTGCATGTGGAGCACCTCTGATGCATTGTGCTAAGCAACTTGCCAGGATGTGTGCAAAACATAGTGGGATATGGGAACCCCTCAGATGTGGGTGTGCCGGTTCAGGTATGTGCCTGGAAGGTATGGTCTGTCTATAACCTGTCATTGCAGGTGTGCTCTGCAGAGCCTAGAGGCAGGTCCCAGTCACTGCAGAGATGTTTGAGTGGTGCATTATAAGGTGTGCCTTGCCTGTGTACGTCACAGAGGAAGATGCAAGCATTGTGTCACATGACCCCATGTCGTGCCTGCCAGTTACCGCCCTGCTGGTGACAGTTATTGGAAACTGTGCAAGACAGGCAGTATAGAAGCAGCAAGTGCCTTACATGTGAGCTGTACTCCCAGGGCTGACAGGTGCAAGTCATCTGTGCCACAGCATTGTGTTTGACCAGGTCAGTCATAGCGGACAGATACCAGATGCCTGTGGAATGACAATAGGAGCATAGGCAACTGTTGAAGTGACACAGTCAGTCATTGTACAGTGGTATCGTGTCCGGACGAATGCAAAATGCTCCCCAGGGCTTGGCCCACACCCTCAGGGCTATAAGACTGGTGAGCTATTGCATGTCCCTGCACACGTAGTCTGTGAAGTGGCATCACAGGGCAGTCACACTAACATGGAGAATGACAGTCATATCGTACCTGGTGAGGTGTGGCATGGGTGCATAGGTTATGTTGCAGAAGCAGTTACCCGACAGCAAGATGTAAGTGACTAACGCCTTGTGTAGCCTGCTGTGTGGAACTGCAGTGTGACTCCCTACAGAGTCATCTATGACTGGTGTGTTGTGAATGTTATAACTCACTATTGGCTGTATGTGATGGGCACACATGAGTCTGTGGGCTATAAGCTGGTGATGTTGTCTTCCATGATGGGGGCTACCTCTGGTGCCTACAGTGAGTATGGAGACGTACTGCACAAGTTGTCCTTGTAGGTGTGACCAGTGGTGTAGATCATGTGAGACTATGTGATGGGTGGGGTGTGTTGCGAATGTTACACATCCCCAAATGACTGTCAGGTGCAGTCAGGGTTGGTGACAGCATTACCCCCAGCCATAGCTGTCAACCTCCTGTCCCCAAACTGAGGAACATTAGCCCTCATACTGTGTGACAAATGGGCAAAACGTGGAACACTTACAACTGGCTTAATAACAGCTTCAACTAGGAAGGGCATATGATGGCTAAAATAGGCTGGTTTTACGTATAAAAAAGATATTCTAATGAATTAATATGTTTCCCATCTATTTAGCCATGGCTAGCAGGTAAACAATTTACAACAATGAATGTGTGACAGACCCTTCCAATGTGGAACCTTGAGGAACATGCACCTTTTAGAACCACATATAAGGTACGTTCCTCGTAATGAGGTACACCTGCGAGCTATGCCCCCAGCACGGCTGCAGAAGTGCATCCCCCACAGGCTGTAGTGCCGTATATTGGGAGGTGAGCATGGAATGTGTACATGAGACAATTGCTCTATTGCCACATGTACGACATATCCCTCATATAGACAGGCAGTAGCACTGGTACGTGACAGTTGGACATGCCTGTGTATACAACCATGTCCCACAGGATATGTGCGTTACGTGTGTACAACAGCTGTTGTACCATAAGCAAGTTGGGAAGTGTAGGACAGCCAGTGTACCTGTGGGAAATGGTGTGGAATGGGTGCTATAGTAATCAGTAGCTCATGACATGCTCACAAGTTCTGAACAAGTGCCTAGCATGACCATACAATACAGATAGGGTGTTGGATAATATCAACCCACAAGTGGTGATGACAGTCAATTAGGGTGGCACCGCACTATAACCCTGCTGAGTATGGTATGCATGTCCATGAACCATTAGCACTGTAGATGTTAGCAGTACAGATGTACAAGACAGAACGGATATTTGATTACAAATACCTTTGCATGTCACAGGAGTGTTCCACCAGTGGCCTGTTGACAGACTCACAACTACAAAAGGTGCAAGAGTGACATGTGCACAGCACACCAGTGCCAGCTACAGTAGAACAGGGTTAATGTGTTGTACCCCACCCTCATTGTAGCCCATACCACACAGACAAATGTTAGGCATCTGTGTATGTAAGGCTGTGAATGGCCATAACCTATCAGTATAGCTGTGTCAGTGTTGTGAACAACATACAGAATGGGCTGTGTGGGTGAGGTGTGTGACATATGTGCACAGTCTGATGGATGATACCAGCAGTGTCACCGCTAGGTGAACATCCATGTACCCATAAACTACTACCTAGGCTGTGGTCAACATTATGGACACTGTGTAAGGGATGGTGATGTGCTGTGCACCCCCTGACATGGTGACGTCTCCAGGCCCCTTAGGTAGTCATATGAGGTACCCATTTCATGTCAGGGTGCCATCCATGAGCACGGAGATCACTGGACAGGCATATACAGCACTGTGGTGACCAATATTGGATCACATACCACCTGTAAGGGGTAATGGCTATGCATGGATGTGTGATACCAGCCTTCACAATCCTCACCTCCACTATGCAGCATGCTGTCTACCTTGCAGAAGGACATTTGCTACACCATGATGATGGACATGCTACATGTCCATATCCTGATCTATAAGACATATGTCATGGACAGCCACCGTCCTAATACTAGGATCGCCACAGGCTGGACAGATCCCTGTGCCATATATGTGACATACTCCTGCCATACCATGCAACCCTGTCCATCAAAGCTGCACATGTCATCCCAGTCATACATGGTGAGATGGCCGCACAGTAGATGTACTATCAACTGACTGGATCAGTAATGTGGCACTGATGCACCTTGCGGTGGCACAATGGCTGTCTTGTACAGCTTGGAAACCATGCCCGCACATGCTATGGTTGATAACCATCCCTGCAAATGTCATCGGACTAGCCATTGTCCCATGTCTATCACATGTTCAATACAGGTGATCCGTGGCAGGATGGTGAACAGTTGTACAGTGCTGTGTAGATGTATATGGCAAAACACATGCATGTACAGGTGTCCATGCGTATGTGTGCATTATCACTGCTCAAGTCCATTACGGCTGTGTCTGTGTTGATATGTGACATATACACAGCATCCAGGTCAACAGTAGTACCGTGGACACATCCAGGCATGTGCAGATAGGTAAGAACACAAGTTCTGGCTAATAGACATGCCCACAGCAAGATAGCATTTACATGGAGTATGCACACTGTAATGAGGTGACACACATATATGGTGATGATATCCAATGCATAATGGGTGTGACATGGCTGACACAAACACGTCAGTCATGTCAGTGTCATGATGCTTTGCAAGGATAACTGTGCAGATGTAGTAGATGTCATAGAAATGTATGTGCAGCAGTATCTCTGTACATCTCTGAAACTGTGACCTGTCACCATCATTATGTCTTACAGATAATGCCCCGTACATGCCTCCCAGCATACACCCACCAGGAGGATGATGTCCGCATCCCACAGCTCCATGACAACTATGACTTGTTGTTCAGCCATGTGCCACAGCATGCCCAGCAGCGGGATGACCTGTGGCAGGATCTACGCAGGAGGGTGGACGATGTGGGTGGCCATAACCTCACCTACCAGCAGGTGCGCAGACACTGCACGGACTTGATACAACATGCAAAACAGCGTGCCACTGCAATCGCCAGGGAACAAGGTGGAACAGGTGGTGGGCCACCAACCCAGCCCCCACTCACACACACCGAGGAGCTACTGGCCAGTCTGGGGACACCCAGGGAACAGCATCCAGAAACACTAGCTGCCATCGTGGAGGTGGGTGTCTCCCAACCAATGAGCCTGGAGTTGCCTGGTAAGTCAGTACTGCACATATGGCTATTATATCCCATGTAGTTGCATGTGTCACTGTACATTATGTGAAGTAACAACATATGCAAGGTATGTGGACACACATGCTGCATACTACAGTATGCTACTTTGTGTATGCACACATGTGCATACTATATGCTATTACACAGGTGAATGTGTTCACATGCACAGTGCAACCTGTGGCTGTCATACAGTCATGGATAATGTTCATACTGGTGTGTCACCCCTATACAGGTACCTCTGGCGTGCCGCACAGACTTGAGTCCGTTGCAGGTGAGACTGTCATCAGTATCAGGCATGTTACAGTGTAGATCTATTTGCCATGTGGCCAGTTAACACTTGCACACCTGATGTTTGTTCCAGTCACTATATGCAGGTCGCACCACCCGTCGTTCACACAGGCCACCCATGTGCAATATATACAAACGTAATGATACACCAACTTGAAACCACAGTACTTGTCATTGCGACATGTGTGGTCAGCTGTGCATACAATGGTGGAGGTGTTCTACACTGGAGGCATATGTAGTATGCATTGGAACAACATGTGTGGTACGCACACAGTACCACACAGTGAGCTGTGTAATGGGCAGCCCACAGGTGTCACCATTGTGTCATATGCCCCTGCATTGGGTGCACACATTGTGATGTGCCACCTAACATGTCCCAGACATGTAGTGTTCTGTCTGCAATATTGTCACACTATTGCATGACCTATACCCCACATACCAAACATACAACCCGTTGTCTGCATAACCCTGTGGATTGTGACATATCTGACATCTATGGGTGTATGTCATATGGGACAACACAGACATGTGAGATAGATGCCCATTACACACAATTGGCTAACACATGTGCACACATGACCATTGGGGATGGCCAGAGACATGTAGCCACACAGTACTTGGGATGTGTATACACCCTGTTGCACATTGTCCACATATGGTCCAATTATAGCCTTAGCTGACCGATTATACAGTTGATGTGGTACACTGGACAACCTAAAAGCCTGTGCACAGCTACTGGAGGTGTCACTGAAGTCTACCATATACGATCTGTTGAACATCACGACTGTGTTGCAGTTAAGGCTATGCAATGTGTACATATTATGCATTCTACAGCAACATAGATGCCTCATGATGCCATGCAATGGCACAGTGTCTGTACTTCACACTGTATAGCAATGTAGATGGCTCACACTACCCTCCGATGCTCATGCACAATTGCTAAACATGCATTCTATCTGTAGGGCATACACACAACACTGCAATGTGACGCCCATTATGATGCTGTACATGTGTCAGGACACCATTGTGTCAGACATGTATGCATGTTAATGCACATGTCAGCAGATTACATGTCAAGGTCATGTCAGCCATGTGTACTGTTATCCTTGTCTGGACCACACGGTGTATCACGGGGATGCATGCATACTACCATGATTGTGTGAACTGCATGGCTACTGATATGACACCTGCTTGCAGTAGTGTGCACCCCAGGGAGGTATGCTTACTAACACTATTAACGTCTTAGCTGCATGCCCTCTGCTGTATCGCAGGCATGCTGCATGCCATCTGGCAAATCACATGCATGGTGTGTGTGTGTGTGTGTGTCTGTCTGTCTTTGTGTGTGTGTGTGTGTGTGTGTGTGTGTGTGTGTGTGTGTGTGTGTGTGTGTGTGTGTGTGTGTGTGTGTGTGTGTGTGTCTGTGTCTATTGTACTTTACAGTATTTCTTTGCATTCACAGGTGATGTAGGTGCGTTACCCTCCTGCGGTCCATCTGATGTTAGTGTCCCCACAGATACTAGAGGTGATGAACATATGCATGAGGTACAGGCAGGGTTGTCAGGGGCTGAATCTGTGCCAATGGTTACCATCCCAGCTATGTCCCCCTCATCCCCGAACACAGTTCTGCTGCCAACACATACCGCATCACCAGTGGCCATAGAGGAAGGACAGTCAGCATCTGTTAGCGTGGAACAGGAACGTGTGGTGGCTACAGAAGGTGTGTCTACACACCATGTTGTCAGTGTAATGACTGCAGATGTGCCACACAGGCATGTGGCTGGTGCTGCTCGTAGGAGGACCTCTGGCAGACATGCACCTGCAGGACAGAGCGCAGCAGCTGGTATCACCAGACAGATGTTCCAGACTGTAATGGCGGCACAAGCACGTGCTGAACGGCAGAGCAGAGAAGGGCAGAGGCTGCAGAGGGCTGCTATCCATACCCTAAATGACAACATCCAGGCATTGGCAAATGCTCAACAGCAGATTGCTAATGTTCTGGATAGGCGGTTAGGAAAATGGTTGGAATCCTTGACCGAGGCATGGCAATCCACGAGTGGGAGCTGTCTGTGCTGGAACATCTGGTAGGAGTGAGGCGTAGGCCACGTGGACGTAGGCCGGCAACATCACCTAGTGTAGGTCGACATGATCGTGCCACCTCACATGCCCGCTCCCATAGAGCCGGTAGCAGTAGCAGTGCAGCTGGTGCTGCGCTGTCAACACCAGGACACAGCAGGCCACGTGGACATGGCCCTGGACATTCTCAGCGGGGACACGGTTCCAGCAGACATGTGTCGTCGGACAGTAGCCACTCTGTACCTCCACCTGGTAGTGCCCGTGCAACCCCAGGCAGGCACAGGTCACGTGGCTGTGGACGGACACAGTGAGCTGTACAACCTGCTCTGTACAATCTGGGGCTGTCAGTTATACCCCGTGTAGGCCTCACAAATGGCAGAACTGTGTACACACATACACGCACACAGTAAACACAACTGTAGGGCTCCACAACATCCACATGCATTCTGCACAGACATGTCCAGTCAACTCACCGGCCCTTACACACACACATGATGTTATCCATTGGTGCAGCCTATGCCCCTGGCAAACATATCACCCTGTCCATATGATGAAGCCTGTGCCACATCCCTGTCATCCACACCATCGGTGCAGGGTTATGCACAAATATTCTGATGTACAGGGTGAACAGCATAGTGAGAGGTGTATGTAATATTACCTGTGTATGCATAGTGAGGGATGTGTATGTTGCAGTGGTTGTGTGTGAATACTGAGAGATGTGTATGTGATATTACCTGTGTATGCATAGTGAGGGATGTGTATGTTGCAGTGGTTGTGTGTGAATACTGAGAGATGTGTATGTGACATAGGTTGTGTACTGTCGGCATGCACCGGTCATACCATGTAGTGCAGGTGCAGCATGCATTGTGATTTGTTCACGGTATGTGTCTCGGTTACATCTGTAGCACCATGTTGGTTGTGATACCCTGGTTCCCTCCCATGGTGTACTTGCATGTGCCTACAGGTAGCAGTGTTTGCAGTCACCCACGTGTAACTGTGGATTGCTCACAGGCACGTCTGGCAATATCAGCATGCTACATGTACCCTCAACCTGACTGTTGGAAACACCAACATGACACAGATGTCCGCACATATACTGCACCTGACGCATGTGGTCAGTGCCGCAGGCTACACTGGACAGAGACGTGACATACATAGCAGGACACATTACAGGTATGGTGACATGGTGCAGGGGTTGTACACAGCGGTCTGGCCAATGATGTTGTGAGGTGACACTTGGTAGCTGGGGGCCACACTGTGCAGCAGTAGGACCCTATAACAGTACGGGAACATGGCCACATTCACGGGGTGAACACCACTATAATGCACACCCCATAGTGTGCAGGTGGGGACCCTTGCCTATGTGGTCATCACCCTCACAGTACTATGCACCCACACGACGTGTCACAGAGAAGGAATATGCACAGGTAGCCAGTATGGCTGGGACCTATGGCATCAACAGGGTAGTGCAATGCATCACCATTATGGGTTAGTCACCACGTGGGGTTAGTGATCATTTCTCACTGTATATTAGCATACGCCCTCACACCAAGCACCACACATACATACAGACACACACACACTGTGGTGACCACACATGTGTATACGGACAGCCGACGTGTGTGATGCACCACACTGGCCGACGTCATGCTTCCCACACTGACGTATGTACAGATCTCTACAACGGTGTACAAGGATGTGTAACAACTGGGACATATTCCCTGTGATATGTGGCATCTCTGGTCACACATTCAGACACACATGGCAGTACTGGGAATTATACACCTGCCATATGATGACACGTTTGATAGACATGCAGCGGTATTGATTGCGTTATGTGTACCAACACTATATCTGGCAAATGTGCTGCTATATGCACACGGGAGGTTGTAGGTGTTACAGGTGCCATGTGACGTATAGTTGGTAACACCTGACCGCTGTGTATGCATTATGTCAGCACCGTCACGTAACAGCGACATAGCGTACTGTTTGCACATGGCATGATAGGATGGTGTGTGACACAACTGTGAGCCACCCCCTGTACACATACATCTACACAGGTGGTACACCACGTTATGTACACACATCCCTCCATATGTGCTATTTGTATGTCACCGTATACAGGTGTCAATGACGGGTCTGCATTGCGACTGCATGTCGTAGGTTGGTGCAACTATGGTACGGACATCGGCCACTGCACATGCATGGTTGCTGCATGCACAGTACAGATGTCACATGTGTCTCCTGTTGCCATGTTTGTATGCATTGTTATTGTTGGACATGTGTGCTGACATACATAACACATGGACTGTGTTATGATATCACGGGTGTCACAGGCGACCAGTACAAGGGTATGTGTCCCGTCAACATTGCTACCCCCTGTAGTGTAGGCATTCAACAGACATGGGCCCACCTTCCATTCGCGTGTGTAGCATTGATTAGGCCACTGTTATGCACGAGGTACATCACAGGCTATGTATGTATGTGTTGTGTGTGCAGTCCATGCACACATCCACACAATCACATGTATGACATATCCAGACGTCTGTTCATTGGTGTACAGCAACAGTCAGGTGTCATAGCTGTGTAAGGGCCGTGGTATGTCTTGAGCTGACCTGTGCATGTATACTGGTATCATTGCAATGCATAACACCTGTTGGATCCCTGTTGGTACATGTGTACTCTGCACAGCTGGTGTACACCTCTGTACAGCCCAGTGGTCATGTGTCACATGGTGTTGTGGTACTGTAAGGCTGTGTAGTGCTGCACCGATGACATGGTGCTGACTTGACAGCTACAGTGTACACTGCAGTGTGTACGTGTGTGACCTGCACCTGTGACAGCTGTGATGGCAGCTGTGTGTGTACAGGGTGCTGCATGTGTGACCGCCCTGTGCGTGAGGACAGTTATACCTTCCTGTGCCCTTCTGTACTGTGCTCTTCTGTGTATACACTCCATCTGCATGCACGACAGGCCTTTGCAACAGCTAAGTGTGTGAGCATGCCCAGTATGCTGTTGTGTAGATGGACACACAGTACAGTCCATGTACACAGTTGTGTAGATGGACACACGGTACAGTCCAATCTGAGACCTTCCGTGTTTACACTCCATCTGCATGCAAGACGGCCCTTTGCAACAGCTATGTGTGTGAGCATGCCCAGTATGCTGTTGTGTGGATGGACACACAGTACAGTCCATGTACACTGTTGTGTAGATGGACACACAGTACAGTCCAATCTGAGACCTTCCATGTTTGCACTCCATCTGCATGCAAGATGGCCCTTTGCAACAGCTAAGTGTGTGAGCATGCCCAGTACGCCATTGTGTAGATGGACACACAGTACATTCCACACTGCGCCCTTCCGTGATTAGACTCCGTGTGCATGCTAGACGGCCCTTTGCAACTGCTAAGTGTGTGAGCATGCCCAGTACGCCATTGTGTAGATGGACACACAGTACATTCCACACTGCGCCCTTCCGTGATTAGACTCCGTGTGCATGCTAGACAGCCCTTTGCAACTGCTAAGTGTGTGAGCATGCCCAGTACGCCGTTGTGTAGATGGACACACAGTTCATTCCAAACAGACGTGTGATACTAAGCGTGTGGGCTTGGCCATTGACATCCTGTATAGCCATGGTGGTCATCCAGGCAACAGATGTCCATTTTCAATGTCACGATGGATGCCTACATTGAACACACTGGTTGCTGTCTCGAAGGGTGTACTGTCTGTGGCGCATCCCGTATCTATTTAGTGTTGTAGTGCTCGGTAGATATTTAGTTGGCCCGATGACAGCACTGCCGTGTTTGTCTATGTCTACCTTGGGACAGTAATATGCTTTCAGACTGCTCACTCTCTAAACATTCCCTATCGGCATCATTGCCTTTGCGGAGGATGTCACCCACCTAGAAGTATGCTTCTGGGAGTGCTGTGTTCAGTAATCTCGGTAGCGCGTTCTGTAAATGTGTAATGCTGTAGTGTGATAAGGTAGTTAGGTGTATGTTCAACTCCCGGCCCTGCCAAGTGTGTGTGTGTGTGTGTGTGTGTGTGTGTGTGTGTGTGTGTGTTTCCAGCTGCCTGGGGACACAGTAATGCTTTTACATGCCTCACAACACATACATTCCCTATCGGCGTCTTTGCCTTTGCGGATGATGTCACCCACCTAGAAGTATGCCTCTGGGAGTGCTGTGTTCAGTAATCTCGGTAGCGCATTCTGTAAATGCGTAATGCTGTAGTGTGATAAGGTAGTTAGGTGTATGTTCAACTCCCGGCCCTGCCAAGTGTGTGTGTGTGTGTGTGTTTGCAGCTGCCTGGGGACACAGTAATGCTTTTACATGCCTCACAACACATACATTCCCTATCGGCGTCTTTGCCTTTGCGGATGATGTCACCCACCTAGAAGTATGCCTCTGGGAGTGTTGTGCTCAGTTATCTCGGTAGCGCGTTCTATAAATGCGTCATGCTGTAGTGTGTGATAAGGTAGTTAGGTGTATGTTCAACTCCCGGCCCTGCCAAGCGTGTGTGTGTGTGTGTGTTTCCAGCTGCCCGGGGACACAGTAATGCTTTTAGATGCCTCACAACACATACATTCCCTATCAGCGTCTTTGCCTTTGTGGATGATGTCACCCACCTAGAAGTATGCCTCTGGGAGTGCTGTGTTCAGTAATCTCGGTAGCGTGTTCTGTAAATGTGTAATGCTGTAGTGTGATAAGGTAGTTAGGTGTATGTTCAACTCCCGGCCCTGCCAAGTGTGTGTGTGTGTGTGTGTGTGTGTGTGCGTGTGTTTGCAGCTGCCTGGGGATGCAGTAATGCTTTTACATGCCTCACAACACATACATTCCCTATCGGCGTCTTTGCCTGGCTAAAACCTGATATTTCTGACTCAGAGTTCCTTCCTCCAGGATTTCATTGTCTCCGGTCTGACCGGCCAAACAAAAGAGGTGGTGGCGTTGCTCTACTTTACTCCAACCTCTTGTCCATTACTCCCTACCCTAACCCCATCCCCTCTTTTAACAACTCTGAAATTGTGATTGGTTTACTAAAAATAAACAACCATAAAAGCATCTGCATCATTTGCCTCTATATTCCCCCTGGTAACAATATCAGTACTCTTGAAGACATCCTCTCCTGGACCTCCTCCAATATTAACCTGGAAATCTTCATTATGGGTGATGTAAATATTGACTGGGGAAAAATCAATAGCACCAATCCCACTATGGCCATCAACCTATTCAAGTTCACTAAACTTACTAATTCCTTCACTCGACCCAACAAATCTAATCCCCCTGGCACAATACTTGACTGGATCCTAGTATCTCACCCAAATAAAATTACAAAATCAGGCGTCACCCCTGACCCACTAGGAGACCATTTCCCTGCCTTCGCCATTCGTGCTACTCCCTCCTCCCCACACTCTCACCACTACATTCATACTCATAACCTATCTAACTTTAACCCTACTTCCTTCTCTAACTTTCTTAAACTATCCAACTGGAACCTCCTAAAAACACTACCACTAGATGAAGCCGTTGACTACTTCAATTCTACATTTTTAACTGTCCTTAACTCCCAAGCCCCTATTAGAACAAAAAGAATCAAAACTATTAACTCCCTCTGGCTCTCTAACGACACTAAAAAGATAATGCTTCAAAGAGATAAAACCTGGAAAGCCCACCTTAAACATAAGGATCCACAGACCTTCCTCAAATATAAGCAGTTGAGAAACTTAGCCTAAAAGCAAGTCATTAGGGATAAAAAGTCCTACTATATCCAACTACAAGAAAACAATGCAAGAAATCCTAAACAATTCTGGAATTCTATCAATTCCCTCCTTAGACCAGGTACAAAAAGCAACCCCTCCCCTGATACCAGCAAATCAGACCTCGAAGTAGCTTTTCAATTCATTCTTTACCTCTTCTATCGCTGATCTAACCAAAACTTTCTCCAACAATAACCCTCCCACCCTCCCTGCTCAATCTTCAGTCCCTGCATCCCTTGCCCCCTCCTTTGAACTCAAACCTGTATCCACCAACCTTATAAAGAAACTTCTCCAAAAACTAAAGCCTTGTTCAAATGCCCCTGATGACATTCCATCTTCCTTCCTAAAAATTTCTTCTGACTCTATTGCCATACCCGTCAGCATCCTAATAAATAGGTCTTTACTTGAATGCTATGTACCCAAACTATGGCGCTCTGCCTTCATTCTGCCTCTCCACAAGGGTGGTAAAACATGCTCTGTCTCCAACTTCCGTCCCATAGCCATCCTCTCCCCTATATCCAAAATGCTTGAAAAATGTATCCACCTGCAACTTTTGCCATTCCTTACCAAACACCAACTTCTCTCCCCTACCCAATACGGTTTCCACCCTGGACATAGTACTACCACTGCCCTTCTCTCCTTCTTACACTCTGTCAACTCAGCACGTGACTCTGGTAACTTAGTCTCCTCTGTTCTTCTAGATTTATCCAAAGCCTTTGATACCATCTCTCATTCAGTCCTTCTAAACCACCTCTCTAATCTCAACATCTGCCAAAAAACTCTCTCTTGGTTCTCCAGCTACCTTTCAAACAGGTCCCAAGCTGTGAAATGGGGCCAAGCTACCTCTTCTTTCCTTCCTACCCCTATTGGTGTACCACAAGGTTCCATTCTAGGCCCATTACTATTTAACATCTTTATTAATGACTTCCATAAAGCTATTCCCAACACCAAAGTTGTGCAATATGCCGGTGATTCCACTTTAATCTGTTGTACCCCAAATCTAGCAGAACTAAAGACCCAAACACAGATTGCCTTTTCTACCACAGAAAACTGGATGCTCCAAAATCATCTTGCCCTAAATGCAAACAAAACTAAGATCCTCCTTTTTACCCCATCTAAATCATCCTCTCTAGATAAGAACTCATTTTTAATTACCAGTCACAACACCTCCACCATTGAGATTGTCTCCTCCACCAAGCTTCTCGGCATTATAATTGATGACCAACTAAAATTTAATGACCATATCCAACTAAACATAAAAAACCTCACATAAAACTTGGACTACTGTATAGAAACAACCACTTCCTCTCTCCTCACACCAGACTTATGCTTGCCTCTACTTTCCTTCCTCCCTCCCTCCTGTACGGCGCTCCACTCCTCACTAATTTATCTTCCACACTTACCTCCAAATTGGAACAATGCTACAACAAAATCTCTAGATTTGCCACAAATGCCAAATCCTCCTCTCATCATTGCACCTCCCTCCACTCCTTAAACTGGCTGGAACTCCCCAATCACCTTGACTTTCTCCAAATTTCAACAGCCCACAAATTATTCTTCCACCCCTCAAACTGCCCTGCTCTTTCTAATATTCTACAGCCTTATACCCCCCTTAGATCACTTAGATCCTCTCACCAAAACCTAATCACAGTTCAAAAACCTAAACGCCTGAGGCCAACTGCTCTTATCCTTTACCCTAGCCAAAATTGGAATGCTCTGCCCTCCTCACTTAGGACCTATACCAACCCAAACATCTTCAAAAACAGCTTCATTCCTACCTCTACCAAAACAGGAAATGCAATTGCACTCCTCAGCCTTTACCTCTGAAGCTATCCTCCCACTTCTCTCCTGGCTATCCTCACTTACCTACCTAACCTCTTTAATATACTCAGCTTATATTCTTAATTAATACTTCCTGATTTCTTGCCTACACCAGGATTTTTCCCCTTGAATATTTGGGATTTTTTCTTTTACTTCTCAGTCTCTGATTACTGTTATTTGTAATACAATAGTCTATGAAACTTTTATTGTTACTTTTTATTCAAATTTTTATGTAATTTATTTTATAAATTGTATGTAACTGTATGTAACTAAACACATGGAGCTTTTCTCCCCGGGCCTCCACTGAAAACGGGCCCCCAAGCCCAGTGGACCTCCCCGGTAATCAAACTGAAATAAAATAAAATAAAAATAAATAAAATATGTCACCCACCTAGAAGTATGCCTCTGGGAGTGCTGTGTTCAGTAATCTCGGTAGCGCGTTCTGTAAATGAGTCATGCTGTACTGTGATAGGGTAGTTAGGTGTAAGTTTGATTCCCAGGCCTGCCAAGTGGGTGTTTGTGTGTGCATGCTCCCGTCTGCCTGGGGACTCAGGTTATGCTTTTAGATGCTTCGCACCACGGATATATCCTGCTGACATCTTTGTCTTTGCGGATGTTGACACGCACCTAGTAGAATGCCTGTGGGTCTGCTGTGTTTAGTAATCTCGGTAGCACGTTCTGTAAATGCGTCATGCTGTAGTGTGATAGGGTAGTAATGTGTAAGTTTGATTATCAGCCCTGCCACGTGTATGTGTGTCTGTGTGTGTATGTCTGTATCTCTCTCTCTATATATATATATATATATCTGCTCTTGCATGGACAGCTGACTCTTTCATGTATCGCATATTTGCATAGCTTTCACATACCAATGGGGTACGTTGCAAATCCCAACATTGTCCATGCAACGTCCGTGTTATGGGTGGTGTTACACGCCCTTACAGGCATTTGCTGTATATCTTGGCAGACATCTATCCTTGCTGTACTCTCACTGTACTCGTACATGCCGGAGGCTTCATGTATCATGGCCTAGTTTTGCTGTGTGTATGTCTATTTGTGCTGTGTGCATGGCTGTGGGTATATCCCACTATCATCATTTGTAAAGGTGACAGCCCTATAGGTACTTCATGTAGACTGCTGTGTCATTTGACATGTCAGCACATATCTGCGGACAGTACTGAACGTCCTACTGCAGCGCATTTCATACCTTCTGCGTTATCTTGCAGTCGATAATGCTGTTTCCTCACACATGTATCTGTTTCTGATCATACCACTCCACCTCCTAGAGCAAACTTCTGGACAAGGCCTTATCTGATAGTGGGACACATAGGGGCAGTATTGACATGTTGCTCTTACAAACGTAGATAGTTGACACAATAATAGATTTTGCATTGGTATGGCTTTTCTGACAGATTTGGTGTCTTAATCACATGTTTGTCATTATTTCATGACTTCAGTTATAAGGAATGTGCCAGAATGGTACTGATGCTATGTGGAACACACCAAACATATGAGGCAGAACTCTGCACATTCTGCGTAAATCTGTACAGTTGCGGAGTATGTGTCTGATACAAGATATCAACTTTCTGACACCAATACACACACTGTATGGCGGCATCACAGGCCACATGCCATTACATTTATATTGCAGGACACACCCACCCAGAGAGTTGTATTCCTCACACAGGCCAACAGCTGCTTATCCACACTAATTAGTCTATCATGTACCGTATGTGTGCGCCGGTATTTGCGCTTTCCATCAGTGGCAGAGCTCACGTACGAGAATAGGAGACTGGACATTGTTATGGTGACACTGCATGACACCCTGAGGGACACATTACTTTTGTGTCTATTAACCTTCCACATTGACATTCACAGGGCATACGTTGTCATTCACATTTGTCGGAGTACATGCGTATGACTTGTACATGTTTTCTCATTTGTCCTGATGTCTTTCTTCTCACCTGTCCACCTAGTATCACTAGTTCTGTACATGTATTTTGGACAGGTTACCTTCATACCCCTAACCTGTACACATTATGGGTAGATGCCCTGACGTTTGACCTTTGCCCTTGTTACATTTATAGGTTCATAGGTTCATAGGTTCATACTAGGCTATCTGCCCAAGGGCATTTATAAGCCTAGCCCATAGTTATGTGGCTTTCGCCACCCCTTTTAGTTTGAATAAAAAAATGCCTATCATTTTTGTGTGTGCTCGTCAAGCAGTGACTGCTCGCTTCCCCTGGGGGGTATATCTGCAAATTCCATTCCATTGGATTCCTCTTGAACAAGACAAGAGAGGAGCTCTGCCTCACATGTACCGGATTTTGTTCCCCACAGCATAGTCTCTGCTCTTGATGAATCTGTCCCTCCAGCACGCTCTATTATAACCGCAAGGTTTTTTAAGTCTCCCCTCTGTGGTTCTGAGGATCTAGATTTTTGAGGTGAAGCATATTCATCAAATCTCATCAAATCTGGCTCTTATGTCAGTCAGGCTCAGGTTCCCCTGAGCCTGTGTATGAGACTGAAGAGAACTGGAGTCTTCAGTTCTTTCATATCGGGCATTTTTGAGACCTTTTTTTTTTTTTTTGATCCTTGGTTGAGGAACTTTTGGGCCTCAAGGTGTCTGTAATGTGCCTTTCTGGTAAATTGTTGGCAAGGCATTACAAACTGTGCGGTTAGATAATAGTGACTGACATTTCCATTACATGATTAGTAACACTCATAACATTTATATTCCTGGCTACGCCAGTATTCAAACAATGTTCTGATTTTGCCAGAGCTGAACCGAAGTGGTTGAATGAACTGGAGGTGCAGGGTAAAAGAAAATTCATAAGTAGATAAATCAGTAATGCGTTTATTTAAACCACAATCACGTGATTGTGGTTTAAATAAACGCATTTGCACTTTTTGATTTATCTACGCTAGTTGGATTTTCTGTTTACCCTGCACCTCCAGTTCATTCAACCCACTTTCGGTTTGCCAGTCGCAGCATTTCTCAGTTTTTTCAGTTTTTGGTTACCAACGTTCTGACTTTGTCTGGGGTATATCTAATATAGTCCCTATTTGTATTTCATGTACTATGCCTTAGTGCAGCTGTCTTATTCTGACAGTTTGCCAGTTATGGTTACCATCTTGGTCGTACGCATGTCCATCCATGATAATCGCCTACATGACACTGATATAGGGCCCTACATATTCCCAAAATGGTTTACGCAATATCCAGTGGATGGTTTGCCCCATTATTGAGAATATAGGCGTGTGCTATACCCACATCACTCCCATGGGGCAGGCCTACGAAATCTCTGCCAAACAACACCTAGGCCCATTTCTGCATACCCATGATTCACATACCTGACAACCCTCTACAGTACCCATTACACATGTTTAATGTGAGCGGTACTGAAGTGTGGAGACACTTATATGCACTCCCCACTCTCCGGATATCAGTTCGTACGTCATACATTCTAACGACACATGTGTCATCACCCTTGCACCTGCTACTGTTGCATGTACAGCTATATCGTATTTGTTGAGGTCACTTATTTTGCGTCAATGTCGGTTGACACTACGTATGGATCAATTTTTGGGGTCCTGCAATGGACACCTATATGCATGTTTAAAGTGTAGAACTTGCTGGACTGCCACTTTCTGGCCAATGGTTTGGAAGGCAGCGGTTTATTCACCTTTCGTGCATGTCTGTTTGTCTACCCATATTAGCTATAACGTGGCCTATTTATGTACATATGTCATATCTATGGGACATATGTCTGTTGTGTATACATATATACATGTACAATCCTCATTTCATAACTTGCTTTGGTTTACGTCTGTGGATTATGTGTATACACATATATCTATATCCATACCATACCTTTCCACTGTACATATTGTCACAGAGTGTACAGCTGGTTGCCTCTTTATCTTCGGTGTGTTTTACATAAACCTGTGTCTATCTGGCAATGTAGTGGCATTTCATTTGAGACTTACGGTGGGAAATACTGGCAAGCAGTTCAGGTTATGACTGCATACCCTTCAGAGAATCCATGCTACTGACACACCCGTTATTCTATCCACTTTCTATGTTTGTTCTGGCACATATCTGGGGTTTGTCCCTATTTGTACCGGTAGTTTGCATGCCTTTGTCCAGTTTCATACTTTACGAGGTTAACAGGTTTGAGCCATGTATATCTAACGTGGGGGAAACAGCATTCATTTACTATGCTGTGAGCGGTCACACGCACAGGCACACTTGCATTTCCGTATTGTGGGTTATACGCAGGCGCACATGCATATCCTTATTGTGGGTTACATATGTTTACTAAGTCTTTGTGCTTACGTGGGCTTTATTACTTGTGACAGTACCAGTAAATTATCTGTAATCCGGTTAATGTACGTATGCGAAACACACGTTCACCTTTACATATTTAACTGTCTGTACAGCACAGACGCATTCATTACACTTTCACATTATATGTGCTGTAGTCGAAGTTGAACCGGGACTGCATTCACATTGGCCGGATGCTGTAACCACTATACTTTTGGTGTTCTGACTCATTTATATGCATACCCATAGTACATAGCTACATTAACATATGCCTCATCGCTTCACTTACGACACAGGCATCCATTCTCCTGCTGGGAAAAATGCGGTACTACATGTTACACATTCCCTATTCCCTACTGCTCTGGACCCAAGCTGCATATTTAATCACTGCAGGGATATTCAGAACCCCAAGGCTTATAGTCCTGACACATACAGGTCTTTAATTGTCAGGGTGTTCATGTGGTGATCTGGGTTTAGGCTTGTCCGCCTGGTGAACGGAACTGCCCTGACCATGTTCAAATGTCAGACAAAGAACATGGACAGGGTTTGTCCATTTTAAACATTTTATCTGTGTTTACAGACACAGGTGTTTGGGCACCTGTCAGCAGCTTTTAATGTTGGCAATACATAATATGGGTGGGGGTGGTTACAATACATAATCCACGGTGAGTGGTATTCCCATTCACATTTGACTATTTCCTGTATTCATTCATACGAGGATTATTATTTTGCACATGACTTAACTATGAATTAACTACAGGTATGCAGTAGTACAGTCAACATATGTGAAGGTTTGTTACAGTATAAATGTACAGACCTCTGTAATACTCGGGGACTACCCCACATCCTTCATAACATTTCATGCTAATGTACATACTATTATTCTATGAACTTTCGAAGTTTGTGAGAGCAGTAATTACATCTGTCCCTATTTCTCCACCCATCCTTTTAGGCTTTGTCCAGATTTTGTTGCTGTAATAGGTTGAGAGGTGGTGTCGGTATGTGATTGAGTTGAATATATACTGTCGATAATTCAGTGGGAAGTAGGGTTACCACCTGTTCCTCTTTGCGAGGGGAAGTCCCACTTTGGACAGTTGTGTCCTGCGACGAAACCTAAGACATGGCAAATGTCCTGTGATTTTAAGACAACAGTATATTTCTTATTTTCTTTACTAGTTGCATGATACAGGTATTCTGTATCTGGAACACATAACTATTACTTGGGATAGCATAAGCTATTCAAATGCTATGAAATAAGCTTTTATCTTGGCATACAAGTGTAATTCTGTCCTTTGCACTGGCCGGGGGTATGTTTTATCCTGCAAATTCTCACATTTCTTCAACGGCTGTCTCACCTTGGGCATCTGAACAGGTGGCAACCCTAGTGGGGAGACCTGCATGGTGGACAGCTGTTCCATCCTGCATAGTATGTTTTGCATGTCTGTCTAGAAACTGAACAGTACCATGACTACACATACAAGTTTTGTCCAGATGTGTACAGTACTAGACACCGTGGCGTGTAAACAACTCTGAGGTTTCAACAGGTTACTTATCCCACGCGGGATGTACACACATTTGGCTGAAACATGAATGCACAGGCATTGGATTTACGTAACTGTGATGGGATGTTTACAAATGTGGGATACATATTTGCAATCCTGACACTGCCTAGGACGATACTTCCTACTACATATGGGGAATACTCGCTATGCGTAGGTGTACGGATGCACAAGGCTGGTAGCTGGGTTTGGTGGACATTCGGACATGGGTGCGGATTATGTGCTATACAGGGGTTGTTGCGTATTGCATTTGCATGCATGGGTTCTGCTTTTGGATATCCCGGTTCCACATATAGCATCCTATGTGTATGTGCCGGTTACGTTCCTGTTCATGTGTATAGCACATTTTAATATACATATGTTTGTGTGTGTTTGGTATACAATTTGGACTGTCAGGTTTCTTTACGGTTGTTTTATAGCCACAACTGCCCAGCTGTGTACTATCACTACCACTGTGGGACTGCTGGTGCCCCTGCCCATGGGGCTAGACGTGTGTATTGGCGGCGCGATGACATGATGCGCTTCACTTCCACTGGGTATACCTACTTACAGTGCAGTACATTACGGACACACGATTTTAAATATCATTTGTTCCATGGATGGGAACTCATATTGTGTTGCGTGCATTTCTGTTTGGTTCTCCATTTTGTGTGGCCGGGAACTGTCTTGCATGATTTGCATACGTTTCATTATCCACGGACACTGATAGGTGCGATTACTATTGCAGGTGGACTATAATATTCAGCAGTTTAGGTTGCTCATCGACAGCTGACATTGACACGCCTCCGGGCGCAGCTTAGTAACGCCCCATGCACTCGCGCACGTGTCCTATGCACGTGGATGTAGTGACAGCGCACCTTCATTAATATGCATATGGCGCTACTACACCATATATACACCGCACAGCCGGCGCAGGCCTTGCGCCGAGCTTCATGAATCCGGGGGATAGACATGCAAACTCCAGACTGACAATGACCAGATGTCATAAACAAACACAGGATCATAGAACCAAATTACAAGAATTTCTCCACCAAGCAATTCTGCTTTTTCAACATGTAGCTCATTATTCTACATCATTTTAGAATATTATAATCAAACATGCTGATATTTCCACTCATATTATTTGCTATTCAAGATCTGCATTTAAAAATATTATCATTATTGCTATTATTATAATTTATCTTACATGGTAGGACTAGCTTACATTTAATCATCAATGCAAAGCAAGTTCTTAGTAGTTTACTAAGTGGAGCAATCATAAAATGATCATTGTCTACTTTCTTCAAGATTTTGGCAAACGACATTTCGAGTGAAGCAATTCTGTTCTTGCTTATTAAACCTAATAAGCTCAGTTCCTCTATACTGCATTTAATTACATAATGGATATATACTTCAAATTTTGCATAGTACTTATTTTTTTTACTTATCAGAGAAATTGTTTCTCCCAATTAAGTTAGTCGTAATTTAGGTATGATAATTGTTCCAATCTTAATTTACCTAATTTATATGTAAAAACATGAACCTTTCATCACTGTATCAATCATTTTTAGTAAGAAAGTACATCTTAAAAAAGATGCAGATGCAGTGTTTAAATAGTGAAGTCATTTCTAAAAGTGATCCTGTGTATGCTGTTTCTGTTTAATTAGTTTAGTAATTGTATAAATTACCTTTAATTGTATTCCAAAATCAGGCATGCATTCCACTGGTCAGATTCATTGCCTCCTCTGTATTGATGATTTTACAGATACTAAATGCCACAAAAGACCATTGCTTAATTTGCTGTCCTGTAGGTTCTTAGCATACTATTTTGACAGCTCTGTGAAAGTTTCATACAAAGGATTTTTGAAAAGTTTATAAAATGTGTGTGCTATGAGTCCAAGAAGTCATTTTACTGATACAAAAGAAATGAAACAGTTCTTTGGTGACACTCATTCAGTGTATTTAATTAGTGTTACATCAGTCCTGATTAATAACAAAGTAGTCAGCTTAAAGCTATATTAATGTGTAAGGTGAATTACTTGGTGATGCACTAATACATGCATGTAAACAAGTGTGCATGTAGTCATTTGTAAGAAGTTCAACATACAGGAAAATAAACAACTATGAATTTGCAGCCCACATAAATTATTTTCCAGAGTTACAGGCAGTCAGACATTTTGATAGCTATTGTGGTTTTCAAAATAGATTTCCTAGCAGTCAGATATTAGAAATTAATTTAAGATGTGAGACCCCAGCCCAGATGCAATGTAGTAGGAAAGGTTGCTTAATCAAATATTATAAAACAATAAAACCGATCAAAAATGGAGACCAATATGTAATATAACCACTATTACAGCAAAATACCAATTACCAAGCACTTTTGGCCATTAATATATACAATCTGGAGGAATTCTGAATAATACAATGAAGAACAATTGCACAGATAAGGTTTGGTAACAAACCAATTTGTCCAAGGACCTCTTCAGATGGGGGTTAGGTAGAAATAGTAGTAGAAATTAAGAGAGATGGGGAAGTAGGGTAGTTGGGGGATGAAAGGGTTAAATGCAAATGTTGGAGGATTGGGAGGAAATGAGATAAGGGTAGGGAGAGGCTTAATGGGTTATATGCAAGTGATACGGGTCTATATTACAGTGTCGAAAGACATGTCCTACAGAACCTTTTGGACGGTGCAGTGGTTCAGCGGTAGCGTTGTCGCCTCACAGCAAGAGGTTCTCTGGTTCGATTCTCGGCTGGTGTGCCTTCTGTGTGGAGTCTGCATGTCCTCCCTGCGTTCGTGTGGGTTTCCTCCGGGTGCTCCGGTTTCCTCCCACATTACAAAGACATGCATCTGGAGCCTTTCTCCCTGGGCCTCCGCTGAAAATTGGCTTTGTTCCAAGTCGGACTTTCCCAGTTAACAAATGTTAAATAAATAAAAAAATGTTTGACGAACATGTCTAAATCAACACAAAAATATCAACCTGTTAAAATCCAGAATGGCCAAGTCAGTGAATTTTTTACCAGGGGAAAAAAGTGCTCGGCCGTACACAAAAAAAAAAAAAAAAAAAACATTTTCAAACTCTACAATGTAGGGGTTGGGAGACTTCACCCCCAGCACCCCCTTCAACTAAATATACCAACTCTGAGATCGCACTACAGTGGGGAAAAGGGCAAATCCCTGATGACTCCTGGGAAAAAATTCACTGACTCGGTCATTCTGGATTTTAACAAGTTGATATTTCTGTGTTGACTAAGACATGTTCAGTGAACATGTCTTTCGACATGATAATATAGACCCAGTGTATCTGGGTAAAGAATCATATTTTGATGTGAACTTGCTATTGCAAGTAGAATGTCCAAGACAACTGGTAGGTTCTTTTGGCTGTGGGTAGGCCACGGGTTAATTGTGGTATGAGGGTGAGGTAAATAATGATGGTACAGTCGATTTTAAAGAATTTAAATATATATATATATATATATATATATATATATATATATATATATATATATATATATATATATATATATATATATATATATATATATATACATGGATCTGCTTTACATGGTCAACTTTTCACAAAGTCGACTTTCATATGGCCGAGACCATATGATCCACTTTCGGAAAGCCGACCATGTAAAATAAACACAAAAAACACAACAACCCTTACTTTAAAACTGGTAGCAGGGGGCAAGCCCCCCTGCACTCCCCATAGGGGGCTCCTCCCCCCACATCCCTCGTAACTTAAATATACCAACTCCGAGATCGTACTACAGTGCGGAAGAGGGAAATTTTCCCATTCTGCACTGTATGGAGATAGCAGTTCCCCACGGTCAGCTTTTCAAAAGGTGATTATACAGTCTCGGCCTTATGAATTTCGACTTTGTGAAAAGTTGATCATGTGAAGGGGACCTGTGTGTATGTGTGTATATACATATATATATATATATATATATATATATATATATATATATATATATATATATACATATACAATTATTCTTGATTATTCATTTGATTTTACTTTCATCTACTGAATTGTCTAAAATACATGCTAGAGAAAAATCCTTTTCATTTTCTTTTGACTTGCTATTTACATTTGCTCCCTTATGTTCCCTTACATTTTTTACTTCCATCCAAGAATTGTTAATAATGTCCTTGGGGTACCCTCTTTCTTGAAATTTTCTTTTAAGTTCTTCACATTTTTTTCAAAAAATGCTGCCTCATCTTTTAATCTGCTTATTCTAGTGAATTACCCCTTCAATATGTTTTTTTTCCAGGCTAAATTTATGCATATTATTGAAGTGGAGATAGCTGTTACTGTGCACTTCCTTTTTATAAATCTTAACTTTATAGCATTGCTAGATCTATACATATTCAGGTCCAAAAAATGTATGTTATCCTTCCTATAATTAATTGTCAACCGAACAAATCCACAAGCTACCTTTGGTTAACATTTAATTATAGGAAGGACAACATTAATTTTAAAAAAAATCATATATAATTTTTCTCCCCCATAGTTGTCAAGAGACACTGTGTGCATGTGTTTTGGCGGGTTGGGTTCTGATCGGGGAAGATTATGGAGACAGTGGTGACAGGCATTTGCTGCTCCATAATGTCCGTCGGAAGATTTGTGCTACTGCTGCTGGTGGTTCTCTAGGTTTTCTGGGTTTGTGAAACAGTAATAACAGTTGCCTTTTAAATATTATTTGCAGAAAATCAGGAGAATTGCCACTGTGGGCATAGTATTATTGCTAACATATTATTATTTGTTGTTTGCACAAGTTCAATTGTGTTTGTTTAGTGGTGTTTCACTTGTCCCTAATTTGGGACCATTGCCCCCACCCCCTTTTGTTGTCGCCATATTTGTGATTTTCTTTCTCTCCCAGAGTGGAAAAGAACTTTTTGCTGCACATGGGTTAATGGTAAAAACTTGATTCCTGTAACAGGGAGGAGTTTCTTGGTTCTTTGTGTTTAGCTGGGCAATTAGTGTTTTACTGTTTGCTATATGATATGAAATCCCATCTCATCTCTGGTAGGTTAATAGCTTGCTAGATGTAGAGTTTTGCCGTGGCTTTGTCTTTTTTTTGGGGGGTATATATATAGAGAGAGAGAGAGTGTGTGTGTGTGTGTGTGTGTGTGTGTGTGTGTGTGTGTGTGTGTAAATGCCTGTCATTTGTGCATGCATGCATTATGTGGGATTAACGGCCATTGGGGAGGGTTATGGCAGGCAGAGCTTTCAACTGTCCAGATTTTCACTTTCAATAAATGCGAGTTTCAGTGGAGGAAAGATACTGTGGCACATGCGAAGTCAGGTTCAATATGAACATTTTTGGTGGTCTTTAGCAAATGGCTGCAAATAGTTTTAAATTAGATCCAAATCTCTCTCATCGTTGAGAAGTGAGTGAGACAATAGTATGTGCACTTACAAGAGAAAGAAAGAGATGAGTAATGGTATATTGACATGGCAGGGGGTCTGGGGCATTGGATGTTGGATGAAATACTGTACATAGTGTTCTGTTGGGGTTGCGGGATGCTGCAGTGTTTTTTGGTTGCTTTGGTCTGGTCGAGCCATGCCTAGTTTTTGCAGGCTGTAGGTGGTTTGTTGGCTGGTCACTGTGCAGGCACAGGGTCAATTTTAAGGTTGCTGAAGGGAGGCGGGAAAGGAAAACAAAAGGAAGGAGGAAAAAAAAAAGGAAAAAACAAAACAAAAGTGAGGTGGCGTTGGCTAGATTGTAAGAGGAATTGGCCCAGAAAAGTTGCAGTACACTGGTCTGGGGGGTATGCAGTGGCATTTGTCTGCTGTGGCACCAAAATGACTGTCTGGGCAGCCTTGATTGTAGTTTAATCACTCTGCTAGGCATACATTCCCACTGTACAGTTTTGCACAGAATCATACCGTGCAGTTGCACAGATTTCATCAAAAAAAAGGGGGCAGGGCATATTTTACCTCAAACATTTCTGGCCATTTTCATAAATTGTTTTTTTTCTGGCAAATTATTTGCAAATCATTTAGGATTAAAGTTTTGAAGTGATGGCATGCACTTGAGTTTCAGACTGCATACCATTTAGGAAATTCATGCTAATGCTGGACATGTTATTCTGTCAGTTTTTTAAATTTGTTGGAGCCATTTTGAAGGTTGTCCTTATTTCGGGTGGGCAGTCAGTTGGGTTGTGTCTTTGTCTGGATTCTTGCTCTAAGAGGTCAAGAGGTTTACACCGAACATCCAGATCTTTGACTCATATTTTACTTGCCTCATACTTTGATATATTTTCATAAAATTGTGGTTATCTGACAAAATACTGGCAAATCTTTAAAGCCTGAAGTTAGGTAGGGATGACAGGAGTTTGAGTTTCAGACTTCCTACCCTTGAGCAATTCATGCTAACACAACATTATGTATCAGCTTTCTAAGTTTGTAAGAGCAATATTAAAAAAAAAAAAATAAAGTTTGTAAAAGCAGTATTTAGGGGTTGTCCAGATACAGTACTGTACAGCAACATGCTGCTTGGCTGCCCAAGATTTTGCAGGGTGTTTAGAATTGTGGTCATGGATGGGTTTCTCCTACCATTTTCGTTTTTGGCCAGATCATTTGAGCATTCATACAGGCATTTGCTGTTCAGCCATTGGAATAGTTGTACCGATGCAGAGCCTTTATTTTGGCACCAAGCTAAGTTGATAAATGTCTCTGTTTCTACCCCTTTCATCCATGTTGTTCCTTTTTGATATGTTTGTGTTTTTTTCTGGCAAATTAATGGCAAGTCATTGGGGCTTGAGGTTAGACAATGACAACAGGCAGTTGAGTTTGGATTTCCTATCCTTCAGAAGATTCATGCTGATGCAACACAGGTTATCTGTCAGCTTTCTAAGTTTATAAGAGCAATATTTTAAAAACTGTCCCTAAGTTGGGCATTTGTCCCACTTTTATTTATAGCTTTACCCAGATGTTTTACTCGAGGAGGTTGAGCAGTATGACTGGCATGCACTTTTAATGCTATTTTACAGTAAGCAGACAGCGTTTCCCTGAGGTGGGAGAATAGACAGATTTTATCTCATTATTTAGGCCCTTCCATAAACATTGGGGGTTCTCAATTTTGAGTTCCCAGAGCTGACAGGTAGCATAATGTATACATTAAGGGGGGGGGGTCATAGTGATAATGTGTTTGCCTCACAGACACAAGGTATAGGGTTTTGAGGCACATTTTTGTTTCAATTCTCTTAAGGGCAAGGTGCTTAATTTGTTTTTCTTTTGCAGATTGTGGCAGTAAGGAATTTGAGTGGCCTCAGTCAGTGACCTGAAGTAAGCAGGCTCAAAAGGTGATGGAGACTATTTCAGAGGATGTCCCAGTCACTAGTGTGGTGTGCAATGAGGTCACAGATGGAGAAGAACAGAGTGACCAATGGACAGTGGCTTGATGGTAATGGATTTGGAAGGTAATGGATTTTGCTTGGGTGGATGTTCTGGTTGCTGGAGTGGTGCACAATGAGGTAGCAGGTAATCTTACTTTATTTTGTGCTCATTAAGACATGTCAGAGTTGGTGCAGGTTGGGGTAGAGTAGGGGCAACTGAGGTGGAGGTATGTTGGGGGAAGGGTAAAGCAGTGTTGGGGATTGTTAATGGGGACTCTGCAGTTCCCAAAGGTAAGGTGGCATCACAACAATCATAGGAAAATAGGAAGCTACTAGGCTAATGGCTCTAGGCCTTTTACAAGCTAACCAAGTTCAACTCTTATTTCCACGTGCTGCAGCTATTATCCTTCTCCAAGAGGGATATGAGTGGAATCCCTGAAGTGAATTTATGGTTACCCATCCAGTTGTTCAAACTGTGTTTGAAGGGGGCCAGTGAGGTGTTTTGTTTGATACGAAGTGGGAGGATGTTACAAAGGTGTTGTATTTTCTGAGATACAAATCTGTCCTTCAAGCAGGTTTTACTAATTTTGCATACCAGGTTAAGGTCTTTAAAGCAAGTAACACATGTACCATTTGACTTCTGCTTTGGTCTGGTAAGAGGTGGGTAGGGTTTGATGGAGCATTGTAGGTATACAGGTGTTTTGGGGGATATGTGAGGAACTGGGTGCCTCATTGTCTATGCAGAAGTTACCAGGCTTAAGTAAGGCATTGTTTTGGAATTCCTTGCAGATGTAGGACATGTTTTAATTCCTTACCAGATACAAGCATAACACATGGAAAGAAAAGCTTTGAGGGGGAAAGCTGAGGCCAAGAAACAGGTTAAGGATGTTTTTCAGCTTTTTGGGCTACTGAAGTTGCATGTTCACCAGTTTACTCAGGCTGTGTTGGGTGACAATTAATAAGCTGATGCATTGTTTTTGCCATTGTGATGCCTTTTGGAGCATTTCAGTGGGATGGCCTTTTGGTAGATGGACAGGGTTGCTCATGGGGATTTGCATTTGTTTACAAATGTGACAGGAGGTGTTAGGTTGAGGTGAATAATTTTGGGGGATTAGTTAGTGGTTTGTTGGACGGCAGGATGGAAAGATGATTGGGGGACATTGAACATTTGGAGTTTCAATTTAATCTGGCCTAGTAGGTTTAGTGGGAGTTGTTAGGGATTAGGGTTCATTTTCATCTGTTTAATATGGTAGTGGTATGGGTTGTCTTCTTTGTGTTAGACAAGGTGTGTTAGGTTGCATTAGGGTTAAAGGCTAGCTGCAGGAGTTTGGGGCAACTTTTATAAGGAAGGCTTGTGGTAGGTGTTGTCAAATTGTTTAAATTTGTGTTGAAGGAGTTTGGGGCACCTTTTATAATGAAGGCATATGTTAGAGCATTGCCAGATTGGTTAAATTTGTGTTACAGTTACCAGTGGGAAGGAGTTTGGTGGGAAAGATTTAGTTATTTGTCAGGCTTGGGAACAAGTTAAGGCTCTTCAGTTGGTCAAGGAGGATTAAGTTGTGAATAGTATAGTTGCACGGGTGACAAGCCTATGTGAACTTACCATATCTGGGTCAGTGGTTCATTGGTTTGAAGGGTTGGAGTAGGTTTGATATTGTGAAGATTGACAGACATTGGCTATTGTCAAGATAGGTTATTGCTGCAAGGGCTGGCATGGGTAAATGGAGGTTCTTTCGGCTACAGTTCATGTGGCATTTATTTTTATGGATGTATTGAAGACATTCCGAAGGTGGTCTGTTGGTCAGCAAATGCTATGATGGGCATTATATGTTTTTTGCTTATATTGCATAGTTGGTGTGGTGGCAGGATTGCTATTCAATTGATTTTGGAAAGGGAATCTCATTTTGGTCATTATTATATGCATTGGGTGGTAAAATAGAGCTGCAGTTAGGCATGATGGTATGCAATTGCCCTTGTGTGATTTTGCGTGGCATTGGGTTTAGTGTTCTGGTGGTACATTTGATAGGTATTGACCTGCGGATCATTACAAAGCCAATATTGGCAGTTAAGACAAGTAAGAATTCTGTGGGGAATTTACAGCCAGCTTGCTTTTTTTGTTTTTTGTTACAAGTTGGTTTAAGTCTTGAAGTTGTTAATAAATAAGAATTTAGTTAATATACAGATGTTATACATTCTTATGGTTATTACTTTAGTACTGCAGAGGGATCATTGGTTTATTTCAGCAGTTTAGGCAAGTGGCTGCTTTGGGCATTTATATGATAGGGCTTTGGGGGTTGATGACAGGGATCAAGTTTGGTTTAGAGAGGATGGGGTACACTGAAAGATGTTTGGCTTAACCCATTTTTAATTTACGGTTAGGTTGTCAAAGTTTTGGGAGGAGGGAAGGGGAACAGCCTGGTCAGACTGGTGGGCAGAAAAGAGGGGCAGACTTTCCCTCTTCTGTTCCCCCTCTGGTATTGGATGTTCATTTCAATGCTGCTTATTTGGTTGGATGTTTAATTCAATAAGTTGTAAAGGATGCTGCTTATTGGTTCAGGGTGAGTGAGGTCACGCTGCTCTAGTTAACAGTTATACTGATGTTTATGCTGTGATTAATATCAGTTATATGGATGTTTATGTTGTGATTAGGAAATAATATTGGTTCATAGAGTTATGTTTATGGATGTTTAATAAAGGTCATCAAACATCATTCAGTGTGATGTATGTCTATTGAAGGGGACCGGGACAAATGAGGTTTGGTAACAAACCAATTTGCCCAGGGAAATCTTCAGGTGTGAATTAGGCAGAAATAGTGGAAATTAAGAGGGTAGGGGAAGTAGGGTAGTAGGGGGGATGAAAGAGTTAAATGGGAATGTAGGAGGATTGGGAGGAAATGAGGCAAATGTAGGGAGTGGCTTGATGTGTTTTATGTAATTGTAACTGGGGAAGGAATCACATTTTGATGTGAACTTGCTACCTGCACTCCCTCCCTTTTTTGCGGAATAGTGGGGGATTGTGGTTATTTTATAAGTTTGGGTAGGGTGGAGAAGAGGGGCAGGCTTGCTCTCTTCTGTTCCCCCTCTGGTGTTGGATGTTTGTTTCAATGAGTTGGGAAAGGAAAGTGAGCAGTTGTACACTGCTTGATAAGTAAAATAAGAGAGCAGAGGTTAGGACGCTGCTTATTTGGTTGGATGTTTAATTCAATAATCGGTAAAGAAAGTGAGCGAGGGGATGTTGCTTCATAAGTAAAATAAGCGAGCGGGGGTAAGGATGCTGGTTATTTGGTTGGATGTTTAATTCAATAATCTGTAAAGAAAGTGAGCGATGGGATGTTGCTTCATAAGTAAAATAAGCAAGCTGGGGAAAGGATGCTGCTTATTTGGTTGGGTGTTTAATTCAATAAGTGGTAAAGGAAGTGAGCGATGGGACGTTGCTTCATAAGTAAGTAAGCGAGCGGAGGTAAGGATGCTGCTTATTTGGTTGGATGTTTAATTCAATAATCAGTAAAGAAAGTGAATGATGGGATGTTGCTTCATAAGTAAAATAAGCGAGCGGGGGTAAGGATGCTGGTTATTTGGTTGGATGTTTAATTCAATAATCTGTAAAGAAAGTGAGCAATGGGATGTTGCTTCATAAGTAAAATAAGCAAGCTGGGGTAAGGATGCTGCTTATTTGGTTGGATGTTTAATTCAATAAGTGGTAAAGGAAGTGAGCGATGGGACGTTGCTTCATAAGTAAGTAAGCGAGCGGAGGTAAGGACGCTGCTTATTTGGTTGGATGTTTAATTCAATATTCAGTAAAGAAAGTGAGCGATGGGATGTTGCTTCATAAGTAAAATAAGCGAGCGGGGGTAAGGATGCTGGTTATTTGGTTGGATGTTTAATTCAATATGTGGTAAAGGAAGTGAGTGACGGGACCTTGCTTCATAAGTAAGTAAGCGAGCGGAGGTAAGGACGCTGCTTATTTTGTTGGATGATTAATTGAATAAGTGATAAAGGAAGTGAGTGATGGGACACTGCTTCATAAGTAAATAAGTGAGTGGAGGTAAGTACGTTGCTTATTGGGTCACAGTGAGCGAGGTCATGCTGCTTAATTAACAGTTATATGGATGTTTATGCTGTGATTAATATCAGTTATATGGATGTTTATATTGTAATTAATAAATAATATTGGTTAATAAAGTTGTGTTCATAGAAATTTAATAAAGTTCATCAAATGTCATTCAGTGTGATGTGTACTTATTCAAGGAGACTGGAAGAATTAGATAATTTACAACCATCTTAGGTAAATAGCAAATGTTAACTTTCTTAAGGCAATAGTAATAATTTATTTTATTTTATTTATTTTACATTTGTTTACTGGGAAAGTCCAGCTAGACATGAGTCCTTTTTCATTGGAGCCCCGGGGAGAAAAGTTCCATGTAATAAAGAACATAGTAGAATACATCATATAACTAAACAGTTGAAATTATAAACACAATTGTATATAAAATGCATTCAGCTAATTTTTCAGTACCATCATAGTACTGATAATTAAACAATTTTGAATTAAAGAAACATCTTGTATGGCATTAGTGGTAGCACTATTATTTACAATGAGTTCTCAGTCACTTTAAGGCCATAGAATTGGTACTACATAGTTGAGCAAGGAGGGTTAGAAGGTGGGTTAAATAGTAGAGTGGGACATGGGAGTGGACTATCCTGGAGAGGTACCGGAACAGGATTTTGCCAGGTATATTTTTAGGAGCTTTTTAAAATGTTTTGTTGAGGGAGTAATCACTAAAGAGTATGGTAGGTGGTTCCAAAGTTTAGAAATATAGTTGGAGAAAAGGGATTCACCTGCTGCGTTTTTAGCTTTAGTGACTTGTAGGAGGACCTTATTGTTAGAGTGAAGGGATCTTGAAGCAGATTAGGGTAGAATAGTGCCTTTGAGGGCTGGAGTGTTTTCAGGGTGGTGGATAATTTTGTAAGCTAAGGTTAGTTGATTGAAGTTTAGGAGTTGAGGGACTTCAAGCCAGTTTAGCTGTTATAGTGCTAGACAATGCTGTGACTTATAAGAAGTGTTGGTGGCAAATTTGGAGATTTTATTGTAGCATGTTTCAAGGTTTGCAAGGTCTATTTTATGGAGATTTGTTAAGACTGGGGATACATATAGGAGTTTTGATAGTAGGTGTGTCCTGGCAATTGTAGTTCTAGTATTATTTGTTAGAAATTGTTTATTTCTATATAGGAGGCCAAGTTTTTTGTAAACTTTTTTGATGGTTTGATCTATATGGAGATCAAATTTCAGGGTGTTGTCTATTGTAACCCCAAGCAGTTTGGTATGGGTGGTTGGAGTTACCATGGTTTTGTTTTTAGAGAAGATATGGAAGGTTGTAGGAGGAGAAGTGATTCTAGAGGGGTGGAAGAGTAGAAGATTTGTTTTATTGGGATTCAGTATAATTTGTGAGTTGGTTAGCCAGGTTTCTACAGATAAAAAGGAGTTATGAGTAATAGTTTGCAGTTCATTGAGGGAAGAGGCAGAGCAGATCAAAGTGGAGTCATCAGCATATTGAATCACACTGGCATGGGGAATGGCAGAGTGTAGTTGATTGGTAAAGACAAAGAAGAGAAGTTGTCCATGAAAGGAGCCTTGTGGGACCCCTAAAGTGACTGAGAGGAGGGGTGAGAGGGATTGTTGCCAGTGGTCCGCTTGCTGACACTCTGTTAGGTAGCTTTGAAACCAGGTAATAATAGTTATGTTGAGGTTATGGGAGGAAAGAACTGAAATGAGTTTGTTGTGGTTGACCATATGACAGGTTGAGAAATATGGCTGATATAAATTGGGATTTATTTCTATGATGGTTAACTATGTTTGTAAAGGACAACAGGGCTTTTGCAGTACTATGGGCCAGACAAAACCGTGTTGGGTGTGGGAGAGGAGATTGCGAGAGAGGAGGTGTTCCATGAATTGGGAGTGTACAACTCTTTCTAGAATTTTAGATAGGGGTGAAAGAATGGCAATGGAGCGATAATAAGTTTGCGAGAGCTGCCACCTTTATGAAGTGGTAAGATGTGGGAGATTTTCCAGATATTGGGCACGTATGCTTCAGTTATTGATCTGTTTATGAGTATGGCTATTAGGTAGGAGACAGCTTCTGCTGCAGTTTGTAGGTATTCTGCAGGCAGATTATCAGCTGCTAAAGTGGTTGGTTTTAATTTCTTCAGTAGTTTTCTTTTAAAATAAGCAAAGAAAACTGACAGAAATGAAAAAAAAATAGATAAAGAATGACATCAGTATAACTATAATTTTGCTGATCTCATTCTCAGTAAATTGGCTTTCAAAATACATAATTTAAGTCAGTGGCTACACCTGCATTCAAACAGAGTTGTCATATTAGCTTCCTGTATTTCAAAATGTTTTTCCAGTTACCCTCAATATTAAAAAATACATATTTTGAAATAAATTGATGTTCCAATAGTGCATTTAGACATCTGATTTTTCAAATATAATATAAAGGATTAAGATCAGGTCTCTGATCATAAACAGCTTATTATGTTTTGAAACATAGATGCCAAGAAATTTCCCATGAGAACTAAGCCAGAGAGATTAATCTTTGCATCTATGCTGAGAACACTTAACAATGGATTATGATCAGTCAACCAATCATAATTCTTTGCAATGGAAACTTTCTGGTCTAAAAGCCTGTGTTTGTGCTTTTCTCACCTTCCCTGTAACTAGTCTAGTCCACATACAGATTTGCTGTATCCAAGACTATATGTAAGCTTCTTATCCCCCCAAGCCTTTCTGTGTTGGAGGGAAGCTTTCTAGCTTATCAGTGGGAGTGGTAAGCACTAGGTAGCCTATCTACCACAAGAGGAGTGGTTTTTGGCCCAGAAAGTGCAGTTTATTGGCCGTTTGGGCAGTTTTTTCTATCTCCTTCAACTTTCTGGTGTAAAAGCCCACATTTGCACTTTTCCCACCTATCCTGTAACTAGTCTAGTCCAGATACAGATTTGCTGTATCTAGGACTGTATGTAAGCTTCTGAGCCCCCCCCCCAAGCCTTTCTGTGTTGGAGGGAAGCCTTCTAGCTTATCAGTGGGAGTGGTAAGCAGTAGGTAGCCTGTATACTACAAGAGAAGTGGTTTCTTGTAGTTTATTGGTCATTTGGACAGTTTTTCCATCTCTTTCAACTTTCTGGCTTAAAAGTCCATGTCTGTGCTTGTTTCCCACCTTTCATGTATCTAGTCTAGTCCAGATACAGATTTACTGTATCCACAACTGTTTGTAAATTTCTGAGAGGTGATAAAGTCTGCTCTTCAATGTTTCCCTTAGATCTGCTAGTTGTCTCCTCTCCTGCACTTTTACTAGCTTATTAGTCTAGCACTTTACCATACCAGACTTCTTGTAGCAATTATTGTAGAGCACAAAAGTGCTACCAGCACTAAATGTTCTACAAGGAAACAGCTACCAGTATTTACTAACAATGCCCACCCCTCCAGGCATGTCTAAAGCTCAGTTCCCTGTGCTATTTCCTATTAACCTGGTGAACTTCGGGATCCTGAGGTAATGTAGCAGCTGCCTCATGTACACCGACAACCCTCTCTTCTTACTTCTCAACACTCAGACTTGTGAGAGATGCACTTATATATCCAAAGTGGAAGCCATGAACTCTCCAGCCAAAAATGGAATAGCTGGTCAAGATGAGAAGGTCAACACTTGCACCAGAGCACATGGAACACATAGCCCTCCAGAACACACACCAGCACTGCCTTCACATAAAAACACAAACCATACACCCACCTTCATGGAGGCTCTCAATAAAAATCTACACAAACAGCAGAGATCTCCAAGACAGAAATGCACTCAACAACCACAACACAACACTAATCATGAGACACATAACTCTCCTAAACAGTGTGCCAGTCAACCAAAGCCCCTAAGGCAAAACAGCATGCCCAGCACACTAGTCATAGGTAACTCAATAGTGAGGCACACTGATGTCCCACTCACTAGGTTGAATAAGGAGAAAGGAACAGTCAGCTGCCTGTCAGGTGCCAGGACCCACCACATAACACACACACTCAGGTCCCTCAACAACAGATACAAATATGACTATGTCATTGTACATGTGGGTGTGAATGACCCGAGACATACCTCCCTGGACAATATGAAAGTAGACATGGAGGAGGTCTAGGATTATGTAGCCCAGGCGGTTATGACCCTAGCCCTGAGCAACATCCTACCATAACCTAGAATAATACCACAATACAAGCAGAAATTATTGATTTCAACAATTGGCTAAGTTTCTGGTATCATTCTAAGGGGATCCAGTATCTCTCTGCCTAGGATGACATGATTGACAAACCTCGATGCTTTATCAGAGATGGCCTGCATCTGTCACCCCTGGGCTTCTGGATACTGGCCAAGGCTCTTGCCAGCCCTATAGTGCCTTTTTTAGGTGGTATTCCAAAGACCAAATTATCACTGTAACAGCTACAAACAAATGCTGCTCAGTGCTAGAAGTCTGATTCTCAAAATGCACTCATTCGAAGCACTCCTTAAAATGGAGAACATCGACATTTGTGCTGTAACAGAGACCTGGTTCAAGGCAGCAGAAAGCACCCCTGCACTACCAGGTTATAACTCATTCCACACCTTTCAGCCCTAGAACTTGGACCAAAACTCCAAAGGCAGTGATGTCTCCATAGTCATAAAGGATGCGCACACCTCCAGACTGGTAGCTCAGCATAACGCATCAGAGATACTTCAGGTGCAGCTAACATTGGGTAATACAGCGATTCAGGTCATAGCCTGTTATAGGTCCCCGACCATGTCCCAAGACTCACACTCCATGTTCCTAAGCACCCTGGAGAATATTAAGGTCTAACCTAACAATCTTATACTGGGTGACTTCAACTACCCCTCCATTAACTGAGAAAACTACTCATGTACCAATACACTTGCCCAACATTTCCTGGAATTCATTAAATCCAATGTCCTGGACTAGCTCATTCATACCCCCACTAGAGGTAGCAACATCCTTGACCTGGTCATTACTAACATGGGCGACCGTTTGTCTACACCAATAGTTGACTGCTCCCTGGTTAGATCTGACCACAAACTAATCACCTTGGAAATCCACACAGCCCCCCCCCCCCCCCACACACACACACAAAGGTAACAACCATAAAAAACTTCTCCAAAGCTAACTTTGGGCTCCTAAAAACAGAGGTGGCTAACTTCATGGCCCCCATGCAAATGGAGAATAGCTGCATGCCTGCTGCCTCATACACCAATGCACTGTACAAACATGTATACAAATGCATGGATTTCGCCATACTCAATAGAACCAAGATGCTGTCCTCCAAAAAAAGTAAGCCAATTTGGTGATCCACTGCCATAAACAAATTCTACAACAGAAGGAGGAAACTGATGCAAAATAAGGTGAATTCCCAAGACTGGAAAAACTCCCTTATTAGACTCAACAAAAAGTTGAGATCCCTCATCAAATCCTCTAAAGCTAGCTCTGAAAGCAGAATTGCAGCAGATAGCAAAGACAACCACAAGGCCTTCTATAGTTATGTAACGAATCTCCACGGCAATACCCAGATTTGCTCTGAGCTGCTGCACAATGGTACCTCCCATACCGAGCCAATAGATATTGCTAATATACTGGCTGGCAGATTCATTGCCAACTTTACCCCCCCCCCAAAGGACCAATCACAATACCAGTAGATTGCCAGGCACCCAGTATTACTGCTGCACAGGTTAAAATAGCACTGTCCAAGCCCAAGAATGCAGCTTCTATGGGAAATGACAATATCCCTGGCTGTGTTCTACATGAACTACAGAGTGAACTGGCACCTCACCTGTATGCCCTGTTCAATCACAACATCATTTCAGACTTTGTCCCTACTGAATGGTGCACTGCTATAGTCACCCCTCTCCACAAAGGAGGAATGACTACAGACCCTGGGAACTATCGCCCCATTAGCCTGACAAGTCTGATATGCAAAGCTATGGAACACATCATCATGGAGCTAATAAACAAGGATATAAGGAATCTCCAAACTCTAGATCCCACAAAGTTTGGTTTTGTGAAGGGTAGATCATGCCTTCTCAACTTGGTCGACTTCCTTGACTCAGTCACCAGAGCTGTGGATGAAGGCAAGGTGGTTCATACAGCCTACCTTGATCTGGCCAAGGCCTTTGATACCATTTCCCACTCAGGAATCATAGAAATACTCACTAAGCTTGGCATCAACATCTATATCACTAGGTGGGGTGCAAACTGGCTCACAGACAGAACCCACAGTGTGAAAGTAGCTGACTGCAAGTCAGACTGCTGACCAGTCACACGTATAGTCCCACAGGGATCGGTCCTGGGTCCTCTCCTGTTTGATGTCTACTTCTCAGAAGTTCAGGCCAACACAAAGGGACTCTGGTTGACAAAGTTCGCAGACGATTGCAAGGTGGGAGCCATTATTAACTCTCCAGTGATGTTGACATCCTACAGAAAGGCCTCACTGAGATCTGCAACTGGTGTCAGAACCATGGCCTTAAGCTCAATGCCAAAAAATGTGTCATCATCCTCTTTGGGAAAAACCCAGTTCCCATGAATTTCCACATCGATAGTAGTCCACTGAGCACAGAAGGCTTTATAAGAGATCTGGGAACACAGGTTGACAGCAACCTTTCTTTTGACCACCACATTGCCACTGTGATCAGAAAGTCCTTCTATGTGGCACATCTCATTACTAAGGGTTTTGCATCCAGGAAGAAAGAGGTCATTGTCTCCCTCTACTCTTCCCTCATTAGGCCAATCATCGAGTACAATGCCCTATCTGGCATGTACCTCACTACACACCTGCAACAACTGGAGAGGCCGCAAAAGTACCTCACAAAGAGAATCCTAGGCCTTAAACACTTGTTCTATATGGACAGACTCAAAAAACTCCAACTATTCTCTGTCTCATATCGCCTACTTAGAGGCGATCTCTGCTTGACTTACAAAGCCATATCTGACCCAGCTCTGTTTGAAATGCTACATCTAAAGAAATCCCAGTCCCTCCATACCACATGCTCCAGAGATCTCAACTTCATCACTACAATCAACAGAATGTGCTGGAGGGACAGGTTCATAACCCAGAGACTGCCCATGCTATGGAATAGACTACCCATACATGTCAAACAGAGCACCTCAATGGCCCTCTTCAAGAGAAATCTTCATGAGTGGTTGGGAAATAGAAAATTCACCCCAGGGATCGCTCAAGTGGCTCTACTCGACAGAGGCACTGAGAAGTGAGGCCGGGAGACATGATGCCAGGGTAATCCTATGGGCTAGGCTTGTAAAGACTCCAGGGTCATGAGCCTAGTACACACCTATGAACCTATGAACCTATGGAGCTTTAGCTGCTCCATGTGCTACCTGTTGCAGAGAAAACAAAGAGCATGAAGTGTTTTACTGCCTTTCAAAACCTTTGTTGGACAACAAGCCAAACCAAAGTGCTACTCTGTTGAACTATTGGCTTTTAAATCTGTCAGATGTTTAATTCTATAAGAAGTTTTGCTTCCATTTGTGGCAGAGGATAGTTCTACCAACTTTTATAAGGTGATTTACCTTCTGCTACTGTTGTTTGCCGTCTAGCACTGTCTGCTGTTAGACCCTAGCATGAAACATCATCTTAACATTGTTTAGATATACTTAGCAAACTTTTATTAATCACCCTTTACATGCTTTTATCATTGTCTCTCACAGTAGGGATGTTCTTAGTAATTTATCTGTTTTACAATTTTGTAGCATAGTCACAGCAATCCATGCAGTGCAACAGTGTTGCTAAATCCTTTGTTGTATCCTCACTTCAGTCTTTCCAACATAACATGCCTCATAAATAAGATATCTCATAATATAAACTACTCCAAAGGTAGTTTTATGAAATGTTGTACTGACAGTCTCTTTGGAAAATAATCAATAGTAATATATAGACTGTCGTGGATATACATAGATTGTCTCTACCTTCCTCATTTAAACATGCCATGTGAGTATTAAAAAAAAAAAAGAAAAACAATTCCATTGTATGTATTGAAGTTCTCCAAAATTTAATTGCTATTCCCCCTTTGTAAAAAAAACTAGGTTCTACCCCTAAAGTGGGTCTCTTAAAAATGATCAGTTCTTTCAAATAACTCTTTTTATTTCAGGGTTCATAGGTTTATAGGTTCATACTAGGCTATCTGCCCTAGGGCATTTATAAGCCTAGCCAGAATGTGTTTGGCTTTCGCCACCCATTTTAAATTTATTTTGCTATGCCCTTTTTCGAGGTTAGTATACTGTGCCTCTGTCTAACAGTGACACAGAAGTGATACCCGCGGTAAACCTATGATCTCCCATCCACTCATCAAGATTCCTCTTGAAGAGAGTCATTGAGGGACTCTGCCTAACCTGGACTGGGATTTTATTCCAGAGTGAAGGGAGCCTCTGGGTTATGAATCTGTCCCTCCAGCATGTCCTATTTATTTCAGTGCTGAGGTTCAAGTCTCTCGAGCGTGTAGCTCGATGGGTTTGGATTTTCTGAGGTGCAGCATGTCCATTAATTCCGGGTTGGACATGGCTTTATACGTCAGGCACAGATCGCCTCTGAACAGGCGGTATGCCACTGAGTAGAGCTGGAGTTTCTTTAACCGGGCAGCATATGGCATCTGTTTGAGCCCTTTGATCCTCTTGGTGAGGTACTTTTTGGGTCTTTCCATTTGCTGCAGGTGTCTGGTAAGGTACATCCCAAAAGGGGCATTGTACTCAATTATGGGTTGTCTTTGGAATACCCAAATGGCAGGGCATATCTTATATTTTCCTGTTCAGCATTGCGTGGTAATCCCCCCACTTTCATTATCAACAGCTCATGTAATCTGATGGAAAAGTCTGTTGTTTCGCTGGTTGAAATGTCATTGATTAAATCATCAATAAGCTTTTCATGATAATTCCTGTCCAGAAAAAAAAAATCAGTAAGTAACTAATTCAGTGAAATAAAATGTTTGTTCATCAGATGAGGAATTCTAATCATTTAGCCTCTTAACAACAATATTATTCTTTATCAGATTAAGGTGTTACTACCAAAGTACAAAAACAGATTAGAATAAGCTGGCTTCCTGTAAATATTGGAAGCAAAATGTCACTCTTTTTCACTTTTATAAATTGGAATATCCAAAAAGTCAATGTATTTTCTGAAAAATAAGAATACTTTAGAAATGTTAGTGTTCTTATTTAGATAATAAAAAAAACAGTTAAATTTTCCCTTAGCCCATTACACAGAATAAAAATATCATCCAGAAATCTAAAATATCATTTTTAAATACCTTCAAAAACACTTTTCTTAAATAGTTGTTCCCACTAAAGGAGGACTAGACTTGCATATATTTTACCTGTTTATTTAACCCCATTGCTATACCTCTAGTCTGGTATTAAGTTTCATCTTCTTACAGAAAAAATAATTTTTAGAACAAATTCTGTCAATGAAGAAAGAAAATAAAGAGTTATACCACCCAGCACTTTAATAGATAGCAAAGTGACATTAAACTATTCCAGTCCTTTTTCTTGTGGTTTTCGATGTAACAAAGTCATATATATCAGCAGCAAATATAATCAAGTCATCTTCACATTCAGTGTTTCCCAAAGTATCCAAAAAGTGATAATTTAAAGCAATTCAGTATGACTTTTCATTTTTTTATCATGTGGCCAAAGATTCCATTTCATACCCAGTCACAGGCACAGTTAGTCTATAGTGAGCATCTTGTCTGTATTTGTGAGTCTTAGGAAGACCATATTAAACTAGAATAATTTATTTTGAACTTTCAAAAAATGAAACAAATACTCAGACATTTTCTCTACTAATAAATCAAGCAAAGTATTGTCCACATGACTGTATGTAGTACTTAGTTCATTTTTAGAAACATACATTAAGCAGTATTATCCAGCAGTAGTGCTTATATGTTAGTGACACAGTCAAAAGTGTTCATTATCTCCCCTTCAGCTTTCACCAGTTATATCAATCAGACTATCTTGAGAAATCAGTTTAAAATGGCTTGTTTTAAATATTTTGTTGGAAATAGCACAACTGTCACCCTGAAGAAAGTAATTTGGAGTTAAGGCATGGACTGAAATACTTTTCTATGTGCCAAATATGTGCTGATTTAGGCTTGTTATTTCCAAAAATTAAAGGGAAGTTTAACTTCCACATAAAAGGTCTGAGTTCAATAGGAATGCCTGCTAAATTGGCATGGACTGACAGATAAAAAGGAAAACTCTGTTTTAAAAACACTGCAGTATACCTCATAAATAACAGTCACTAGTGATAAAAACCTTGAAAGCATTCATTAAAAGGTGGATGGTACCTAAATTTTATAACCTGCTGTTAGCACTCATGTCCTACCATTCCTTCAACTCATGGGTAAATTTTATTAGGCGCTGTTAGGAATCATAATTTGTTGTTCCATCAACTCAGAAGTAAATATTATCTGCATAAATTTTAACAATTGTGTCTCTAACTTGATGTGTGGCATTGTTATGCTGAGGGGGTGCTAGTTGGAATATTCCTTTTCCTGTTTTTTCAGTATAATTTCAGATTTTCTAGTATGCTAATCCATTAAAATGTTCCTATTGATTGTTTTCTTGACATATTATCTCATTCCTTTCAACATATCCCAAAGAATCATCATGTGCATTCATCCATCCCGGTAAAAAGTATACCTTGTCTTTAATGTGTTACTGTTAGCTCTTATTATGCTTTTTTCATTTTTTGTCTGATGTTATCAAAATGTCTATCCACCTTTTGAAAAATAGTGGTAAAATTCACTCTTACATGACATAAGCAACAGATCATTGACTAAAGAAGAATGCAGGTCCTTAACCTTTGCTGTTAAATTGTCAATAAATCAATGAGCTTCATCATAAAGGTTAACAATTATCAAACAAGTAAATTTGGCAAGTCCTGGTATAAGAATTAATCAATTTTAGTACCATTAGGGTAACTTCCAGAATTTGAGTCTTTTGGTAATTAAATATTGTCACTTCATTTTTCTTTAATGCTTTCATGAGAACATATCCAAAGGATGATCCCGTATAGCTCATGGGCTTGTAGTTTTTGAGCAGCTCTGTGCAAAACATAATTTCCTTTGTAAAGAACTAGTGATATACAATGGTTATGGTCATCATATATATGCTAATGACCACCACTAAATTATTTTTAACCTAAGCAAATATCTTACATTTGGTAACTACTAGGGACATAGCCTCTTGACTACCGCTACTTGTACTAAACAGATTAAAGCATAAAGAAGGCAGAACATATGAATCAGTAAACAATTCATGAAGTTCAGCTTGGACTTAATGGTATAGTGCCATTCCAGGTATAGACTTACTTCATCAGCACAAAAGAATAGGCTTCACATTGAACACTCCACTTATATTTCTACAGATCACTTTCTCACAATTATCTCCAGGCTTCATTACATTGCAATGCTCATTTGTCCATAGTAGTTGTGTTTTGAATAATTTCTTTTATTAATACAAATGCATACATTAATTTCCAGTGATGCCAAATAGTATCATACAGCACTACAGTCTTCTGTTCTTGCCCAGGATAATAAATTGCCACCATCCTAGATTACCAGGTATGGATCTCTCAGTTGAAGTTTTACTCTTGTTAATAACACAAATAATTAGAAACATAAATGGTAATGTGTGCCAGTGCAGTCTAGACAACTACATGTGGATATTAATTGCTTGTCATCATTTAGCAATAAATACATTCTGGTCAATTAATAAAGGTCTAGTTAATCAACAACAAATGTTTTCAATGTGAATAAAGTGAAATACATTGCCTAATAAAGAATAAGTTAAGCATTACAGTTAAAAGCTAAGTATACACATCACAGGATCATAGCAAGTTATTAGGCTAAAGGCCCTGAGGACCTTATAAACCTAGACAATAAATTAGCCCATGCTCCCACAAGTCAGCACCCGATGCCCCTGTCCAGCAGGGACACAGGTGGAATCTTTGGGGTATATTTTCTATTTCCCATCCACTCATCCAGGTTCATCTTAAAGAGGGATAATGAAGTGCAAAGACATATGAAACTGCACAGGAAAATATAAGAAGTCCTTTTAAACAAAGAGATTACAAGACAGAAAGGCATCTTTCTACAGCTAGACACTTGTAGCTAAGTATGTACTACAATAACTGCTGATTCCTAACCTAAACTATTTAAATGACCAGACAGAGAAAAAGTGAAAATGCAGCTTACATGTCATAAGCTGAGAGGCAGTTCTTCTCTTTTTGCTCTTACTTTTTTTTTCTCATTGAACAGGTATTTGTTTTTTTTTGTTTGTTTTGTTTTAGATGCCTATATTTATATGTATATCTCACTATATATGTTTGTCCAGCTCTCCTTCTCTCTCTCTCTCTCTGTATATATATATATATATATATATATATATATATATATATATATATATATATATATATATATATATATTTATATTTGGTGTACATGCATATGGTCAACCTATGAATGGTCGAGCGGGTATGGCCGAAAGGACTGCGGCAACATCTCAAAAATGAGATTGCAAGTGTTGCGAATCACAAAATCCCGTCCCCTTTTTGACCCATGTTAGCATTCATTTTAGGGTGTAAAGTGGTCAGAAATGTCGATTTTGGTGTTTTTACAACATTCCAACCATTTGGCGTTATTAGATTCATGGAGAAAAGTCGTTAAAATGTATGGTCGAGTAATGTGCGCTCGGTCATATGAATGTAAACTTATATATTTACATACTGATGACTTTTGTTTACTTACTCTTCGCCAGCTATCTCCTTATGAGAATTTTCTAATTGATATTTTGTAACCTTTTTGCTTTAGGGCAGAATAATTATAAGTTATAATTCACATGCCAATTATACATTTCACACCTATAAATAATTTCTGTATTTTACAGTAGAATGCATTTGCAAGCTTAAGTTGCAATTTCACGTACATGCAGAGTGGCAAGTTACCAGAGATTCCTACCTCCTTGTGATGCTAGATAATGACTTCTACTGCTTGTCTTTCTCACCAAACCTAGAATGGTTTGTCTTCAAAGATGTCTTCTGAACAGCAGTAGAAGCCACAGAGCAGAATGCCAATAGTGTATCCTGTGTGCTGTCTCTTGTGCCCTTTGTCAAAACTGAAACACAGCTATTCAAAACAAAACATATAATTAAACCTACTGCAGATGTATCAAGCTTTGAGTCTTCCGTGCAGACAAGCTAAACCCTTGTAAAACTTGACTTACCAATGCTGTAACACAAACCATAAAAACATGTTTGAATCCATATATTTACACTGATAATATTCTTTTTTATATAGCGAGGAAACGTGTAAGAAGCAGTAAATAAGCAAAGCAGAAATGAGACAAGCTAAGCCATACTAATGTGGCAGGGGTAGGCCATCTCTATGCACTGTTGGCAGCAGAAGTTCAAGAATAGACTCAGATTGTTGGTAGGGCCAGTAGGTGTGGGCCAATAAAATGTTGAAACAAATGACTAAATCTCCTATCTAAAGAGGTGGGCGTCATGAAACCAGATGCCTGAGCAACCTTGGTTGGAGACCATATATCTGACAGATTATGCAAGGTTAAAGCAAGGGGCAATGGTGGAGTCCTGATATCATAACTATAATGGCTCTTTATGGCTAGGGTAAATGACTATCCACCATAAGAATGACAGCTTCCAGGCTCTATACTCAAAACTCTTCACTGGTTCCCTTGCTCTCCATATCTTGTACATAATTACTTTTTATGTTGACTCCCCCAGGTGTCAGGGACTCACCTGGTGATATAATATATGTTCAGGTATCTGGTAAGAGCAACTATGGGATCTAGTCATGGGGAAATAAACAGGCTGAACTGCCTGAAGCTGGATCAGGTCAGTGTATAGCATATTAAAAACTGAGATGACTTAAACACTGAAACAAAAGAGGTGCTGTCAAATAACAGTGAACACTTACTCCAAGGTACAGTGATCTCGGACTTTGCTTACATAACTAGCAAGAGTGTGAGGCATAGAGCACCCCCCATGCCAGAGGATGAAAGCCCCATCAAATGTCTTTAAAAGTCATAGGGAGTTGGATTTTTCTTTATTAAACTCAGAATTTTTAGTTTCTTGCACATACTGTTGAGTGTAGATTTTAAGTTGTTGCATACTAATCCTGTGGCAGCAGGTTGAAGTGTAAGGCTGGAGTACAAATGGTCCTGGGTTCTAGTACAGGGTGTGCAAACTTTGTTTTGGGAGATTGGCATAATGGTTAAGGTGTTTACCTAAGTGACACAAGGTGCAGGGTTTGATTCTCATATGGGTAATTGGCTAGGCTTAAAATGGCCTACAAGGGCAGTTAGCCTTGTACGAGTCTATGAACCTATAAACCTACAGTATGTGTCATATAGCTGAGAAGTCCAAATGGAGAGATGATAAAATCAGCAAGCAAAGGAGAGAAGTTTTGCTGGAACTGAATTCGTCCTCAGATCTTGGTGAGTACCTTCACAAGGTGAACCAGGTTTTCACAAAATCTCACATAGATAACACTGCTATATAGACTGTATTTTATATAGCATATATCATGGACAGAAGTAGGTAAACAAATAAAAAAGACACCTGGGTGCACAAGGCACAGGATAAAATAAATGCCCAATCCTGGAATGCATACTGGTACCAGAACTGGAAAATTGACATTATAAAACCCTAAAGACATGGAAACGTTCCTTCAATGAGGTTAAGCCTGGCTCAGGGGGTAGGTGCTCCCAACCCCTCCCTATTATAGAAGGAAGTAGTAGTTTACAAAAATCACAAAAAATGACAGACAATAAAAGACCCATAAAGGTGACGCAGTGGACTATTGAAGATAAGGAATAGACCAACAAACTTTGGGCCATCTGGAAAAAGAAGCAACTGAGGTAGTGTGAAAATATAAAGAACAAAACCTAGAGATTTTTGAACCATATACAAGAGAAACATGGACATGGCAAAACAGAGAGATCTTTATATGGTGCAATATTTATGCAAAGGAGAAAGCCAAACTAATTAATACAAAAAAGCAGCTCCAAAGATATTTGAAAGGAAATACAAGCAAAGGCGCCCATATACGAAACATTTCACAATACAAATAAATAAGATCAGAAATGGGAATGTAGAACAGAAGATTAGTAAAGTAGAAGTTAAAAAATAAAAGCTGATGTTATGAAATACCTGCAAATTGAAGGATTTAATGTAGAAAGTCTAACACAGGTTATGCCACAGCATGATGGAATCACAGAATGTGGAATAGGAAGCAGCTGATCACTTTCCACATGAAGATACGCTGGGTCTTCAGTAGGAAATCAGTATAAAGGTTCAGTTGGAGTTGCCCAGCTATGGAGGGAGAAAGAAACAGTGGCAGCTCTAATACAGTCAATATTATAGAGTGATAGAATAGTGAGTTCTCGTATGAAAGAGCAATGCATGACACAGGATGTAGTTGAAGAGAATATGTCACAGGAAGATGTTCTGGAATTTTCTAAGAATGCCCACAAGCAATGGAAAATAAATAATGTACTCTCAGTTTAGAAGAAAATGATCTAAAGGAAGAGTTGTTTGATTTAATAGAGATGGAACAACATATTAAGATCAATTAAAGAAATAGATTATAGAAAGTCAATAAGACACAAAATCTTAGAAGTCTGATTAAACAAATGAATACAGTAATCGAGACTAATAACATAAATTCATGTGTGCAGCTAAATTCATGACAGATAAAGTCCTACCACAAAAATACAGGACAATAATGGAAATGAAGAGAAAAAAATCAAATGCCATCATGGAAGTATTGGACAGAGAAAACTACAAAGCAAATAAGATAAGAAGTCTCATTGCTAGAAGACTATAGAAGAGGGAACAGATGAACAAAATACTTGGAAAGATAGATGTGATAAAAGCAATGCGCAGTATTAGAACAGACCAAGAACTATCATACACTGTTGCAAATAATAAACTAAAGATGTCAGCAGAAGCAGAAAACTTAGAAGATACGCAAATAAATATAAAGGAAAAGAACAAAAATAAGCAAATCATTTGGGGCCCAAAAAAGTTTTATAGGAAACAAAGTGAAAGGAATAAAAACATCACCCAAAAAAAAAGAGAAGAAATTGACACAGTTTGGAGAAATATCTGTGAAGATCCAGTGGAACATAACAAATATGCTGAATAGACAGAAGAAGTAAAAGAAACACTAAGAAGTTCAAATGTGCAGAATATGAAATGTGATAAAGTAATTGTCAGAGAACTTGAATGAAAATTAAAAAAAGCTCCTAAATGGAAAACTCCATGCCCTGATGGACTACCTAATGTCTGGTTAAAAGTGTTAACATCTTTACATGAAGATTTGGCCCTGAGTAAGAACTACTTGTATGTGCACCCTAAACAGATGCTGACCTAGGTAACAACAGGAAAAATGATACTCCTCTGTAAGAGTGAACCTGCAAGTTGTCCGAAAAACTGTTGACCAATAACTTGCCTTCTGACGATGTATAAACTGAATACTGGAATTTATGCCGACAGAATTTAGAGTAATTTAGAAGAAAACTCAATTATGGCGAGAGAAAAATGGGTAACAAAAGATAGTCATATGAAACAAAGGATCATTTGTTGTTAATGCCATAATGGATAATTGTAAAAAGGGATCATAGGAGATTAGTAGACTATCGACCCAGAGGTCATTTTAAGCCTAGCCATTTTATCCCAATGTAATACCATAGAAATGCTAGTCAATACCCAAGATTGTATTTAGTGATGACTGCCCATGTCCAAGAGAGTTGTGGACACTATCCCCGGTAAGAATTTATGATGCCCATCCACTCATCCAGGTTCCTCTTGAAAAGTATCATAGAGGTGCTATGTTTTACATGAATTGGTAGCCTGTTCAAAAGATGCAGCACTCGCTGGGAGATAAATCTGTCTCACCAGCATGTCCTATTCAAGGCTCAGGCCATATTTAGGTCTCTGATAGCCTTAGTCCCATTTGATTTATGGATATGCAGCAAGTTCATTAGGTTTGGGTCTTGGACTGCTCCGTATGCCAGGCATAAGTCTTTCCTAAGAAGTCTATATGATACGGAGTATAGTGATGGTGACTTTAGTTGCTCTGTGTAAGGCATGTGCTGGAGCCGGGTCAATATCACGAAATTGAACTTCCAAAATGTCGAACACCATAAGTTTGAACTTGGAAGATCGAATTCAGATAACATCAAAACAACAAATTTTTTCCCAGGGAAAAAAGTTGCTGTTCCGAAAAACACACACATAACACAATCACACCAAACACCATCAAAACCTACACTACACCTAGCATACACCACTATCTATGCACTATCCTTAACCCAGCCCTAACCCTAAAGTCTGTCACTACCACACACTTACCTGACCTGCGCCCTAACCCTAAAGTATGTCGCTATCGCACACTTACCTGACCCGTGCTCTAACCCTAAAATCCATCTCTATCGCACACTTACCTGACCCGTTCCCTAACCCTAAAGTCCGTCACTACCTGTTTGTACAATTACCTTGACCTGGTCCGAAAATGCAGAAGCCGCAGAAATGACCAACCAAATTCTTTCCCTGAGAAAGAATTTGGGTTTCTGCGGCTTTGACATTCTCACCTTTCGAACTACCATGTTCGACCTTCCAGTATTCAGCATTCTTAATGTTCGATTTCACGATAGGAACCCACTGGACCCTCTTGATCTTCTTTGTTAGAAACCTCTGAGGTCTCTCTAATTGCTGCAGGTACTTAATATGGTACATGCCGAATGAGGAGTTATACTCAATTATGGGCCAGATAAGTGCTGAGTATAGGGGGAAAATAGATAGGCTCATAGACTATTGTTAAGCTACCTGCTATTATGGGCATTTTAAGGCTAGGCAGCTATCCCACATGAGAATCAAACCCCATACCTTGTGTTTGTAAGTTAAGCACCTTAACCGTTTTGACAACCTGTCAACCCAGGGGAAGAATTTAAATTTGGCTTGGATAGATTACAAAAAGGCATTTGAAAGCACCCCACATTCATGGATAAAGGAGTGCTTACAGATGTATAAGATACACCCTAAATTGATCAATTACATTATAATGACCATGAACAATTGGCAAAAGACTTTGCAGCTAAGCCATGATAAAGGACAAGTTATTATCCCAAGGATAACAATTCAAAAGGAGATATTCCAGGCTGATTCCTTGTCATTGTTGCTCTCTTGTCTTGCCCTTAACCCATTAAGCTGTCTACTTAACAGATTAGGTCATGGTTACAATTTGGCTCCCAGAAAACAAAAAAGTGCAAAGACTTTTCATCTTCTTTTTGTGGATGATTTAAAACTGTGCAATTCATTAGATCAGGATTTGAAAGCACAACTGGAAGTAATCAAAACTTCTCGGATGATGTAAGAATGTTATTTAGTCTTGATAAATGTTCATAAACAACATTTAAAGCAGGAAAAAATGCTGCACCAAGAAAATATCAGTCAAAGAAAGGAATGTGATATAAAGGAACTTGAGCAGGAGGGAGTATATAAACATTTGGGAATTAATGCAAGACTGACAATAAAACATGAAAAATGCAATGAAACTCAGCAAGGAGTATGTAAAATCAGTGTATCCCAAGATGATATATTCCTCATTCTGAAAGAGGTATGGGCCTCCTCAAAACTAATTAAATGTACAGATCTATTATTGTAGGACTGTATGTGTATATGTTGACCTCACCAGATCCAAACAGAGTGGAAGTTTTAGAAAGTGAAGAGAACAAATCTAAGATGACTTCCTTGCTTAATTTAGCAGATGTATATCAGTGTCAAGCAGGAATGGAAAGCAAATCAGAAGTATACAAAAAGCAGGCAGCACTTGAATGTGCCAAAAATAGAAGATCTAATATAAGGAGAAGGATCAATGAGAAGACAAGAAATGCGAAAAAGCTATAAATGTCGTTACAACTACAGAAAACACTTGGAACACCCTCGTGCTGATCAGGATTTGATGCAGGAATGGTTAATTTAAACCAAAAGATGAAAGGTTAATATCAACTGCCCAGGATGGTGGTCAATGTCCACATTGGTTTACAAAGTTCATTGAACATGTCGGAGAAACAGACAAATGCAACAGAACTGGAAACAGTCACATTTCTTGTTGTTGGGTGTGATACACTGATGGCAGAGAGTCCATATACTGAAAGGCAAAATAACGTGGCAAGACAACTTCTTTGGGGTTTGAGTAAACATTACAATACTGAAGTAGCTGAGAAGTATTGGAAACATAAGACACAAAGCATTTTGGAGAATGAAGCTTATATCTCATGGAACTGCCCATTATCAACAGTTCAAAAAAGAGATGTGAGAAAACCAAAATAAGACAAAATTAGCATTGATAATTGAAATTGCTACACTCAGTGATTATAGTGTGTTACATGCAGAGAGACACAAAGTCATAAAATAACAGGATTTGCATGTAGAAATGAGGGCAATGTGGATGGGAGAAGGATACTCAGGCAGTTCCAATAGTCTAAGGAGCACAAGTCTTTTAATAAAAGAATTTACAGTCTTATTTAGATATGGTACTGGTGCATGCAACTCTGTACGAATTGTAGAACTCAATTCTGGACAAACTGCAGGTGCTACAAAGAGCACTTTTGGCTAACATCAAATTGAAACAACACTAATTTTATGAACTTTAACCACACTTTGACTTAGGAATGGGGTCCAGTCCTGTCATGGTACCGGAAACCCCAAAGAACTAGAAAAATTAAACTGAGGAGATGTTTATCAAGCTACCTGTTGGTATGTGATGTCAATACTGTAGTCAAATGAACCCTGAAACAGTCAAAACATCTTGATGTGTACAAAATCAAAGCTCTGATAGATGTAGCCATCATGTAGTGTGCCCACATACACACACACACACACACACACACACACACACACACACACACACACACACACACACACACACACACACACACACACTACTCTTAACATTATCCTCTGTTTTGGCTTATGTAAATATTATTAATAGTTGGTCATGGCATGGGCAGCCACTAGAAGTGGAATGGAGTATGTTTTCATCATACGTAAATGTACTCAAATTTTTGCTGGTATATAAAAAAAATGATTACATTTGAGTAAACTGCAGTACTGCAATTCAGGGACATTTTTATCTGCAGCATATAAGACCTCATTATCAGATAATCTGCATGACTCAGAATCAGATGTAATTACAATGAGTGCTAAATAGCAGAACAGAAGTAAAAATACACAGGTTAACAAAACATGTCATACAACTAAGAACTTCCAAGGACAAATTATGCAGGCAAGATGTTCTAAGTACAGAAGCATAAATCTGAGTACAAATTCAAAAATATGTATAATTTACAAAGGATATTCAGTGGCTGATTACATTCCAAGGGATTTCAAGTAAGAAGTGGGTGTAGAAGAGCATTAGGTCAGAGCAGGATGAGAAAGATGCAGAGTAAAATGTATGTTGGTGGTCAAGCAGGAGAGACTTCGAAGTTAGTTTGTCAAGTGTAAGAGGAAAGGGGAATAAGAGGGAAAGGAAGAGTACGTTTGAGATAGCTGGGGCAGAATTCAGAGGGGTGAGGAGGGGAGGAATAGAAGGTTGTTATAGTATATAGGAGGTTAGAATGGCTGGCAGGTTTGTGGGAAAGGAAGTAATAGAAAAGGAAGTGAGGGAGTGGGGACAGTATGGAAAAAAAGAAGGAGAGCTAGGATATATATATATATATATATATATATATATATATATATATATATATATATATATATATAGTCACCTATTAAAACATCTACTCTTCATAACATCTAAACTCAAAACATCAAGACCATAACATCTAAACTTCAAAACATCTAAAACTCATAACATCGAATCTCAAAACATTGAAAACTACAAAGCAACTATAAATAACATCCCACACACTTTTTGCTACATTTATGCAGGGGGGGCAAGCACCCCTGCACCCCTCATACCACCCCGTAAATTAAATATACCAACTCCAAGGTTGCACTACAGTGGGGTTAGGAAATTAACTTTTTCCCCCACTGTAGTGCGACCTTGGAGTTGGAGTTAGTATATTTAATTTATGGGGAGTGTGGGGGGCAGAGCTCCTACATGGAGGGTGCAGGGGACTTGCCCCTCTGCATAAACATAGTAAAAACTCTGTGGGATGTTATTTACAGTTGCTTTACAGTTTTCAGTGTTTTGAGATTCAATGTTATGAGTTTTAGATGTTTTGAAGTTTATATGTTATGGTCTTGATGTTTTGACTTTAGATATTATGAAAAGTAGATGTTTTGATAGGTAACCATATATAGATAAATAGATAGATAGATATAGATATAGATATAGATATATAGATAGATATAGATATATATAGATATGTGTGTGTATATATATATATATATATATATATATATATATCATCATCATCATCATCATCATCATCTTTCAGCTGTTCTCGTTAGGGGTCGCAACAGCAGATCACCTGTTTCCATTTCTTCCTGTCCTCTGCATCTTGTTCTGTCACACCAACCACCTGCATGTCCTCTCTCACCACATCCATAAACCTTATCTTAGGCCTTCCTCTTTTCCTGTTACCTGGTAGCTTCATCCTTAGCATCTTTTTCCCAGTATACTAACCATCCCTCCTCAGCATGTCCAAACCAATGTAATCTTGTCTCTCTGGCTTTGTCTCCAAACCTTCCAACCTGGGCTGACCCTCTAATATGCATATTCCTAATCCTGTCCACCCTCGTCACTCCCAGTGCAAATCTTAACATCTTTAACTCTGCCACATCCAGCTCAAACTCATGCCTTTTTGTCAATGCCTCTGTCTCCAACCCATATAACATAGCTGGTCTCACAAACCTCTTGTATACCTTCCCTTTCACTCTTACAGGTACCCGTTTGTCACAAATCACTCCTGACACTCTTCTCCACCCACTCTATCCTGCCTGTACTCTCTTCTTCACCTCTCTTCCACACTCACCATTACTCTGAACTATTGACCCTAAGTATTTAAACTCATCCACCTTTGCCACCTCTACTCCTTGCATCCTCACCATTCTTCTATCCTCCCTCTCATTCACACACATATATTCTGTCTTAGTCCTGCTGACCTTCATTCCTCTTCTCTCTAGAGCATATCTCCACCTCTCCAGGGTCTCCTCCACCTGTTCCCTACTCTCACTACAGATCACAATGTCATCTGCAAACATCATAGTCCATGGGGACTCCTGTCTGATCTCATCTGTCAACCTGTCCATCACCATTGTAAATAAGCTGATCCTTGAGGTAACCCCACCTCCACCTTAAACGCATCCGTCACTCCCACCACAGACCTCACCGCTGTCACACTACCCATGTACATATTCTGTACCACTCTTACATGCTTCTCTGACACTCCTGACTTCCTCATACAATACCACAACTCCTCTCTAGGCACCCTGTCATATGCTTTCTCTAAGTCTACAAAAACACAATGCAATTCCTTCTGACATTCTCTGTACTTCTCCATCAACACTCTCAGAGCAAATATCACATCTGTAGTGCTCTTTCCTGGCATGAAACCATACTGCTGTTCACTAATCATCACGTCCCTTCTTAACCAAGCTTCCACTACTCTTTCCCATAACTTCATGCTGTGACTGATCAATTTAATCTCTCTGTAGTTACTACAGCTCTGCACATCACCATTATTCTTAAAAATCGGCACCAAAACACTTTTTCTCCATTCCTCAGGCATCTTCTCACTTTCTAAGATTTCATTAAACAATCTGGTTAAGAACTCCACTGCCATTTCACCTAAACACTTCCATGCTTCCACAGGTATGTCATCTGGGCCAACAGCCTTTCCATTCTTCATTCTCTTCATAACTATCCTTACTTCCTCCTTGCTAGTCCATTGTACTTCATGATTCACTACCCCTACATCATCCAACCTTCTCTCCCACTCATTCTCTTCATTCATCAACCCCTCAAAGTACTCTTTCCATCTCCTCAACACACTCTCCTCACTTGTGAGTATGTTTCCCTCATTATCTTTTATCACCTTTACCTGCTGCACATCTTTTCTAGCTCGGTCCCTCTGTCTAGCCAATCGGTACAGGTCCTTTTCTCCCTCCTTAGTGTCTAACCTTTCATACAACTCTTCAAATGCCTTATCCTTAGCCTTCGCCACCTCTCTCTTTGCCATGAACCTCATCCCCTTATACTCCTGTCTACTTTCTTCATCTCTCTGACAATCCCACTTCTTCTTTGCCAACCTCTTTGCCTGTATACTCTTCTGTACTTCCTCATTCCACCACCATGTCTCCATGTCGTCCTTCTTCTGTCCTGATATATATATATATATATATATATATATATATATATATATATATATATATATATATATATATATATATAGGTAAATATTATATCTATAAGTAACACAGACTGCAGACCTCTTTGGCCATGTACTGCAAAGTCCTCACAGGCAGTTACTAAGTATGAAATAAAGTAGTACATTGAGGAGCCCAGCAATTTTTTTCTAAATACCCCAGAGCTGTGTCTGGTCAAGTTACTCACACAGAGTCATGAAGTGAGCCAAGGGAATTGAGCCTTTGACTAAAGGGCAGACCTTATTAACAAGTCTTAATCTTCCACACTAACTGCCAAACTGTGTAGCAAATGAAACAAAAACAGATATGTGGACAATCAGAGCATGAAAACTGCAGGTTTTAATCCACTACAGATATTAGAATTAATTTATTTTGTATTAAATAACTTCATCAAGTATATGGTTTATTCCATTTTACAATAAATGTTATTGTTAAGGGGGCATGGTCAAGATGTGCTCTAGATAGCAGCAGTTCTCTTCAGCTCTGCCACATCAATCACTTTTATGACAGAATTCTTTAATTAAAACTATCCTAAACAGATTTATTTTTTGCCAAATGTTTTATTTAAACACATTCTAGGATAGTTTAAAAAATCTTTTTACAATTTTGAAATTTTCCTGTCAAAACTGCTTTGGTTATATTTTCTCTCATCACTGGTGGTGCTGCGGTAGCGTTGTCATCTCACAGTATGACGTTGTCCTGTTCGATTCTCAGCTAGAGCGTCTTCTGTGTGGAGACATGCATGACTGGGCGTACCTTCATTGAAGGTTGAGCGCCAGAGTTGGCAACTTGGCACGTAAAAATCTACTGCTGATCATTAGCGGACCGGAGTTCCGCTGTGACGACCCCTAACAGGGAAAAGCCGAAAGACACACACACACTGGACATCAAAATGAGCTTCACTAAATCTAGCCCTCAGGAATCAGCTCTTATAAAAGATATACAGTCTCTGCTCTCTACAATTCAGGAACTCTCTCTGAAATTTGACAAAATGAATTTAAAGCTTGATAATTTCAAGGAAAAATGCACTTAAATGGAAACTTTACATGAAGCTCTTCAGTAACAAAAAGAACAAATTACAGGGATAGAACAATCCTTGTCTGATATGGACAGCAGATTACAAATAGAAGAAAATAATATGGTGTTCCTACTCAAGCAAAATACTTTACTACAAACTAAAATAGATGACTTAGAAAACAGGTCTCGTCGAAACAACATTAGGATCTTTGATTTATCAGACAACATAGAGGTCAACAATATGGTTAAATTCCTGACAACATGAAACATATCTTCCAGAAGCTCTGTCCTGCAGCATAGAAAGAGCTAATAGATAATGAATTACACCAAAAACTGGTAAGAGCAACTTTCCTAGATCAGTAATAGTAAGATTCCTTTCCTTAGTTCTCAAATCTGCTTGGGCTAAAGCTCCCATTAAAATGAAAGACAATACTATTCGTTTTGATAATGATTATTCTCCTGCTGTAATAAACAAAAAATATTTTTCTGCACTTAAAGAACTAAAAAAATGTCAGATAAAATCTCATTTGTTGTTCACTGCAAGATTAAAAATATTTCTACAAGATGGAATAAGAATCTTTGATGAGTTAGATACTGCTCTTACCTTCATAAAGTCAAACAAAATCCTGGATAAAATTGAAGAAATGGAGTGGGCTAATGCCATTTTAAAAATAATATCTGAAAAGGGTTCCCGGAAATCTTCTGACAAGAAAACAAAATAAAATACATGAACAATGCTTGTCTACTTCATAAATGCACTTGTCACACTTTTCTTATATGTTTGGCTGAAATCTAACAGATGTTACTTTATTGAACATTTTGGACTGTCTTTAGAAAATTGAACTACAGGTGAGAATTATATTTGTATTTTAAATATTATACATAAGTAGAATCCATACAAAATGCCATGATAGAACAATACGGTGGCTTTGTATAGGTACTACTTTTTGCTAATAGGCACTTACATAAATGTTTATTAATATACAGATCTATTGGTTGTTGGAATATATGCTAGACATAACATTACGTATTGGAAATGTATTTTAAACTTTTTGTGTTATGATATAATAGAGGGCTTAGTTCTGACAGTTTATGCATATTTGTTATCTTGTTTTGGATGCTGCAAATTACTGAGCTTATAAAACGCAGCACAAGTCTTTTTCTATACAATTCATGCCTTACAGCCCGTCTACATTTATATTTCCTGCTCAGATTGTTAGTTTTCAAAAATCATACCTGGTTTTGGCATGAGTGATTAGTATTATGAAGAAGAAAGCCAGAGAAGATTGTTCACATTCTGCAGCAACTAAATAAGACATGCAACTCTTGAACTTAATAATGATGTCAGCAACCAGGAAAGAATGCTACAATGCTAATTGTATTACTGAACAGTTTTTGTCAACTCAATGGATATAGAAAAGATGATATTTAGAGTAAATAACCTTTTCAGATATTTCTGTTTAATTGCTCACAATTTTTCTGCAGTAAATATATAGCCACATGCTATTTTAAATGGGAAAACAAAGATAGTATATCATTTACTGGAGACTACGAGCAATAAGGACATGACAATAGTTGTCCCAGTCCCCTTCAGTAACACACATCACACCAAATGACATTTGATGACCTTTATTAGATTTCCATAACATAGCTTTGAACACCAACTTTATTAATTACAACTATTCATGATATAATTGATACTAAATACAGCATAACAGTCTTGTAATGTTAATCAGGGCAGTGTACCTACTCACCCTGCCCCAGTAAGCAGAGTCCATACCTCTACTCACTTACTTTACTTATGAAGCAGTGTCCCATCTCAATCATACACCATTCATTGTAATGTTAATCAGGGCAGCACACCTACACACCCTGCCCAACAAGCAGGATCCATACCTCTGCTCACTTACTTTACTTATGAAGCAGCGTCCCAAATCACTTTATACACCATCCATTGAATTACCTTCCACCAAATAAGCACCATCCTTACCACAGCTTGCTTATCTATTCAGCAAGCTTCCTCCAACTACTAATTTCCTTTTCCCAGATCCTTGAAATGAACATCCAGACATCAGAGGGGGAACAGAAGAGGCCCCAAAATTGTTCAATCCACTTCCCATAAAGGGAAGGGTCAAGCCAAACATCATTTGGTGTACCCATCATCTGTAAAGAACCTTAGAATCCCATCATAAACCCCTTTGCCATGCCATCACTGAAACACACCCTAATGAAACTAAATAAGGTAGGATTACCGTGACCCCATTGTAACACCGGAACATCCACACCAAAGAACACATACCCTTTTAGCCTGCTGCCTTCAAAGCTGAAATCATGGCTCAACCTGAATGTATTGACAGTCTATAACCACAACAAAACCACAAGCTATAACCCCCTGAACTCAAGACGGCACCCAGTCAAACAACTAGGTACAAGTCTCACATCCAAGACCCTGTTAACCGTAGCATATCACCTTAGCCCACCCACTACCCAGTTCTATATGTTCAACAACTCCATTACCGTAGGGAATAGTCTAACTCCAAAACTTTAATGTCCTAACTTTAGATGGCAGAAATTCAGCACCCCTTGACCTAGTTTGTGAAAACTCACCTATGCTCAACAATGAAATACTCTACATGCCAAGCCATAAACACCCCAATTTCACTCATTACCAAATCATTCTTAACCCCTGTTTGTCCCTAGCCCTTCCCCTCAGAAGCTCTTTTCCCTTATATTACCTATACCACTAGTATCCTACAGCTGCCTTATCCTGCAACCAGGCTTCCTTAAACTTTCTAACTCCCCTGTAACAACACACCCAGTTTCTAAACTACCCCAACAAAGCCACCTATCTACCATGCTTCCTAAAATCCTATCTACAAAATTCACCCAAACCCCAAGTGAAATGATCCTTGTGCTATTCTGTAAAACCTTAACCTAGTATGCAACATCAACACTACCTACTCAAGAGATAAACCTGTCACCCCAAAATGCCACCCGTTAGGAACAACCTCCAGCATCATGTCAAACCCTCCTTGACCCTTTCGCCACATACAGTTCAAACAACTGGATGAGTGAATACGACCACCCAAGGTTCCAAGAAAGTGAGGATTGAACTTCACTGGCTTGCAGGAGCCGTAGGACTGTAGTCCAATATGTTCCTGTGCTCCTATGAACATTGTGACTCTGCGCATCCCGTGGCATCCCCACACTCCCCATAAACCATCAGACATTTTTCCCCTTTGGACCCCTTTACCTAACTTACTTGCCCCCTATACCAATGCAATAATCAGCTCCCACTAATTAAACACAGAGCTCAAACATGCCTTACCAAGATGATTACTCAGACCCTCCTTGTGCCCCATTCAAGTGGCAAGAATGTCCATCTTATCAAAACATCACCTTTCAAATCCCCTTTTCAAGCCACCACATGATGCCTTCTGCACTCCAGCAATCTGCAAAGAAAGAAACAATGATTAATTCTATGTGCACACATACCATGATAACTTAACATGGAGGCACTGACCAGGACCCCTGCCACCCCATCAAACCCTTACCTATGGCCAATGCAAATGCCCAAAAGCAGGGACAACTTTCAATGTTAATCCAACATACTAACGGTTAATAGAACAAATTAAACAACCCATTAACCCTGATAGCATAAACTCAAATGCCTTTCCTTCTCTGACTAGCAGTGTAAAATCCTCTACCAAAACTCAGCAACTTTGAAATCCACTTACTTCCATCAGTAACTGTTGCCCACTTCTGTTCCCCTTGTGTAACCTTCTCACTCGTCACAGTTTCCATCATCTGAGAATTCACTGTATCACCAAAACTGGTACTCGGCACACCACCATTTACAAAGAAAAGGACAAAATTAAACTCTCTAATACTAACGAGCAGGCTCCACCTTATACCCACCTATTCCAAATTACAGCCGCAGCATTCCACAACCTCATCTGTAAGAAAGAAAAAGACATGTAAAACATCCAAAATACATAACACACATTCCAAGGCATCTTCAAGGACAACCTATCCTGCCAACCCAGGAAGAAATGTAACACCGCCACTCCCATCTATGACAAAGCAGCCATAACTGAAGCTATGCGTCCAATGACCCTATCAAATACCCAAGATAAATTTAGCTACCAGTCGAGTATGTTAAAAATAAACCCCACACATGAAGAGACCTAGGGGGTGAAGTTGTATATGTGTCTAGTATAGAATAGCCCACTTAAGACTCAACCTAACTCATAATATATTGTGAATTATGTGCTGTTGTCATTTGGTTGCTATTACTAATAAAAGTTACCTTTTTTGAAACTATTGGTGAATCTTGACATTTCTGACTTAATCTAATGCAGAATAGGGAGTAGATAACATAAGATCATAAGATCATAGGATCACAGTAGGTCATTAGACCAATGGCCCTAGGGCCCCTCCAAGCCTAGCCAAGTTCAGTCCGTGTTCCCAAGGGTATCTGGTTCACACAGACACTAAAATCTGCACCTATCGCCCTTGCCCAAGATGGACACAGGTAGAACCCCCCCCCCAGGGTGAATTTCCAGTTACCCATCCAATTGTCCAAATTGCACTTAAATAGGGCCAATGAAGGCATGCTATCTGTTGTATGTATCCTACCGCATGTTATTTCAACACTGTAAGTTTTGTTGATTACGTATAAGTGGATCTTTTCTCCTTGGGCCTCTGTTGAAAAAGGGCACTAGCCCAATCGGACTATCCCAGTCAACAAGTGTCAAATCAATACATAAATAAAATTAATAGGAAGCTTGTTCTATAGGTGGGGCAACCTCTGTAAGACAAATCCATCTCTCCAGCAAGTCCTGTTGATGTCACATACCAGATCAAACATCTCCTGACAAGTTTATATTATTTTTGGCCCTGTTGTACTGCTTATACTAGGATTTCAAGGTTATCAAACTACTGGGTGGATATGAAGAGGAATATGCCTAATCTTTAGAATGGGGACATCCTCAGTTTTATCTCTCAGCAAACAATAATCTGGGACCCCCCCCCCCCCATAATGGACAATCGTGGTCCTCATGTAAGTGAAATTCCAGAAAAACTGAGTGATACGGTTACCAAAGTTGGGTGCTCTCCATTATCACCTGAAACTGCCACTAAACCTGATACCAGTAAAGTGTTTAATTACTGATAAATATATCTCTTGTCATGATTTTACTACCCACCATCAATGCTCCCAAACAACTAACCAGAAAAAAAAAAAAAAAAAAAAAAAATGGCAAGAACTACTAATCTATCCTACCTGAAGCTGCTACTTTACTTCTAATGCCTTGACCCACTCTACTATATCAGGCACAGTATAAAACATAAGGCAGCTGAAGTGTGGCACTCCAAGAAACCACAACAGCTGCATGGCAAGACAAACACGGTCTGTGAAACCACAGCCCCAGGAAAAGTCTGCGAAACCATGAACCACCCAAGAAACCAACCATAGCAGACCAGGAACCTTCCAGGCCTCTCCCGAAACCAACCTGCAAGCAAAACGTTGAACCACCAACAAAATGCACGTGAAAGCCACCTGCTCAACCAAGCAACAAATTGGAACACACCACCATCAACCGCAGACCAGACTCAGTGCACAGAAACTGCACAGCAGGGAAGCATGGCCCTGATGCACCTTCCCCAAATCATGACACTGAAAGGAAACAGCATTTCTCCTTTTCTTTTTTTTTTCTGCTGTGTGCAACAATGACCAAGCCAAAAGCATGTGGTTGATATATTGCACATGGGTGCCACACAGCCCTCTCCACAGCGGGAGAAGGAGCACTGTCCAAAGACTTCACTGGGATGAAGTTGTCCACAGCACTGTCACCCCCACAGGAAGGCTGCCTCCTGTTTCACGAAAAGTCGTCCCCACTCTATATAGAAGACCTACAAAATAAACCAATACAAATACCAGAGGAAATGCACATCCATATGGCACTTCTTCGCACCCTACGACAACCAACAAGAAGGAAGCATTGACAACCGGGTCGCCATATATACTCCTGCTGTGGTCAGGAAAGCCAGCCGCCTTAGCCTCTTCACAACTACGATAAAGTCAGATTCCAGACATCATAGACAGCCACCCACTCAACCCGGCAACACCCGCACAAACTGAACGAGTCACTCCTGCACCAAAAGAAGAATGCCGACAGGTCTGACATGTGGCCACAACAATACGCAGCACCATCAGAACCAGTAACACAGTGGTGTGTATCACCTGCATGTCCAAACAGAGCATTTACTATCCCATGTTAGACAAACACTTGCCCTGAAAAAAAACAAAAAAATAAAAAACAACCAAACGTCGCCCAATCTCAAGGGGAATCCAAACCTGACAGTGTAAGCATTCACCCCATCACCCCAAGAAAAGTGACGAGGAGCTCAGCAACATCAACTATTCCCCATCACAGCAGTCCCATGCAGCACAGGCATCGCAAAGGACCGCCACTCATGAGAACCCCCAGCCCATGAAAACAGCCTCCCCCACAACCTCCTCCACTCTGAGGAAACAAGACAGCCCACACCCAAACCTCCACAATCACCACGCTGCAAAAAAGGGGGGGACAAACAAAACAAAATGGAACCATTAATCCAGGAGACAAAACCAGGCCCCCAGCAACCGTTCCCTTCAAGGAACCAAAGATGCAACACCTTTTTTTTTTTTTTTTGAATGGAACCTCTTGCCATTTCTATTACTTTACTTAAAGAAACATACATAACCTCTGAAGCTTTAGTCACAAGGCAAACCCATGAACCGAAAGTGCTGAAAAATGGAACCCGAGAGAAACAGCGTGACACACTCAATTCCATCCAGCCACTACAACCACCCAACACTACCAATAATTTTATTTTGCCCCCAATCATCTAAAACACACACCAACTAAGACAGATGCATACCAAAACCTGAATGCCTACCACAAAAATCACACACCAGCAATCTGCAACCAACCCTATCCCAGGCCTACCCATCCTCCAACCTAGGTCATCTGGGACGTAAGCTTGCATAGCAAGTTCATGCCAAAATGTGATTGCTTAATCCAACTACACTAGACTAAACCTCTTAAGCCCCCCCATCATTAGCTAATTTCCTCCCAACCATCCCTGCCTCCACTTAACCCTTTCACCTCCCCAACCTACTTAATATTAACCTAACCCCCCCCCCCATGAAGATGTCCCGGGACAACTTAGTTTGTTGCCAAACTTCATGTATTAGACATATATTTCAAATGCATTCTGTTATAAATTTTAGATATTTCTAATCTACAGATCCTATTGGATATAAAGTTATTAGCTGGATTATTTTGTTTTGTGTGGTAGGATGACAACACGTGTTATCCACATTAAATTACATGACTGACATAGTAAATGTTTGATTAACTCTTTTGCAATGTACATTCAGTTGAAATAGAAAGTCATGCAGCATCTAGTTATTAGTTTAATATTCTCTGAGCTTTATGCAAGCATATATACTTTAACAATAAGCTCTGATCCTTTTTCCTTGTTGAATTATTTGTAAAGAAGTCACAGTGTTTTTTTAGCAGTTATATTGAAATGGGTTGCAATTTCTTTTTATAAGTCATAGCTTACCCCATATCCATTCTCATTAATAGAACTATTTCTGAAAGATACATCCCATCCATCTGGAAAGTCTCCCACATTATCCCCCTGCATAAAGGTGGTACTTCCAAGGACTTTTCCAACTACAGGCCAATAGCAATATTATCCCCTGTTGCAAAGATAATGGAGAAATGTATTCACATGCAACTATTAACCCACCTACTTGAAAAAATTCTACTAGCCAACTGTCAACACGGCTTTAGACCATTTCTTAGCACCACCTCTGCTCTCTTATCCTTTTCTGACCATATTAATAGAAATCGTAATAATGACACTCTATCCTCAGCCCTCTTTATTGATCTGTCTATAGCCTTCGACATGGTTAACCATCACCTCCTCATAAACACACTCAATAACCTGTCACTGGATGATCTTGCTATTCAGTGGTTCCAATCCTACTTAAATAATAGAAAACAGGCTGTACTGTGGGCAAACACCTTATCTTCCCACCTTCCAGTTACCCTAGGAGTCCCACAAGGATCCATATTGGGACCTTTACTCTTTTCCATCTTTACAAATTACCTCCATTCTGTAATCCCACAAGCCACCTGCATCCAATACGCAGATGACTCCACACTTATATGCTCTGCCACTTCCCTATCAGAACTTCAATCTCTAACCCAAAAGACCTTTAACACAGTTGAAAATTGGCTCCTGCATAGATGTCTTATCTTAAACCCAAAGAAAACAAAAATGCTATTATTCACCCCCACCCGTAGAACCTCCCCACTTAACTTTACTGTAACCTCTAGTAATGGAACTATTATATCTCCTGATCCTACCACTAAACTACTCGGGGTTCTAATTGATAATAACCTCTCTTATGAGCCTCACATCAATAACACTATAAAAACAGTTAATAAGAAATTAGGTTCCCTCTACAGGATCAAACCCTTTCTAACTCCACTAGCCAGAATCACTATTGCCCGCACCCACCTTATCTCTACTCTGCTTTATGCCTCTCCTATCTATACCAAATTATGTAAAAGTGCTCTGAACAAGCTGTCTACCTCTTACAACAATATTGCCAGATTTGCTGCAGGGTCCTCCTATAGAACCCATCTTTGTATCAGTTTGAATCAACTAGGCTGGCTAGAATTGCCAAATCTAATATTATTCAATCAAGTAATAGTAGCCCACAAGATCCTGTATCACCCAGAAAATACACCTATACTCACTTCCCTGGTCACCCCCTATAATAATCTCAAAACCCTGCGCTCATCTAACAAACTACTAGTACAAATATCTAAATCTAATAACTCAGCAGGGGACACACTGTTCTCTAATACAGTGGGCAAAACCTGGAACAGTCTCCCCAATCACCTAACTTCACTATCCTCAGCTAACCTACTTAAAAATAAACTTAAACCCTACCTTAAATCACACTGGCTATGCCCCTGTGCTAACCCAGATTAAACAATTAACCCGTCCCATAATACCATGATTTTTATCACATTATCTTATTTAGGGCATGTGCCTATGTATATATTGTCTGTCTTTATCAACTATAACCAGTCTACTTTTTAGACCTCATGTGTAATTTTATAGTATGAGTGTGTTCATGTACTGCTTCTAATGAATATTCACTATATTTTTCACTATATGTTTTTTGACATTTTTTTGTGATTTTCTAATTAATAGTGCCAATGTCTTTGTAAATATCAGTGTCTTTATGTCTTTTTTGTTAAACTTGTGGAGCTTTTCTCCCCGGGCCTCCACTGAAAATGGACATACATCCAGCTGGACTAGCCCGGTCAACAAATGTAAAATAAATAAAATAAATAAAATAAATAAAAATAAATAAATAATGAAAAAAACGATTAAAGCATCTAGGAGAAAATAGAGTGGTGAAATGTGATTTTCAGACACATTTCCTTCACATTTACAGTTGTTTAACTAACATATTTTTATTAGCTGTTGAAACTAGAGAAATACACGAGTATATCATATTAAAATCAATAATAATATGGATTAGATAGCATGGATATCACTGCATAAGTGAATAAGGTAACTGACTAAAACTATATTTGATTAACAGAAAATATGTCATGGCTAAGCTCTATAGCATTTACATAAAGTTATAGTATGAGACCCTGACTAAATATCATAGACTATCTAGTATAAGGTAAATAGATCACTATATTCTTAACAAGCTATAGTTATGGAAATGTTTGAAATACATACATTATATACACACCAGTTCATATATACATATATATAGAAGCATTTACATCATTTTTGTTTCATATTTGGAAAAGAAAAGAAAGGGGAATGATATTCCCCTGGATTCTCAAAAGCTTGCACGGAGTGTAAGATTGGTGCAGGGGCCCACGCAGGCAATATGTCTACTATGAGATCCAGGAACAGCCTGCAGGGGCATACATGAACGATCTTGCACTAATCTTGCATGGACTAAGCCCTGGTATGCATATCACAAAATTTACAGGTGAAATCCATGCAAATGAGGTGATTTTGCAATCCAGGAAGCTTGCAACAGTCAGTGCAAGACTAGTGCTATCTGCAGAAATGTACTTGGTTAGTAACGGAGTACATTTCTGCAAAAATCCAAAACGGAGCTATGACATCTCCAAATAAAGGCTGCATATCATTGAGGAAGCATGCCAATGGCCAAGTATAAAGCCATTGGCATTGCAAACAATATAAAAAATAAAAAAAAAAATCAACTTTTATTTTTTTAAGCCGATCTCGGCTGTGGCAGTGGCGTGCAAACGGGATCCGGGGGGGTCGGGGTAAGAAAATAAACCTAAAATAAGCATTCTAACTAAAATCTGTATTCTACCATGCAAGTCAATGGCAGGCAGAAGACAACCTGGACAGTGAGTAGTGGGTGCTAAGGGGGGAGGCTCAGTGTGAGACATGTAACTATGCATTAGCAGGCAATCCTATGCAAATGAGGGGAAGGATAGTGAATCCCAGTTTTCCCCCGCATGTGAGACCGGTCCCAACAGTGTAAGAGTATAAATAGCTGTGTGCAAGACTAGGAGGTAGGTGACATCATGGGTGTGTGTGTCAGACATACTATAAGTGGATTGGAGCTTTGTGGCTCAGGTTTGCTCCTAGCTTAGCACAGCTAAGCTAGGGGGTGTGTCTAAACCTGCCTAGCACACTTTACAAAGTGTAAGCTGATGTGCGCGCCACACACCGGGATTTACAAGAAGAAAAAAGAAGTTAAACCAGGAAATAGCAGCAGTGTGCACATTTCAGCACTCTGTTGTGCGGCGCACACACAGGCTTAAACAGTAGGGCAATGGGAAGGGAAAACAGCAGTAGGAAGGTAATGAAGGAGTATAAGCTTAATTGCTAGGTGAAACACATCAGAACCAGACAATTACACAGGCAGCAGACCAGCCCAGCCCAGAACACCACCACTATAAACTATGCAAACACCTACACCTCTGGTTTTTCCCACACTCTACACCACCACTGTAAACAAGTGGGGAACTTTTAACACTCACAACAGAAAAATTTTAGGGGCTGCAATAGCTATCATAGAACTTGTAGAAGAGGCTGAGGGTGGTGAGGATGTGAATGCTGTCAAGCAACCCACAGTGAGGAGACAGAAAAGTGTACAGACCCAGGGTAACCTACCAAAGGCTACATGAGCTGGAGATAGTGGAGCGATATAGGGTGGACAGAGACCTCCTACAGCAAATTGTTGAGCTGTGCCGGCCACTCCTCACATGCAGAACTAACAGAGGGGAACCCATCCCAGTGGATACCAAGGTATGTGTAGGCCTAAGAATACTAGCTACAGGTACCTTCCAAAGGCCAACTGGGGATATAATGAAGATTTCACAGGCATCAGCATTCAGGGTACTCTACCAGTTCCTGGATGCCATGTCAGCACATGTTGGTGAGCACGTATATTTCCACAACACCCATGAGATGTTGGCCAGCAATATGCATCTCTTCCACCAAATAGCAGAATACCCTGATGTAGTGGGTGCAATAGACTGCATGCACATGCACATCAAAGAACCACCAGGTGAGCGGGGTAGGATCTACATCAACCGCAAGGCCTTCCTCCCAATCAACTGCTAGGTCGTGTGCGATGCCCAGGGCATAATAATGAACATGTGCGCTGGCTGCCCTGGAAGCTATCACGATTCCCACATCTGGCATCTGACACAGCTGTACCAGAGATTTGCCAATGGGGACATCCCACACGGTCACCTAGTGGGGGATGCTGGATACACACTTGAGCTGAGGCTGATGACACCCATCAGAAATGCACACACACCCAAACAAGAACACCATAATGAGGCACACTCACAAACAAGAATCATAATAGAGCATGTGTTTGGGATGCTCAAGTCAGGGTTCTGGTGCCTGGACACATCCAGTGGAGCCTTGTAGTACTCACCAACTACATGTACCCAAATTGTCCTTGTATGTGCCATGCTACACAATATGATCTGCAGCAGGAAAAGCATGGGGCAGGGCCACACAGCCCCCCACCATTCCCAAGGCCTACACAGGCACAGAGTGACTCGGAGGAACAACTTGAGTCTGCCCCAGTAGGCAGAAGGAGGCATGCCCAGTATGCCCTGGCCATGGCAAAGAGGCAATGCATAGCACATACATTGACATGGGAGGGACCCAGGGAATAACACCTCTCTCTGACTCTCACATACAGTAAAAGGGATGCCAAACATTATACTACCTGTGCCTAACCATGAGTAGGGAGTGTATTATGTGCATCCAACATAGGCAGCCCTGCAGCACCACCCTTAATACTGGGACACCCACAAGGTAAGTGACTCAACCATGCCAGTTGGGGGGGGGGTTCACATACCCAACAACAGTCACAGCCAGCAGGACAGGTGTAGACAAGCACAAACAAATGCTGTACTATGGCCTCTGAATGAGGCCTATGGGTAGCCTCCCCCCAGGCCTACACAGACAGACTACAGCAGGCCAGGCAATGGGATGTCAGTTGTGAAAGCTAGGAAGTCAGAAACTAATATGTAGGTAATTAAAAGCTAAGAAATGTAGTTCACTGGTATGCCTGTAGCCAGCATGATAGGTAAGATTACAGAATAAAATGGAGTATCCGACATACCAGTATAGTCCTAGCAAATGTGTACAAGTGTCAGGTGTGCCCCCCATCCTATGTAGACATATAGTAACAGTCAGGTGTGCCCTCTCCAATCCTGTGTAGAAATGTAGAAATAGTCAGGTGTGCCCTCCCCAATCCTGTGTAGAAATGTAGAAATAGTCAGGTGTGCCCTCCCCCCATCCTACATAGAAATATAGTAGCAGTCAGGTGTGCCCCCCCCCAATCATGTGTAGAAATGTAGAAATAGTTCATAGGTTCAAAGGTTCATAGGTTCATACTAGGCTATCTGCCCTAGGGCATTTATAAGCCTAGCCAGAGTGTGTTTGGCTTTCACCACCCATTTTAAATTAATTTTTCTATGCCCTTTTTCAAGGTTAGTATACTGTGCCTCTGTCTAACAGTGACACAGAAGTGATACCCGGGGTAAACCTACGATTTCCCATCCACTCATCAAGATTCCTCTTGAAGAGAGCCAATGAGGGACTCTGCCTAACCAGGACTAGGATTTTATTCCAGAGTGAAGGGAGCCTCTGGGTTATGAATCTGTCCCTCCAGCATGTCCTATTTATTTCAGTGCTGAGGTTCAAGTCTCTCAAGCGCATAGCTCAATGGGATTTGGATTTTCTGAGGTGCAGCATGTCCATTAATTCCGGGTTGGACATGGCTTTATACATCAGGCACAGATCGCCTCTGAGCAGGCAGTATGCCACTGAGTAGAGCTGGAGCTTCTTTAACCAGGCAGCATATGGCATCTGTTTGAGCCCTTTGATCCTCTTAGTGAGGTACTTTTTGGGTCTTTCCAGTTGCTGCAGGTGTCTGGTAAGGCACATCCCAAAAGGGGCATTGTACTCAATTATGGGCCTGATGAGGGATGAGTAAAGAGGCACGATGACCTCCCCTGATCTAGATGTGAATCCCTTCATGATTAGGTGGGCTATATAAAATGTTTTTCTAACCACTTTGGCCACGTGGTTGTCAAATGAGAGATTGCTATCAACTTGGGTCCCCAGGTCCCTAATTACTTCTTCCGTACTTAATGGATTACCACCTATGTGGTAATTTGTGGGCACTTTGTTTTTGCCAAAGGGGATGACTATACACTTTTTGGCATTTAGCTTGAGGCCATGGCTCTCGCACCAGTTGTCTGTTTCTATGAGGCCCTTCTGGAGGATGCTTGTGTCGGCTGGACAGTCGATTATGGTGCCCAGTTTGCAGTCATCTGTGAACTTGGTCAGCCACAGTCCTTCCGTTTTGGCCTGTACCTCCGAGGAATATATACCGAACAAGAGAGATCCCAGGACTGAGCCTTGTGGGATGCCACTTGTAACTGGTTTGGAGTCTGACATGGCTCCAGCAATTCTAACCATGTGGGTTCTGTCCTTGAGCCAGTTTGCAACCCATCTAGTGACATAGGGGTTTATATTTATGCTGGTGAGCTTATCTATAATGCCCGAGTGGGGTATTGTATCGAAGGCTTTTGTGAGGTCCAGGTAGGCTGTGTGGACCACCTTCCCCTCATCAATGGCCTTGGTGACTGTTTCAAAGAAATCGACCAGGTTTAAGAGGCAGGATCTGCCCTTAACAAAGCTGAACTGGGTAGGATCCAGTGTCTGTAGGTCCCCAATATCTTTATTTATGAGGTCCATGATGATCCTTTCCATAGCTTTGCAGACCAAGCTAGTCAGGCTTATGGGGCGATAGTTTCCAGGATCCATTGAGGCACCACCTTTGTGGAGAGGGAACATTGTTGCTGTACGCCACTCTTTGGGTACATATCCAGTAGTAAGGCTGAGACTGAACAGTAGTTTTATGTTTGGGTTTAGCTCTTCTTGGAGTTCATGTAGGACGCATCCCGGGACACCGTCTGGTCCCATTGATGCTGTGTTTTTTGCTTTGGAGAGGGCGGCTCTTACCTGAGCATATGAGATGTCACAGGGGCAGCACTATGCTGGGATAGATATTTTCCCTTTTGGTGGGTAGGTGGGGGGAGAAGTTTGCGCTGAACCTGTCAGCTAGGATGTTGGCAATGTTTGTGGGTTTGGTATATTTTTTGTCATTTTGGTCTAATTCTGAGCATATCTGGGAATTCCCACCCAAGTTCCTAACATAACTAAAGAAAGCCTTGTGATTATCCTTAGTGTCCTGTGCAATTTTTCTCTCTAAGCTGGCCTTAGATGATTTTATGAGTGCCCGTAGTTTTTTGCTAATACTGATCAGAGATGCCTTCTCTTTTTGGGATTTTGCTCTATCATGTAGTAGCTTCCTCCTTCTATTGTATAGTTTGTTTATGGCTGGGGTCCACCAGACAGGACATCTGCCTTTGGAGGATTGGATCTTGGTTTTATTTGGGATTGCATGATCCATGCATTCCTGAAGGTGTTCATAGAATGCATTTATAAAGGATTCTGCAGTCTGGGCCGTATTTTCCACAGGCCCGGGGGCTTTGAAGGATTCCAACTCGGTTTTGAGGAGTGTGAAATTTGCTTTGGAGATGTTTTTCACTGTGGTTTTCTGGGCTGGGGGTGGGGTCGGGATGTGAATATCCAGTGAGATTAGTTTATGGTCTGATCCTAAGTGAGGGATACACTTCTGGTCTGGAGCATAGAGTCCCCATGTTGGTGATGATCAGGTCCAGTATGTTTTCTCCTCTTGTGCGAGTGGTAGTCAGGTGTGTCGTCGTCCCCCCCCATGCAGAAATGTAGCAACAGTTAATGCCAAATGATCGATGGATACACTGCATTCACAGCATGCTACCTGTTGGGGTACAACACAAAGGTCAGCAATGCAGTACAAACTACCTGGAGTTGATCCACACATGCAATACAGATGGCCATACTGGGCATGCTCACACAGTTAAACACATGAAGACCATATCTGCAAACACCAGTGGACCAGACATATCTGGTAGTTGCAGTTGTTAGTGCAAACACCTGTCAGTAAGCACCACTCATGCCTTGCACACACAGTGGATAGGAGTACAGACATATATGTAAGGACAACACACTATAATAAGCCAAAGGTAGACAGACATAGATGTGTGGAAGAGGGTGGCCATGACAAGGAGCCATCCAGGACTGTTCCACCCTGCACACAGCCAAAGGGCCCCAAACACATGATGTGCATATGTCATTCACTGCCGATACTAGCCACCAGTACCTGTCAGCATTACAGACTATGTGGTGCACGTGCCAGCTGTGCAACATGACTGTAAAAGGAAGTAGTCATCTAGTAGCTGTATACACGTGTTTTTGAAATATGACCCCATATGTGGCCATATGTGGTGTATCAACCCCTAGATGAATGGGTAATGGCCCATACACACAACACCCTCCCCATAGCCCTACTATGACAAGCCTGCTGAGGTCATCCAATGTGAAATACACCTTTGGGAGAGTTGCAGCTCAGTAATCTCCATACCATGCCCTATAACTGCATACTGCTATAGTGTGATGAACTAGTTAGTTAAGAGTTCTAACCCCAGACTTTGTGTGTCTGTCTGTCTGTCTCTGACTGTGTAGAGGGCAATGCTTTTTAGGCTACTCACACTCCTTACAATTTATACACTCAACTTTGGCAAGGCTGCTGATGTCCTCCACCTAGAAATACACCTCTGGGAAGGTTGCAGCTCAGTAATCTCTGTACCACGTCCTATGACTGTGTACTGCTATAGTGTGATAAAGTAGTTAGGTAGGAGTTCTAACCCCAAACTTGCCAACTGTGTGTGTGTGAGTCTGCGTGTGCGTGTCTGTCTGACTATGTAGAGAGCAATGCTTTTCAGGGTACTCACATTCCTTATAAATCATATACCTAACTTTGTCAAGGCTGCTGATGTCACCCACCTCGAACTTCACCTCTGGAAAGGGTGTAGCCCAGTAATCTCCGTAGCATGTCCTGTAACTGTGGACTGCTGTATTGTGATAAAGTAGCTAGGTAAGAGTTCTGACCCAAGACTTGGCAACTGTGAGTCTGTGTGTGCATTTGTGTGCATCTGACTGTATAAAGAGAAATGCTTTTTAGGGTACTCACACTCCTTACAATTCATATACCCGACTTTGACAAAGCTGCTGATGTCACCCACCTAGAAATACACCTCTGGGAAGGTTGCAACCCATTAATCTCCTTAGTGCGTCCTGTAACTGCGTACTGCTGTAGTGTGATAAAGTAGTTAGATAGGAGTTCTAACCCCAGACTTGGCAATTGTGTGTGTGTGTGTGTGTGTGTGTGTGTGTGTGTGTGTGTGTGTGTGTGTGTGTGTGTGTGTGTGTGTGTGTGTGAAAGACTGTGTAGAGGGCACTGCTTTTTAGGCTACTCATACTCCTTACAATTCATATACTCAACTATGGCAACGCTGCTGATGTCTCCCACATAGAAATACACCTCTGGGAAAGTTGTAACCCAATCTGTAGTGTGTCTTGTAACTGCGTACTGCTGTAGTGTGACAAAGTAGTTAGCTAGGTGTTCTAACCCTGGACATGGCAAGTGTGTGTGTGTGTGTGTCTGTCAGACCCTGTCTGTGTAGAGAGCAATCCTTTTTTAGGGTACTCACACTCCTTACAATTCATATACTCAACTTTGGCAAGGCTGCTAATGTCACCCACCTAAAAATACACCTCTGGGAAGGCTATAACTCAGTAATCTCTGCAGCATCCTATAACTGTGCACTGCTGTAGTGTGGTTTAGAACTGTGGTAGGGTTCCATCCCCACCCATGGCAGTTTTGGATGTTTTGTGTGTGTTTCAATGTCTGTGTAGGGAACAATGCATTTGAGGCTAGTCACTCCCAATACATTTCAAATGCCCTACTTTGGCAATCATACTGATGTCATTCATTGTGAAATACACCTTTAGGAAAGGAGTTTGCAAAAAATCCCTGTGGTGCATCCTATAACAGCTCTATGCTGTAGTGTGATATGGGTCTATGTTAGGGGTTCTATACACCTCACATGTTGGTTGTGGATGTTCTGTGTGTGTGTGTCACTGTCTGTGTAGGAAGCAGCGCATTTTAGGCTAGTCACATACAGTACATTTAAAATGCCCTACTTTGGCAATCCTGCTGATGTCATTCATTGTGAAATACACCTTTGGGGAACAAGCTTTCTGGTAATTCCCATGGTGCATCCTATAACAGCTCCATGCTGTAGTATGATATAGACCTCTGTTAGGAGTTCTATACCCACACATGTCAGTTGTGGATGTTTTGTGTGTGTGTCACTGTCTGTGTAGGGAGCAATGCATTTTAGGTTAATCACTCGCAATACATTTCAAATGCCCTACTTTGGCAATCCTGCTGATGTCATTCATTGTGAAATACACTTTTGGGGAAAGAATATTCTAGTAATGTCGTGGTGCATACTATAACTACGTAGTGTAATACATTAGTTCGGTAGCAGTTCTACTCCCAGACATGACAGGTGTGTGCTTGTGATTGTGTGACACCTGTGGCCAATGTGGAGTGGGTTTTGCATATTTCTTATATGGTGGCTATACTATATATCACAATGTCCACTGTACAGGGATAACAGATGTGAAATCATTGAGAGGCTGGGGTGCAAAGCCATACCCATACATGTGACATCAAGGCCAGGCAATCACAGTTAGCAACCCCAGTATTACCCAGAGTACACTCTCAACCCAATGTCTCATACATACACACATGCCTAGGCAACAGCTAATTATGTGGGTAGCACACTGTATAATGGCCATTGATAGTAACTATGGAATGATAGCTGTGGGCTACAGAGGGCATGTCACCCTGTCCATCTGTCCAATATGCACATACATGCAGACAGTGCACTTCACGCATGTTCCCCAATGGACCACCTGTGGTGCCATCACATGTGACCCACAACAGACATACCATGCCTGACAACATGCCCTGTATGGACAGATGCCACTGACACCAGGGAATGCTGTTAGCATGCTATCAATGTAGGTGTAGGGTACAACTGCTGCCCATTACCAGTTCCCGCCACAGGTGGGCGAGACTGGCACATCTGATGCTAATCTGTGTTCACAATATGGGCCAGACACCCCAGGTACAGTTCCACATGTAACTGTACATGCATATGGGAGGTGTGCACATCCCAGACACTGTCCATGTCCTGGACTAAGGAGCACATACATGGCAAAAGATTCACAGCATTGGCCACACACAATAGTCACCCAAGTAACTGGATGGGGGATACAATACCCACCTGTGTGGGAAAATGTAGAAACTACAGCCCTGAGCCACAATGCAGACCATTGTCATGTGGCCTGATGCCAAAGTATACCCATCGCTTACCCTTGTATACCCTGCTGGCACAGTCGACCACCACACACCCATGCAGACATGCACCCATGCATGTCAGTAGTGGCACCCTGTGTGTTTGTGTGGTTGTTGTAAGGTGCATATGTTCACATCCACACTCACTACAACCCCCATGGACATACTGAAGCATGCTGTCTGATGTCAGACACCTCCTCATACCCTTTGCCCATACAACCTCCATATGACCTGTGTGGTGCATGTGATACCTGCAAAGTGATGTGTTTTGGCAATCCCAGTACTAATGAGTTGTACTCCTGGCCCTGCCAAGTGTGTCAATGTGTGTGTGTCCCAGTGAAAGTGTGGCTGTGTTGACGCCAGCACCTGTTCATGTGGACAGGCATGTGTACGTCACCTACCATATAGCTACCATATCTCTGCTGCAGGTGTCACTCACCATCACATATGTGTTCTGAGTACTCTACAATAAGTAACCCATGTGGCGCATCCAATAACTGCAATGAACAGTGATAGCACTACATAGTTGTCAGGGGTTTGATACCCTGTGCTGGTAGGTGTATAACACAAACATGCTTCAGTTTTTTTCTCCCACCCCTCCCTGACATGTGTCTGTCTCTTTCTGCCTCTCCCACTCCTTCTCTGATGGATGTGGAGACCTACACCTGCTTTGCTTAGGAAGCAGCATGTGTATTTTAAGTGATGCTCATGATCAGCTGATGGCCTCTGCATGAATTGCCGCCCTCCCATAGATGATTGCATGTGGAATAGCTGTGGTAATATTCCCATAGCCAATTGCATGGAAACACACTCCAATATCTAGGAACATCATGGTGGTGTTAGCCCTTTCCATTCACTGTGAACAGAAACTAGATCTGTTGTTTGGCAAACAGCATCTCAGATGGATTGGGGATTTACCTCTAACAACATACACTGTGGAAAGAGGGCAACAAACTGGAGGGGGATGTGCCTGACCTGACTACAGACTGTAAGTGCTGCTAAACTGCATTTGGATTAATGTTGGTTTAACAGTGTTTGTCTGGATATGACTGTCCTACATGTCTCAATACCTGCCATGTCAGTTCCATGTATATGAGAAATCCCCATCTGCAGGGTCATCTGCAGACAGGGCAGTGTGTTGTGCCTTTGGTTTCATGTGTTACCCATGGAGCATCTATCTGTGGACTGTAGAAGGTAGTGTGAGGATTGCAGTCTGTAGATGGTGAAAGCCATGATAGTTATTGATGTCATATCCCTCATAGGACATATGTTGCAACAAACCCTGTTACAATGGTAAATGTATGAGGTTATCACAGCAACATGTCAATATTGGCCCTGTGTATGTGCTTCCAGCCACAACTCTGTCAACCTTTGTACATATGTCATGCATGAAGTGGTGCATATGTGCTGTACACCATAATTAGTGTCACCATATCTGATAACAAGCCAGTGATACTGCTACATACATTATATACAGTAGGAGTTATATTTCATGACATAACCTGGACATTCTGTGGATGTTTGTACAGTACTGAAGTCTGTGTATTTATGGTGAATGTTGACAGTGTGTGTATTGTTAATATGTACTTTAGCGTGTGTACAGACTGTGGTAGATGGCTTTGTTCTAGTTCCCCGCCTATCTGATGTTACATGCTGCTCCACTGTATGGTACTGTATTGGCATATATGTTTGTAGGGCTATACACACACACACATGTCCCATGCCACAGATAGCCATCAGACCAAACTGTGTAGCAGCCCAGTGTATGTAGGGTCAGTCTGTGAGTGGCGCATATGAGGACAGTGTAGAACAGATAGTCCATATACTGTAATATTATGCTAGCTTACTATATGTGGCTGTGGCTGTGTTCACATTGGTTGTGGTTATGCACTTTCACACAAGTGTATCTTACCTTGTACTGTGACATGCCTGTTGAGCCTGCTATTTATGCAGGTACATGTGCATTTCCCCATAGGAGATGTAGGCCATTGTTGAGCCAGTCTGCCTATAGCCTGCACAGTGCATTATTACATGCCTAGCAGCTTAGTGTAGTTACCCAGTGAGATGTCATGTGTAGATACTTGCTAGATGTACTGCTGCCGGGCCTCACTTAACAGTAATGTATGTCAGACAGATCAGTGGGATTCTGTACGATATATGTCAATATCTAGTGGGTAGTATGTCACCATGGCACCCCTGTACCAGCAGTCATTAAGTGTTAGGCCAGACAGGAGTGTGGGAATGCATAACATATGGTGGAAGATGTATACCAGTCGTTATGTGTTATACCCATCTACATGGCTGTCTGCATCCATATTGTCAGGCATGGTGCACATGTTTTGCACTAAGTGCTTATGTGTATGCTTCTGGACTGTACAGAGTGTGTTAGAATTTCCACATATATTAGCCAATATCTCTGCTGCAGTCCACAGGGTCATTATGTGCTAGCAGCAGTACTTTACAATGATGTCCTTAGGATGTCTGTCAGTAACCAATGGCAAACATGTTATAAGCAGATGTGACCTCCCACACACTCCATGTCTGT
>NC_056726.1:685921167-685968667 GCF_019279795.1 Protopterus annectens | reverse complement strand
TTATATGTGGCTGTGGCTGCATTGACATTGGATGTGGGTATGCATTTTCTCACAGGTGTCTGCTATGCTGTGCTGTGACCTGCATGTCAGGCCCGCAATAATCCCAGGTACATGTGTATTCCCCCATACGATATGTATTCCAGTATTGTGGCAGTCTGCCTGCAGTTTGCCCAGTGCTTTGTGACATGCCTAGCAGCCTACTGTAAATACCTAGTGTGCTGTTATGTCCAGTTATTTACAAGACATACTGCTGCCAGACCAGCATAACTGTTGTGTATTTCTGACAAAGCAGAGGTATGCTGTACAGATGTATGTCATTATCTACTGGGTAGCATGTGGCCATGTGAACTCAGCAGCACCAGGTATTATGTGTCTGGACAGACTGACGTATGTGCATGCATACACTGTGTGGGCATATATACCCCAGTATTGTCGTGATATACCGATGTACATGGCTATTGACATCCACACTGGGAAGCGTGGTCCACATGTCTCACATGAAGGGGACATGTGTACACTTCTGGACTGACCACAGAGTGCCAGACTGTCTACATATAGTGGTCATATCCCTGCTTTAGTCCACAGGATCATTACTGTGCTAGCAGTGGGACTGTACTATGCTGTCCCTAGGATGTCTGTCTGTAGGCAATGGTGGACATGTCTACAGCATATGTGACCTCCTACACCCAACATGTCTGCTAAGACACCCCTATGACAATATCAACATTCTACATATATACCCGCAATACATCAATGACAACATCTTGCACTACGGGGTTGGGACTATTAGTACTGAGGTAGGACTTTACTCCATGTTCTGGACATATGGTAAACATATATGTGTACACATATATCCACATATCTATGTAGATATATACACATATACATATTCACATACATATATGGAAATATACATATCCACATACATATATGGTGATATATACATATATATATATATATATATATATATATATATATATATATATATATATATATATATATATATATACATATACATATAAACACTCACACATATACATATACACAGCAATGACTTCAACAAGTGGTTAAGCATCTGATGTCATTCAAAGGGGATCCAGTATCTTTCTGCCTTGGACAACATGATGTACAAACCATGATGCTCTGCCAGAGATGGTCTGCACGTGTTGCCCCTGGGATTCAGTTTACTGGCTATAGCTCATGGCACCCCCATAGTGCCTTATCTAGGCAAGGTTCAAAGGACAAAACCACTACTGTAACATATACAAGCATGCAAAACTGATGGTAATGCGACCCAATGCTAGAAGTCTAAACCTAAAAAGGCACTCTCTTGAGGCACACCTACAAATGGGGAACATCGATATCTGTGCAGTAACTGGGACCTGGTTCAATGCTCCAGAGAGCACACCTGTAATACCTGCCTTCAACCCTTATCACATATGTTGGGCAACAAACCAAGACCACAACACTACAGATGGAGGAGTGTCCATATTCACCAAGATCATTCACACCTCCAGCCTAGTTTCCAACACAATGCATCTGAGAATCCCTAGATGCAACTAAGACTGCAATCCAAATTATAGCTTGCTACAGATCGCTCTCAATGGCCCAAGGTTCTCACTACACTGTTATAAACATACTGGACAATATTAAGATACATCCAAACACCATAATACTGGGTGATTCCAAATACTCTGCCATTAACTGGGAAAACAACTTGTGTACCACCACCCTTTACCAACAGTTCCTGGAAGTCATACAGTCCAACCCCCTGGATCAACTAATCCATTGTCCAACCAGGGTCTCCAATATCCTAGACCTGGTCATTACCAACATGGGAGTAAGATGCTCCATACCAGTGGCCAACCCCTCATAGGTCAGGTCTGACCATAAGGTAATCACCGTTGACATCCACATCCACCCCCACCCACCAGTAAAGAAACCTCCATAAAAACCATCTCCAATACCAACTCCATGCTACTCAAGTCAGAACTGACAAAACTCATGACACCCATGGAGATGGGAGCTGAAAGTGCAACTGGTGAATCCTACACTAAGGCACTGAATAGGCACATCCACTCATGCATGAATTGTGCCATCCCAAATAGAACTGAAACACTGCCCTCCAAAAAATGAAGCCGATCTTGTGCTCAACTGCCATGAACAAACTATACAACAGAAGGAAGACACTGTTGCAGAAAAAAGGATAATCCCAAAAATAAAACTGCTCCCTTACCAGCCTCAGTAAGAAACTGATATCCCTCAAATTTTGCCACAGCTTGTTACATAAATATAATTGCCATAGATTCCAAAGACAACCACAAGGCATTCTATAGTTATGTCCAGGATCTAAACGGCAATGCTCAGAACTGCTCTGAGCTACAACAGAATGGCATTAAATATACTGATTCAAAGGAGTTTGCCAATATCCAGGCAGACTGATTTAGTGCCACATTCAGCCTTCTCTCACCCCCTAAAGGGTCCATCTCAGTAACAAAAGGTTGCCAAATTCCAGTAATCATGGCCACACAGGTGGAAACCGCTGTATCCACTGCTAGGAATACAGCATCCATGGGACCAGATGATATCCCGGGCTGTGTACTACATGAACTACAAAATAACCCTGCATCTTACCTAAGTGCCATGTTTAATCATAGCCTCACCTCAGGCTTCCATACTACTGAGTGGTGCACAGCCACAGTTATTACACTCCACAAGGGGGAATCCACCTTGGATCCCAGGAACTACCGTCCCATCAGTCTGATGAGCCTGATCTGCAAGGGTATGGAATGCATTATCATTCAACTTATAAACAAAGACATTGGCAACCAGCAAACACTGAATCCCACCGAGTTTGGGCTCGTGAAGGGCCGATCTTGTCTCCTGAACTAGACTAACTACTTTGATTCAGTCTTCGGAGCTGTGGAAAAGGGTAAGGCAGTCCATACAGCCTATCTGGACTTGGCCAAGGCCTTTGACAACATCCCCCACTCTAGAGACATAGTTAAACTTACGAAGCTGGCCATAACACCTGTGTCACTCGATGGGTTGCCAACTGACTTACTGATGGAACCCAGACTGTAAAAGTAGCCATGTCCAATCCCTGCTCCAGACAAGTGACAATTGGAGTACCTCAGGGTCAGCCCTGGGACAGCTCTTGTTTGGCATCTACTTCCCTGAAGTATAGGCCAACACTACGGAACTCTGGCTAACAAAGTTCACAGATGATTGCAAACTGGGAGCCATTATTGCATCCCCAAATTATGTGGATATTCTACAACATGGCTTTACAGAAACAGATGCTTGGTGCCAGAGCCATGGCTCAATCTTAATGCCAAGTAATGTATAGTTATCCCCTTTGGAAATACCACGTACCCATGAATTACCACATAGCTGGCAGTACACTAAACACCGAAAGTGTGCTGACAGACATAGGGACATAGGTAGACAGTGGTCTCACCTTCATTAACCACTTTGCCACAACAGTAAGGAAATCCTAAAATGTGGCACACCTCATCACTGAGGGCTTTACATCTAGAGAAAAGGGGGTAATTGTCCCACTTAACTCATCCCTAATTACACCCAGTATAGAGTACAATGCCTCATTTGGTATGTACCTTGCAAGACAGCTGTGACAGCTGGGAATGAAGTGGAAATACCTCACTATAAGAATTACAGGCCTAAAACAGATAGCCTATGCTGACCGTCTAGAAATCCTCCAGCTATACTCTGTGACATATCATCTATACAGAGGCTATCTCTGCGTAACATACAAGGCTATGTCAAACCCTGGGAAATTACATCTGTAATATGTGTATGCACTGCCATGTACATTACATGCATCTATGTGCTGTCATTACAGTAGCAAAGGGTATTGAGTGTCATGTCTGGGACACACAAGTATATGAGACCTGCACAGCACTGTTATCCATGTGAATGTGTGACATGCAGGGGTAGCAACACTGGGTATGTGTTGTCACACTGGCATGTAGTGTAACATAGCATTACTGCTGTCGACAGTGCTTTCCCAGGAAAGGGTAGAGTGCTAACATTACTACTGACAGCTCTGAGGGCTCACTGTTGTGTTCCTGGTGTGTGGAGCTGTCACCGTATATATCCCCTACTGGATAATAATCAGACATGTGGAATGCAACTGTAGAGTACCGTCTGTACAGCACATGTTAGTGAGAGCTTACAACATGTAGTAATGGCATACATATTGTTGTCAAATATCCATCTGTTGACACATTCATCCTTCTGCATAGCTACTCACCAAACTGGTGTCTGTCAGTCCCTACACGGATGTGCAGATGGCAAGTATCCAGCTGGGATATGTACAGACAACCTAAGCTTGATTGACACTGACATGTGTGGCCAGCTGTGTACTACCTGTCACATATAGGAGACATCACCCTATATGGACCACATGCCACGGGTACCTACACTACACTACCACAGTCAACTGAACATGCTTGGGTACAGGTCTCCATCACAAACACTAACCATGTGTTGTAATACATGTTGCATACATGTCAACTGGATCACCTCAGTGGCCATGGCCATGTGCAGAAGGCACCCAGAGGATTGGCTGATGCATGTCACTCTCACACTGCCAGTCACTAAAGTGGTGCCTGTTGATAGATTGCCTGCTGGCACATGGCAGGTGTTATGATACCAATGTACACACACACCCTACACATCCAATCCCTCCATGGACAATAGCCAGATACACAGCTATGACCACCTGCAGCAATGCTCCACAGTATTGACACATGTACGTGTGCATTACTGAGGATAGCATTGTTTGTGTGTTAGTACACCTGTAGTTGGAAATTCCATGACAGCCTTCACAACCACCTCCACTCCCATTGCCATAATCAGATGTGGCTGCTGCTGTATTGGACATGACATGTACCCTGTTATACTCCTCTCCCTAACAGCTACATGTACCTTGCAGTACCAGCAGAACAGTGTTGTACAAATGGGTCGATAGACATGGGAAAACCATTGAGGTCTGCCAAGTGTGTGTATGTGTGCATGTCTGCATATCTGTAGGGTACACCATTACGAGGCCACATACTCTTATTACACTACACATTGCCATGCAGTAGTACAGATAGTGTTGTCAATGCCCATAGGTGTGGCAACACAATGCAACACCCTAGTATGCCTGTGGCATGCGCATTACATGCATATCCCTGTGGTACCACTGTTGTGATATACAATGGGTTGTATTGCCATCGTGGGCAATGTGTGATAGTGGGTATGTCAGAGTATCATAATGGGTTCCAGTGTGTACAATATCCATTGGGGGATGTGAATGCTGTGTACACTGTTATTACACCATGGTACACCCGATATATGTCCCACATACCACTTTCTGGTGACCATTGTCACCATCAACAATACAGGTAACTGATAACAGGATACCGTCCAGTTACGCATGTGTTGTGTGCAGCCTACCTGTAACACATTGGACACATGGATTAGTTAGCAACAATAAGCCCAGGAGTCTAAGATGTGTGTCTGCCTGTTATGTGTCTGTCAATGTATATATGATGGTATGACACACTATGTATTCTCCATATACAAACATTAAATCCCCCATTACCATATTGCACATGGCTGTGGATGTTCTGCATGTAACATGTAACCTGGTACACACCTCACCCTAAACAAGGTGTTGTGTGTGCAATGAAAGCCACACAGTTCAGTAGCACTACATACCTAGGTAGAGGTCTAGTCACAGTGTTGCCAAGTAAGGATGTGTGTGTATGTGGATGGGTTGATATAAGGATGCAGATTATACATATACCAGCAGGTCACCTGTCAATGTAGCACAGGCACTAACAGTTATACAAACCTGTGACATGTGTGCAACTGTACACCAGATATGTCACGGCCATGGTGCCACCACAGTGCCATAACCCTTGTGGAATATGACTGCAGGCCATTCTCCTGCTGACACATGTACACCTACAACACAAATGGATAACATTATGGAGATAACAATCAATCAGTGTTACTAACAGCTGAAATGCATCATAGCTGCATGGCTACACTACCTGACATGTATGCATTACACATTACGCCTGACAACATCTTACACTGCAGTACATTGCAGCACTCTATTACAGTCACTGTGTGCATCAGAAACATATTAGCCTGTCCCTGCATCGATGTTATGGATGACAGGGATGTGGCATAGGCATCATCATATGCGCAGGGTGTGTTGCTGGTTTGCCAGAGGCCGAGGGTGGTCCATACATTTATCACCATGTATGTGGGTGATGGGTTTAGTTCATTGATTGGGCATGGTGATGTGATGTGCATCGGTATGGGGTTGCCCTAGGTGTGGTTGCATAGTGTGTGGGTATGCATGCACACAGTTCTGCCATGTGGCTGCCCTATACCAGTGTTGTTGGACAGCTGCAGACCATACCTGGCAGGGTGTGCAGTTCACTGCCTCTGGCCTTGGACACACTGACTGTACCTGCCAGGGGTTCGATGGGCATGTGCAGGTGCAGACCTTGAGGTGCTACTCTCCCCAGATGATGACAGATGTCCGCTGGAACCATGTCTTGCCTGGGACTGCCCAGGGCCATGTGCACAAGGCTGCTGTGGTGTGGTGTGGACAGCACCCCCAGTGGTGTGCTGGGGGTGGTACTGCCACTACAGGAGCGTCTTGGCATCCTAGCATGTCCACATTAATTGCCAGCTACTGGTGTTTCTGGCCTACATACACACGGCCATCGCACCACTCCCACCACCTGTTCAAGCACGGACATACCACGATCGAGGAGGCCCATCATCTCACCCCACCATCTAACCATGACCTCGGTGTTTTCACTGAGGCCAGCAGCAAGTTCACGGATGTTGCCACTTACAGATGACAAAGCAGCCTTCTGCAGCCTCAAGCCCTGTCTGGTGTACATTTCCATATGTACCTGAACCTCCATTATGGCCTAAAACACGCTTCTGGTGGTACCAGTTGTGGCATCTCTGCCATGGTCATGATGACCAATGGCCCTCACATGAGCACAATGGTACATCTGCTGATGTGGTGCCCTGCCGAACATCTGGCTATGCTGACTGTGACCCGACACAGTTGGCATGGACACCACACTTTCCTGCTCACAGGCACCAACTGTCAACTGTCCCTCTGTTATGGCCACTTGTGATGGGGTTTGTAGGGGCATTGTAACTGTGTGTGGGCTTTGGGTGGCTAAGAGGGTGATGGCAAATGATGGTGCATGTATGACCAATACAAGACTATTACACTGACAACCACCAGATCGTATCATGGCTATGGGGGGGTGCCCTACGTATGTCCCACAACTCTGCATGGTTGCAAGGTCTACTCATGTGCACATCCCTTGGAGTTCACACACTGCTGTCACTATTGCTGTGGGGTCAGGGATACATCTGTCACAGTTACTTAACCTGATTGTGTGCAGATACAGTCATGAGAGTGTTGTTTCACACTTGTACCTACTGTAGGTCACGTGTCCTGCCATACTTCCCATCTCTGTGGACACATTTCACAATGACAGTATGTTAGTTATCTTGCATGTGTCTGATGTACCCTTCTGCTACCCCATCATGTCTCTACTGTGATGCAGTACATTTCACAGCAACAAAACATGAATGTGTACAGCATGCAGTATGGGTAGGTGTGTTAGATGTGTGTATGGAATATCCCATAGCTATTACATGCCTGGTGTATTGTCAAGCATGAACATGAACCATACTCACCAGCGACAGGCTGCTGCTTTGGTGGTATCCTAGAAGGATCTACATAAGAGTGTGAGAAAGTTGATGTCAATGGCCACAGCTGTGGCATTCATAAAGGGTGAGTGCAGCATTATATTACATCAACAGTAGAAATCCAAAATACTACAGCTTATGCACAACTGTTTATTACTACTACACAGCAACAGGCTATGTATATGACATCTCAGATATGCATGAAATACCTGTACAGATGTGGATGCATACACAAGACTGCTGTACTGATGTGCCCTGGGGCCTTACCTGCACGCTCCATAGCTGGTGTGTCAGTAGCACCCCCTACACAATGCTTCCTGCCAGTTGTTGGTTCTGCATGGGCAGGTGCCACAAGGCTGCTGAGAAGCTCTTCCACACAGGTGAGGGGTGGATGGATGGATTGCCACCCGCTGTTGTGAGGTGGTCCCCCAGTACGGCAGCTGCATGCCAATGTACTTGGCGAAGCTGGTCAAAACAATGATGCAGACGTGCTCATAGCTGCGGTTCTGGAGGCTGACATCACTAACCCTGTGAACTAGATCGTTCCACAGGGTGGTCCTCTCCTGCTAATCATGGGCTGTCTGGCTGAACAGCAGTTGGTAGTGCTGCATCATGTCTTCAACAATTACATCAGTTTTTGCGGCACTGAATGGTGGCAATCAGGTGGGAGCCATCTTCCCTGGAAGACATAAAGATGGGAACAGGTCTGAGCAACTCATACAGCAGGGTCACCATAGTTCTTAATACACATCTCTGTCTCCCCCCACCATATCAGCTACAACAAGCCATTCACACAATGCAATTGGTATGTCACCAGCTTACCTACCATTGGGACATATGTTGTATTGTACCATGCTTTGTGCTATGTGTTTGTACCACACTTTGTGCTATGTGTTTGTAGCCATGTTCCCTGTTGGGACACTATCTTTGCTGGCCTGTTACAGACGATTTCACCTGCATGCTATTGTTAGTGCCACTATATATCTGTCTATATATATATATATATATATATATATATATATATACATATATGTGTATGTAGATATATCTTATGGGTTGTTTATATACCTATATCTATAGGAGTGTCTGTATATCTGTAGACATACACGTCTAATTTTATATCACATAGATATTTATCTCTATGTGGTGTGCATATAGACATCTGGTCCACATTCTGTAGCTCTCTTTCATTCACATTATATATGGGTCCATGTTACATGGACAAAAAGCCACATAAACGAAGACTAAAGAATATTAAAGTGGGGGGGTGTGGGGGTGCAGGGGGGTGAAGCTCCCCTCCAAAAATGTAAATGTAGTGGTTTTTTTTTTGTCACATGCTTTAACGAAAGCGATTTTTTGATAAAAGCGCTTTTGTTAAAGTGTGTTTGGGTTTTATGGATTCGGACGTTTGCTCAGTCGAGCAAACGTCCTACATATATATATATATATATATATATATATATATATATATATATATATATATATATATATATATATACACATATAGCTGTCTATCTGTCTACATATACAGATATATATCTGTCCATATGTCAATGCATGTTTGGCTCATATTTTTGGTCTGTACCTCATTCTCTTGGCAATTGACATGGGATGGATTGAAATCAGTAACTAGTGCCAGCACATGTGTGTTTCAGACTTTATCTCCTTCAAAATATGTGTTCTAGTACATATAACTGTGTAACTAGCAACATATTACATGTATTAAAGTAGTATTTGACATACATCCCCTTTTGTACCCCCATTTTGGTGCACTTTGTCCAGAATTCTTGCATTAAGAGGTTGTGTTGTATGATATTACTACATTTCCTGTACTGTTGACGGATTGTGCTGTATGTTATGTTTGTGAAAACATCAGGGTTATGTATATTTGCCATGGCTTAGTGGTAAATCACTTTGTGTATGTTTGTGCAGGGTCTTGGGATTGAGCCTTGCAGAGGCTGTTTATTTTGTTGCTGGGCAGAACACCGGCCATTAGATACAGAGTGATTAAGTCACTTTAAAGCAGTTGTAAGCAGGTTTGCATGAAGCTAAGCACTGCTAACTTCCGGTTACAGTGTCTTACACTCAGTCAGCTTCTAAATTGCTTAACCTGTGTAGGCAGTGCTTACCCCCCATGCAAACAGGCTTAAACCCTCTTACTGCTGCTTAAAAGTGCTTACTGCCACTTACACCCATGATCATTTTTTTAAAAGGAAAGAAAAAGAGGGGTAATAGGAAAGTGGTGAAAAAGGTGCACAAAGAGGGAAATACAGTAGGGAAAATAGCTAGGGATGTGCAGGAAGGGTGCAGGGAAAGTCCATAGCTGCCCATTTCTTCTACAGCAACAGCTGTGCATATACACTGAATTTGGAGGTAGATTTGGACACTCAACCCCCTGGGAGAGGGGTGAGGACAACATAAATTCATTGTCATGCCAATTACACCAGATTACATGTGTCCAGTGGACAAGTGTGTGAAATTGACAGCTATGTATGGGGTGATATTTTTTTGTGGGAACAGATTGCCCTTTTTTTCAGGTGGGGGTGGGATGTTGGGGAGGGGTAGTAGATATATTTGGGGAGGTAGGTTGGGTAGTTTAACAGACAAGACACACAAGACGCATACATGGGCGGTAAATGACATGTGAAGGGTAAACTTGATGGGGAGGGGCATTGGGATATCGGAAGCCCACAAGCCCCCTAGTGGTAACAATGGGACTGAGGTCCCAACCCATGGGCAGTCACCACTGCACCTTCACAGACCCAAAGGTGGCTGTGCTGGGGGCTGAGCCACAGAGCCAGGCTGAGTCTCTAATCATGACATGTAGCCCTCAAGCTGGCGTAGAAGATCATCGACCTGGGTATTGATAGCTCTATGCACCACGACCCTGACCTGGAGATGGGTGACAGGATCCTTTCTGCGCTCACTCCCGAGGGGGAGAGCCCAATCCCCTGAGGAAGTGCCACATGAAGATGGTGTAGAAACAATGGACAGGGAGGTGCACGGTTGGGCCCCAGACATGCTGGTGCCCAGTGCCTCGGCCAACTGAGGTGGGACAGGTGGGTCTGCTGGAACTGTCCTTCCCAAGCGTGCTATAGTGTTTAGATTTCAACATCATATATGGGTTAGTAATAATCAACACATTCCAGGGTTAGGTTTAACAGCGTGCATAGATATTCCCATTAACCCAGACACTGGATACGGGACAGTTGCATAACAAACAGAACACATGCATATATGGAACCACAGTGGTAATAAGAACAGCATGCAGGTACGTTGATGGCACCATGCCAGCAATGTTGGGATAATTCAATATGGCGCATGTATAGGAACCATTAGAATATTTATCAAATGACTGGCCATTATCAGTCAGTGCATACCAGTTGGGGTGGGTATGTTGATTATTGTTGGAGATAAGGTGGGGGAGAGAAAGATGTCAATTAACAAGTAGTATATTCCTGTACTCCACATCACTTTCCTAGTCAGTGCTGTTAACTGTACCTTACAAGTTTTAATACACTACCCTATAGACCTATATTGGACACTGATATGGCTGTCAACATCATTACACATGAAGCGGTGTTTACCTGCAGTATACACCTCTTACCTGGTATACCTGTGGAGGGAATGTTTGTTAACAATGACTAGCTGTTTTTACACCCGGGTTGATGTTTTTCACTATGCTATCCAAGGATCTGTATTAGAACATCGAAGTTGCAAAACTTTGAATGTTCTAATATTGACACCTTTTCAGCGAAAGCTGAATATATCAAAGCAATAGAAAACCAATTTTTTTCCTAGAGAAAGAATTTGGTTGTCCATTTCTGTTACTTTGGTATTTTCAGCGCTGTGGTGGAAAGTTACAGGTTGGGTTCAGGTAAGTGTGTGACTGAGTGTGGGTTAGGTTAGTTAGGGTTAGGGTGCAGGTTAGGTATGTGTGCGACTGTGTGGACGTGGGGGTTAAGATGGGTTAGGTGAGTTAGGGTTAAGGCGTGAGTTAGGTATGTGTGCGATTGTGTGGACATGAGGGTTAGGGCGGGTTAGGTGAGTTAGGGTTAGGGTGTGGGTTAGGTATGTGTGCAATTGTGCAGATGTGAGTGTTAGGGTAGGTTAGGGGAGTTAGGGTTAGGGCGCGGGTCAAGTAAGTGTGCGATTATGTGGACGTGAGTGTTAGGGCAGAGTAGTTGAGTAAGGGTTAGGGCATGGGTGAGGTGAGTGTGCAATAGTGAGGGTTAGGGTTTGGGTTAAGGTAAGTGGATAGTTAGTGGTGTGTGTATAGTTTAGTGTAGGGTTAGGTGTAAGATTTTAGGTGTATGTATGTGGATTGCTGTTTGTTTGGTGTGCTTGTGTTGTGTGTATGTGTTTTGGAACAGCAAATTTTTTCCCTAGGAAAAAATTTGCTGTTCTGTATGTTCGATGTTGTCAGCTTTCGCTGAATAGGGGCTGATATTAGAACATTCAAAGTTTTGAAACTTTGATGTTCTAATATAGACCCACTATCCAACTCTTTCTGCACAGACTTTGGCCATGTGTTGACCACATGCTGGTATGGCTGGACATATCTAGAATATTGCCCTCTTCCACCTTTAGTGACATGACACACACACATATACATGCTTTCCTACACAGTTTTATTATGTAGCACAGTGTGGGCGACAGTGACCAGTGATACTTTATTATTCAGAGAAACTGCAACACTCACGATCCCCTACAATACCAGGGTGGATGGTACCAATACAGGTTATATTGGTCTGTATTTCACAGCACAGTGTTCGTATCCAACGTACGTGTGGGAGCAATGTCTGTTAGCACTACCTAACTGTTGTCACACAAGGTTCCAGATTACACATTAGTATTATGCACATCCATCTCAAGCTGTTACTGTACACACTCTGACCACAGCTTAACAGGTTGGGGTGTAAATGGGACATATGTGGCTTCTTAGTCACATAAGTTATTGGGGAGTTGCTAGTGTGCCAGGTTTATTGTCACAGATGTGTGTCAATCAGTTGCATTTCCTGTTTGCTGCCTATACGTCTGGGATCATCCCACTGATTTCCCAGGGGGACAGGTTGATAGGCATTAGATATGGGCCACTTTAATAGACAGTCTGGACATATTTGTACAGTTGTGGTGTATAATTCTGTATGCAGACTACTACCACTCGCAGGATTCAAACCGTGGCTGTGTGTGCTAATAAAACAACCGTTCACATCTCTGTTGCATGTGCTATTTGGGTTTTGTTGTCTGCATTTCTCCTGTTTACTGTCTATGTGTCTCTCAGTTGTACTAAATGGCCTCTGGGGATTACACCTGTCCTATACAGGCATTCCTACACATTCAAGTTATGGTGCATAGTGTGGGTAACAGTGCTTAATACTACAGTACTATTACATGAGTACAAATCTACATTACCATATGATACCAGATTATACACATACAGTCCAGCAGTTAGATCTGTTTTGTCAGGGTATTACACTTTTTTTGCCATACTAACAATATGAGACTCTTCCTGTCATATTCTCTAGTGGATGCAGTACTTGCCTTGAACAATACAGGTTTTATACTAGCAATTACTTTACTATTACTTTCATTTTTATTTCCTATGACAGTAAAAGCATGAGTATTACTGACCTGCCTCATGTTGCAACCATGCGAGGCGGCAGATGTGGACCTCCTGGTTTGCGGCCTGCTCCATTGCAGCTGTGGGGGACATAAGAGGAATATTTAACCATACCTATACATGATATACCTGAGCTGGCAATTATTAAACAGTTAGTGGACTGATACACATGTCTGGGACATCCCCTGAGGCTCTAGCCTCTTGGAGCCACTCCTCCAAGAGGTCCCCCTTCCACCGCTTCACATTGGCATAGTGGTGCCTGACCTGCTCACCAGTTCTGGGTATGCCAGTGGTACTGGTGAGGTCATGGGTTAGACAGTCCCAGGCCTACTCCTTATATTGGGAGCCCTGGTACTGGCCCCGCAGCAGTCTCTGTGCATGGTCTTTAACTAGGAGTCCAGCCATGATCTTGGACTCCTGGATGTGCCAGTGCTGCGCCTGAAAGCACACGCCTTCTCCACTTATTGCCATAGTGCCTGCAAGGGGAAGCTACAACCAGTTATGAGTATTTCCACCTCTTCGGTTTAAGTAGGGCTGACTTCCCGCACTGTTCCATGATTAGCTGGTTTTGAAAAGGCTAAGCTATGGACAAACCTGCTTACCTAAGGTTGGCATTGTTTAAAGGAGTATACCACTGGGCACAAAGAGTTAACTGGTGTACACATTGCTCTCACCTCCTACACTGGCCTGTGAAATGCTTGGTGTTGCCTACAGTTGGCATTCATTATAATGCCTTTTTGGCATTGCGTTATTATTCATTACACCTTATATGCATGCCTTGTATCCCTGATTGATGTGCACATACGCTCTGTGGGGTCCTTGTGTTTTATTAGGGACTTTTGACACTCTATTACAAGTACAACTCACTTCCGGGCTTACTGCTGTACTCCAGTTCACACATTTATGTTATGTAGTCAGTTATGGCACATATGACTGTATACTGATGCCTTTCACAGGTTCCATTTGGTTATACTATGGTGAGGGCATGTTTATTACTTCTTCATTCCACTGTACTTCTGTGATGGCTTGGTGGATAGCTACTGGGGCTATGATGTACAGCGTCCTGAGTTCGAGACCTGCATGGCTGTTTATTTTGTTGCTGGCCAGAACAAGGCTCGTTGGATACCGAGTGATTAAGGCATTTTAAAGCATTTGTAAGCGGGTTTGCATGGGTTTGCGTGGAGGTAAGCATTGCTAACTTCCGGTCACAGTTTCTTACACCCAGTTAGCTTCTCCTTTGCTTAATCCTTGTAGGCAGTGCTTACCCACATGCAAACGCACTTAAACATGCTTAGTAGTGCTAACATATGCTTAGTACTGCTTATCTGTGCTTACACTTGCTTACTACTGCCTTATTCATTATGGTACTGACTTTTCACATGTGCATTTCCTGCAGTACTCCAGTTCATAAATATATGTTATTTCATGGGTTTTGCAATAAAATATTGGTTATACCATGCTTTGCCATGTAAAATAGACTGGGCTGCAGAGGGACTCGAACAGGGAATGCCTGCTTGTTAGGTGAATGATCTGCCCACTACACTATTGCTGTGCTGCTTCATTTGCATATATCTTCCTTGTTATCCTCTTCAACCTTTTAAGCTGCTTTAACCGTAGCTAAGCAATGGGCACACCCGCACACCTATGGTTATCTGTACTCGGAATTTTAAAAAACATAAAGGTTTTTTTTTTCTTTTGACTTTTATGTCCTGTTGCTGTTGTACACATGGGGGACTTTTGGTGGGGATATGCGGACACCTTTGAGCAGCCTCATGCATTTATTTCCACTTTGTGTTCTTCTACATTGCAGGGACATGTTTATTCTGAGAGCTCTGCTCTCAGACATGCCCCCTGCACTCGTACATGCTCAGTGTAAGTCTAGGAGGTCGGGCAGTGTGCCTTCATTAATATGCATGGCGCGCTGCCGTCCTCCACCTACACGGGCACTTCTGTGCAGGACTAAGCTAGTCCTGCATGGAAGAGTAGTGAATCCGGGGGATTTTCTTTTCATTTTAAAATTCCATAAATTGACAAGAGTTTCTGTTTTTATTTTTATATAGAAACATTACATTAAATGCAATTCTGGTGGCAGTGTCTGTTAGCTGCTATTATGGGGTGAAAGAATAATTTGAGTAGTGAATGCCACTCAAATTGGGAGTTTTAAACTCCAGAAAGGGATTAGGTTTGGTAAAATGTGTATATTCTAATACATTTCTGTTTTATTTTTTACTTTATTTTCAGACGTTCAATAAGTCTATATGTTTGAAATCCATTATTAGTTGGAATCCATTTGAATTCATATTTTTTGCAAATTTCTGTGTCTTTGATGGACTAACATATACAGGTTTTACTTTAGAAAAGTTGATGGTTAATGTTATTTTAACCATTAAACTAAACTAATATGTATCTCTATAAATATCAATGGTTTAAATAATTCTTGTAAAAGGGGTAGTTTATTTAAATATCTTAAACTACATAAGTCACATTTAATTTTCCTACAAGAAACACATCTAATTAATGAAGATCTCAGTAAACTTAATAACAGATCATATACAGTATTATCAAGTTCAGAATATACACAAAAGAAAAGAGGGGTAGCAATCCTATGGAATAATTTTATACCTCTTTCAAAGATATTAGATACTTATAAAGATGATAAAGGAATGGTATGCTCGGTCACATTATTGTTAAATAATAAAGTTTAAACTTTTATTAATATTTACTGGATTCCAGGTATAGGGGCAAGCACAGCTAAACAACATTTGAACCAAATAGTTATTCTGTCCAAAGGTAGCATTATAATAGCAGGAGACTTCAACTGTATATTAGATGACATAGATACTAACAGCAAGGGTAAAAGGAAAATATCATCATCAACTAAACTATTAAAGGATTTTATGGAAACATAATCTCTAAGTGATACCAATAAATTTGCTGAGTCATATTCTTTATTCTTCACATTCTATTCACATAGACATAATTCTCATTATAGAATTGATAGGGTTTTTATATGTAAAGACTTGACCAATAACCTAACTAAACACAAAGTTATATCTTGCCCATTAACTGATCACAACTCTATTACATTTGAATTATCAATTAACTTGTCTCATAATGTTGTTGTATCTTTCAGCTTTTCCCGGTTAGGGGTCGCCACAGCGGAACTCTGGTCTGCTAATGATTGGCAGTAGAGTTTTACTTACCGAGTTGCCAGCCCTGACATACAACCTTCAACTAAGGTACACCCATTCACGCATGTCTCCATACAGAAGACGCTTTAGCTGAGAATCGAACAGGACAACGTCTTAGTGTGAGGCGACAATGCAACCGCAGCACCACCACCGCAGCTATTAATTTGTCTTATAATGCTCATATTAAAAGAATTCCTGCATACATTACTAATTTAAAAGAATTTAAAGAATTTCTCTCCTCAGAGATTCAAAATTTCATCAATATAAATACAACAGAATATTCTTCTGAAATATATATATATATATATATATATATATATATATATATATATATATATATATATATATGGGATGCATTAAAAGTATATTTGTATGGGGAAATTATTACTTGGTACAATAATAAAAAGAAAATCTGGGATAAAGAAATACATTACTTAAAACTTAAACTAGACAATTTAAATCTCAAGCATAAGGAAGATAAAGACAGTGAGGAAAAGAAAAAAAAACATTTTCATTAAATAATGAATATTTGGAAATTTTAAATCATAAAATTAAGATTACTTCAGAAAAGTTTAAATTCATAAATTTCTCAACTAATCCTAGATCACTAAATATATTGGCAAATAAAACTAAAACACTTAGTAAAGTTAATCACATTAACAAAATATTCTCTACAAAAAAGAAAGCTTATGATTTTCAAAATATTTTAACCAAATTTAGAGAGTATTTCAGTAATATAAATCAGAAATCCCAAACAACTGATCCTAAAGAGGAAATTAAAAATTTTATTGCAAACTACACTATAGATTGTCAGCAGAACAAATATCTTTATTAGATAAACCCATTTCAATAACTGATTTGTAAAATCAAATTAATAAACTTAAATTGAATAAAGCGCCAGGTAATGATGGTATTATACCAGAAATTTATAAGATACTAACCAGATTGGTGATAAATTTACTTTATAAAGTACTCACTATTTCACAAAATAACTCTTTTATACCACCTTCTTGGAAATATGCATTTATATCTGCCATATTGCAACCAAATAAAGATCCATCACAATGCCCCTCATATAGACCAATGTCTCTTTTAAATATTGACTATAAAATGTTCATGTCCATATTTGCAGATAAACTAAAGACCTTTATTCCAAAGCTGGTAAATAATGATTAGAAGGGTTTTATTGTTAAAAGAGATACATATGATAACATTAAAACATCTATTATTTTGACTGACACAGAAAAAATGTTAAAAAAGTTTAACTCTAATACCTCTTGACATACAGTGCACATTTGATTCTGTTAGTTGGGATTATTTATTTTTATTAATGGAAGAACTAAAATTCTCAGACAACTTTATAAACCGTATTACTTTTTTATATAAAGATAGTCAAGCTTACATCAAGATAGGTACTAGTATATCTCAAAATATTCCTATTACAAAAGGGACAAAGCATGGTTGTCCACTATCCCCATTACTTTTTACTTTAATAATGGAACCTTGGGCTAATCTAATTAGGAAGGATAATAATATTAAGGGTTTTAAGGTAGATACTAATGAAACCTCCAAAATACAACTATTTGCAAATGACATATTTATTACCTTGGGTGAAAATGATTTATCTATTTCTATTTTTTATAATATGGAACATTTTCAGAAAAAATCTGGATTAATTTTTAATAACTTCAAAACTAAAATACTTCCCATCTACCCAACTAATTATAAATTTAGGAAAAAATATATGAAACATTTAGCTCCAGCAAATCAAATAACATATTTGGGGATAATACTTACTAATGATGTCAAAGATATTATACAAATAAATTAGATCAAACTTTATCTACTGTCAAAAACAACATTAATAAATGGGAAAAATTCCTTTTACTATGGAAGAAAAACTTTCAATCATAAAAATGTTTTTACTACCCAAGATACTTTACATTATTCAGTCAACTCCCTTATCGCTGACAAAAAAAAAATACTTTAATTCTATGACCCAAAATTTCTTGTGGTACCCAAATACATCAAGAACAGTTTAACAAACTACATGAGAGGATGGAATAAGGGGGGTATTGGTCTACCTAATGTGGAATTTATATTCTATTTCATTGGTAATTAAAACCTTAATACAACTTATCAATATGAATTACTCAATATGAATATACTCATGAATTCCTGTCAAAACTGCTTTGGTTATATTTTTCCTACTCTCTCTCTCATCACTGGTGGTGCTCTTGTTAGCGTTGTCATCTCCCACAGTATGCGTGCACCTGTTCGATTCTCAGCTAGGCGTCTTCTGTGTGGAGACATGCATGACTGGGCGTACCTTCATTGTTGAAGGTTGGCGCCAGAGTTGACAACAGCGCGTAAAAATCTACTGCTGATCATTAGCGGACTACGGAGTTCGCTGTGGCGACTAACAGGAAAAGCCGAAAGACACACACACACTGGACATCAAAATGAGCTTCACTAAATCTAGCCCTCAGGAATCAGCTCTTATAAAAGATATACAGTCTCTGCTCTCTACAATTCAGGAACTCTCTCTGAAATTTGACAAAATGAATTTAAAGCTTGATAATTTCAAGGAAAAATGCACTTAAATGGAAACTTTACATGAAGCTCTTCAGTAACAAAAAGAACAAATTACAGGGATAGAACAATCCTTGTCTGATATGGACAGCAGATTACAAATAGAAGAAAATAATATGGCATTCCTACTCAAGCAAAATACTTTACTACAAACTAAAATAGATGACTTAGAAAACAGGTCTCGTCGAAACAACATTAGGATCTTTGATTTATCAGACAACATAGAGGTCAACAATATGGTTAAATTCCTGACAACATGAAACATATCTTTCAGAAGCTCTGTCCTGCAGCATAGAAAGAGCTAATAGATAATGAATTACACCAAAAACTGGTAAGAGCAACTTTCCTAGATCAGTAATAGTAAGATTCCTTTCCTTAGTTCTCAAATCTGCCAGGCTAAAAGCTCCCATTAAATGAAAGACAATACTATTCATTTTGATAATGATTATTCTCCTGCTGCAATAAACAAAAAATATTTTTCTGCACTTAAAGAACTAAAAAAATGTCAGATAAAATCTCATTTGTTGTTCACTGCAAGATTAAAAATATTTCTACAAGATGGAATAAGAATCTTTGATGAGTTAGATACTGCTCTTACCTTCATAAAGTCAAACAAAATCCTGGATAAAATTGAAGAAATGGAGTGGGCTAATGCCATTTTAAAAAGAATATCTGAAAAGGGTTCCCGGAAATCTTCTGACAAGAAAACAAAATAAAATACATGAACAATGCTTATCTACTTCATAAATGCACTTGTCACACTTTTCTTATATGTTTGGCTGAAATCTAACAGATGTTACTTTATTGAACATTTTGGACTGTCTTTAGAAAATTGAACTACAGGTGAGAATTATATTTGTATTTTAAATATTATACATAAGTAGAATCCATACAAAATGCCATGATGGAACAATACGGTGGCTTTGTATAGGTGCTACTTTTTGCTAATAGGCACTTACATAAATGTTTATTAATATACAGATCTATTGGTTGTTGGAATATATGCTAGACATAACATTACGTATTGGAAAAGTATTTTAAACTTTTTGTGTTATGATATAATAGAGGGCTTAGTTCTGACAGTTTATGCATATTTGTTATCTTGTTTTGGATGCTGCAAATTACTGAGCTTATAAAACGCAGCACAAGTCTTTTTCTATACAATTCATGCCTTACAGCCCATCTACATTTATATTTCCTGCTCAGATTGTTAGTTTTCAAAAATCATACCTGGTTTTGGCATGAGTGATTAGTATTATGAAGCAGAAAGCCAGAGAAGATTGTTCACATTCTGCAGCAACTAAATAAGACATGCAACTCTTGAACTTAATAATGATGTCAGCAACCAGGAAAGAATGCTACAATGCTAATTGTATTACTGAACAGTTTTTGTCAACTCAATGGATATAGAAAAGATGATATTTAGACTAAATAACCTTTTCAGATATTTCTGTTTAATTGCTCACAATTTTTCTGAGTAAATATATAGCCACATGCTATTTTAAATGGGAAAACAAAGATAGTATATCATTTACTGGAGACTACGAGCAATAAGGACATGACAATAGTTGTCCCAGTTCCCTTCAGTAACACACATCACACCAAATGACATTTGATGACCTTTATTAGATTCCATAACATAGCTTTGAACACCAACTTTATTAATTACAACTATTCATGATATAATTGATACTAAATACAGCATAGCAGTCTTGTAATGTTAATCAGGGCAGTGTACCTACTCACCCTGCCCCAGTAAGCAGAGTCCATACCTCTACTCACTTACTTTACTTATGAAGCAGTGTCCCATCTCAATCATACACCATTCATTGTAATGTTAATCAGGGCAGCACACCTACTCACCCTGCCCAACAAGCAGGATCCATACCTCTGCTCACTTACTTTACTTATGAAGCAGCGTCCCAAATCACTTTATACACCATCCATTGAATTACCTTCCACCAAATAAGCACCATCCTTACCACAGCTTGCTTATCTATTCAGCAAGCTTCCTCCAACTACTAATTTCCTTTTCCCAGATCCTTGAAATGCACATCCAGACATCAGAGGGGGAACAGAAGAGGGCAAGCATATCCCTCTTCTCTGCCAACCAGCCTGACCAGGCTGTTCTCCCTCCCTTCTACCCAAAATTGTTCAATCCACTTCCCATAAAGGGAAGGGTCAAGCCAAACATCATTTGGTGTACCCATCATCTGTAAAGAACCTTAGAATCCCATCATAAACCCCTTTGCCATGCCATCACTGAAACACACCCTAATAAAACTAAATAAGGTAGGATTACCGTGACCCCATTGTAACACCAGAACATCCACACCAAAGAACACATACCCTTTTAGCCTGCTGCCTTCAAAGCTGAAATCATGGCTCAACCTGAATGTATTGACAGTCTATAACCACAACAAAACCACAAGCTATAACCCCCTGAACTCAAGACGGCACCCAGTCAAACAACTCGGTACAAGTCTCACATCCAAGACCCTGTTAACCGTAGCATATCACCTTATCCCACCCACTACCCAGTTCTATATGTTCAACAACTCCATTACCGTAGGGAATAGTCTAACTCCAAAACTTTAATGTCCTAACTTTAGATGGCAGAAATTCAGCACCCCTTGACCTAGTTTGTGAAAACTCACCTATGCTCAACAATGAAATACTCTACATGCCAAGCCATAAACACCCCAATTTCACTCATTACCAAATCATTCTTAACCCCTGTTTGTCCCTAGCCCTTCCCCTCAGAAGCTCTCTTCCCTTATATTACCTATACCACTAGTATCCTACAGCTGCCTTATCCTGCAACCAGGCTTCCTTAAACTTTCTAACTCCCCTGTAACAACACACCCAGTTTCTAAACTACCCCAACACAGCCACCTACCTACCATGCTTCCTAAAATCCTATCTACAAAATTCACCCAAACCCCAAGTGAAATGATCCTTGTGATATTCTGTAAAACCTTAACCTAGTATGCAACATCAACACTACCTACTCAAGAGACAAACCTGTCACCCCAAAATGCCACCCGTTAGGAACAACCTCCAGCATCATGTCAAACCCTCCTTGACCCTTTCCCCACATACAGTTCAAACAACTGGATGAGTGAATACGACCACCCAAGGTTCCAAGAAAGTGAGGATTGAACTTCACTGGCTTGCAGGAGCCGTAGGACTGTAGTCCAATATGTTCCTGTGCTCTTATGAACATTGTGACTCTGCGCGTCCCGTGGCATCCCCACACTCCCCATAAACCATCAGACATTTTTCCCCTTTGGACCCCTTTACTTAACTTACTTGCCCCCTATACCAATGCAATAATCAGCTCCCACTAATTAAACACAGAGCTCAAACATGCCTTACTAAGATGATTACTCAGACCCTTCTTGTGCCCCATTCAAGTGGCAAGAATGTCCATCTTATCAAAACATCACCTTTCAAATCCCCTTTTCAAGCCACCACATGATGCCTTCTGCACTCCAGCAATCTGAAAAGAAAGAAACAATGATTAATTCTATGTGCACACATACCATGATAACTTAATATGGAGGCACTGACCAGGACCCCTGCCACCCCATCAAACCCTTACCTATGGCCAATGCAAATGCCCAAAAGCAGGGACAACTTTCAATGTTAATCCAACATACTAACGGTTAATAAAACAAATTAAACAACCCATTAACCCTGATATCATAAACTCAAATGCCTTTCCTTCTCTGACTAGCAGTGTAAAATCCTCTACCAAAACTCAACAACTTTGAAATCCACTTACTTCCATCAGTAACTGTTGCCCACTTCTGTTCCCCTTGTGTAACCTTCTCACTCGTCACAGTTTCCATCATCTGAGAATTCACTGTATCACCAAAACTGGTACTCGGCACACCATCATTTACAAAGAAAAGGACAAAATTAAACTCTCTAATAGTAACGAGCAGGCTCCACCTTATACCCACCTATTCCAAATTACAGCCGCAGTGTTCCACGACCCCATCTGTAAGAAAGAAAAAGACATGTAAAACATCCAAAATACATAACACACATTCCAAGGCGTCTTCAAGGACAACCTATCCTGCCAACCCAGGAAGAAATGTAACACCGCCACTCCCATCTATGACAAAGCAGCCATAACTGAAGCTATGCGTCCAATGACCCTATCAAATACCCAGGATAAATTTAGCTACCAGTCGAGTATGTTAAAAATAAACCCCACACATGAAGAGACCTAGGGGGTGAAGTTGTATATGTGTCTAGTATAGAATAGCCCACTTAAGACTCAACCTAACTCATAATATATTGTGAATTATGTGCTGTTGTCAATTGGTTGCTATGACTAATAAAAGTTACCTTTTTTGAAACTATTGGTGAATCTTGACATTTCTGACTTAATCTAATGCAGAATAGGGAGTAGATAACATAGGATCATAAGATCATAGGATCACAGTAGGTCATTAGACCAGTGGCCCTAGGGCCCCTCCAAGCCTAGCCAAGTTCAGTCCGTGTTCCCAAGGGTATCTGGTTCACACAGACACTAAAATCTGCACCTATCACCCCTGCCCAAGATGGACACAGGTAGAACCCCCCCCCCAGGGTGAATTTCCAGTTACCCATCCAATTGTCCAAATTGCACTTAAATAGGGCCAATGAAGGCATGCTATCTGTTGTATGTATCCTACCGCATGTTATTTCAACACTGTAAGTTTTGTTGATTACGTATAAGTGGATCTTTTCTCCTTGGGCCTCTGTTGAAAAAGGGCACTAGCCCAATCGGACTATCCCAGTCAACAAGTGTCAAATCAATACATAAATAAAATTAATAGGAAGCTTGTTCTATAGGTGGGGCAACCTCTGTGAGACAAATCCATCTCTCCAGCAAGTCCTGTTGATGTCACATACCAGATCAAGCATCTCCTGACAAGTTTATAATATTTTTGGCCCTGTTGCACTGCTTATACTAGGATTTCAAGGTTATCAAACTACTGGGTGGATATGAAGAGGAATATGCCTAATCTTTAGAATGGGGACATCCTCAGTTTTATCTCTCAGCAAACAATAATCTGGGACCCCCCCCCCCCATAATGGACAATCTTGGTCCTCATGTAAGTGAAATTTCAGAAAAACTGAGCGATACGGTTACCAAAGTTGGGTGCTCTCCATTATCACCTGAAACTGCCACTAAACCTGATACCAGTAAAGTGTTTAATTACTGCTAAATATATCTCTTGGCTGTCATGATTTTACTACCCACCATCAATGCTCCCAAACAACTAACCACAAAAAAAAAATGGCAAGAACTACTAATCTATCCTACCTGAAGCTGCTGCTTTACTTCTAATGCCTTGACCCACTCTACTATATCAGGCACAGTATAAAGCATAAGGCAGCTGAAGTGTGGTGCTCCAAGAAACCACAACAGCTGCATGGCAAGACAAACATGGTCTGTGAAACTACAGCCCCACGAAAAGTCTGCTAAACCATGAACCACCCAAGAAACCAACCAAAGCAGACCAGGAACCTTCCAGGCCTCTCCCGAAACCAACCTGCAAGCAAAACGTTGAACCACCGACAAAATGCACGTGAAAGCCACCTGCTCAACCAAGCAACCCATTGGAACACACCACCATCAACCGCAGACCAGACTCAGTGCACAGAAACTGTACAGCAGGGAAGCATGGCCCTGATGCACCTTCCCCAAATCATGTCACTGAAAGGAAACGGCATTTCTCCTTTTCTTTTTTTTTCTGCTGTGTGCAACAGCAACCAAGCCAAAAGCATGTGGTTGATATATTGCACATGGGTGCCACACAGCCCTCTCCAAAGCGGGAGAAGGAGCACTGTCCAAAGACTTCACTGGGATGAAGCTGTCCACAGCACTGTCACCCCCACAGGGAGGCTGCCTCCTGTTTCACGAAACGTCGTCCCCACTCTATATAGAAGGCCTACAAAATAAACCAATACAAATACCAGAGGAAATGCACATCCATATGGCACTTCTTACGCACCGACAACCAAGAAGAAGGAAGCATTGACAACCGGGTCGCCGTATATACTCCTGCTGTGGTCAGGAAAGCCAGTCGCCTTAGCCTCTTCACAACTACGATAAAGTCAGATTCCAAACATCACAGACAGCCACCCACTCAACCCGGCAACACCCGCACAAACTGAACGAGTCACTCCTGCACCGAAAGAAGAATGCCGACAGGTCTGACATGTGGCCACAACAATACGCAGCACCATCAGAACCAGTAACACAGTGGTGTGTATCACCTGCATGTCCAAACAGAGCATTTACTATCCCATGTTAGACAAACACTTGCCCTGAAAAAAAACAAAAAAATAAAAAACAACCAAACGTCGCCCAATCTCAAGGGGAATCCAAACCTGACAGTGTAAGCATTCACACCATCACCCCAGGACAAGTGACGAGGAGCTCAGCAACATCAACTATTCCCCATCACAGCAGTCCCATGCAGCACAGGCGTCGCAAAGGACCGCCACTCATGAGTACCCCCAGCCCACGAAAACAGCCTCCCCCACAACCTCCTCCACTCTGAGGAAACAAGACAGCCCACACCCAAACCTCCACAATCACCACGCTGCAAAAAAAGGGGGGACAAACAAAACAAAATGGAACCATTAATCCAGGAGACAAAACCAGGCCCTAACCGGCGTTCCTTCAAGGAACCAAAGATGCAACACTTTTTTTTTTTGAATGGAACCTCTTGCCATTTCTATTACTTTACTTAAAGAAACACACATAACCTCTGAAGCTTTAGTCACAAGGCAAACCCATGAACCGAAAGTGCTGAAAAATGGAACCCGAGAGAAACAGCGTGACACAATCAATTCCATCCAGCCACTACAACCACCCAACACTACCAATGATTTAATTTTGCCCCCAATCATCTAAAACACACACCAACTAAGACAGATGCATACCAAAACCTGAATGCCTACCACAAAAACCACACACCAGCAATCTGCAACCAACCCTATCCCAGGCCTACCCATCCTCCAACCTAGGTCGTCTGGGACGTAAGTTTGCATAGCAAGTTCATGCCAAAATGTGACTGCTTAACCCAACTACACTAGACTAAACCTCTTAAGCCCCCCCCATCATTATCTTATTTCCTCCCAACCATCCCTGCCTCCACTTAACCCTTTCACCTCCCCTTAATATTAACCTAACCCCCCCCCCATGAAGATGTCCCGGAACAACTTAGTTTGTTGCCAAACTTCATGTATTAGACATATATTTCAAATGCATTCTGTTATAAATTCTAGATATTTCTAATCTACAGATCCTATTGGATATAAAGTTATTAGCTGGATTATTTTGTTTTGTGTGGTAGGATGACAACACGTGTTATCCACATTAAATTACATGACTGACATAGTAAATGTTTGATTAACTCTTTTGCAATGTACATTCAGTTGAAATAGAAAGTCATGCAGCATCTAGTTATTACGGAAAAAATTGTTGCGAGGAAAATCAACTGTTGTAGTACGTAACTGTGCTATCTTCTCAGGCAACTTATGAGGAAACACAGTACGTTGCGACCACAAATACATTTATTGAATAACACAAAATAAAGCAGCAAAATACAATCTTAAAACTTGAGTTAAGCGCTTTCACCTATCCATAGTAGGCTTCTTCAGAACTCATACATTTGAAATAAGCGCCATTTTAAATAAACTTTTAGGCGCGAAACTGGGCTAACTGAACAGCTGACATTTAAAGTGCTACTGTGCTTTTTAATAAATATTACAACATTAAAAATCACAACATTAAAAATCAAAAGCAGTTATATTATAAACTGCAAATCACACTAAATGTAAACTGTACATTCACCTATGTGTTGATGAATTCATTTGGGACCACAATATTTATTATTGCACATTTTATTTTCCTTTCTAATAATATTAGAAAATAACAACCATGAAGTATGAATAAAATAAATGTTGAATATTAAACCTAAAATAATGGATATATAAATATACTAAATCAATTAGGGGCTCTAATGTATCCTTTAAATTTAACTTGTAAACTTTAATAATTAAAAATGAAATTAATCTATATATTCCATATAAAAATGTGCATAAATGTCACTCTGTAATACTCTAAAATGCAAAATTGATGTTAAAGCATAAAACCTAATATAAATATAAGATAAATATAAGAATTTAAAAATTGTACCTTTTGTATAAAATATTATTATAAGTGTAAATAACAATAAATATTGTAAATTTTAAAAAATAGAAATATTGTTATTGATGAAGTACTTACATTAGTTTGGAAGGGTGTGTATAAGGGTGATGAATATAATGAACACTATAACTGGATCTATATAATATATTGTGTTGAGTATGATTATTAACAATATTTATTGTTATTTACACTTATAATAATATTTTATACAAAAGGTACAATTTTTAAATTCTTATATTTATCTTATATTTATATTAGGTTTTAATATCAATTTTGCATTTTAAATATTACAGAGTGACATTTATGCACATTTTTATATGGAATATATGGGTGTTCATTTTAATTATTAAGTTCCAGTTAAGAAATTTAAAATTTAAGCCCTAATTGATTAGTATATTTATATGTATTATTTTAGGTTTAATATTCAGCATTTATTTTATTCATACTTCATGGTTGTTATTTTCTAATATTATTAGAAAGGAAATGTGCAATAATAAGCATGGTTAAATAGATTCATCAGCATAGGTGTGAATGTACAGTTTACATTTAGTGTGATTTGCGGTTTGTAATATAACTGCTGATTTTTAATGTTGTGATTTTTGTGTTAATATTTAAGCACAGTAACACTGTCAGCTGTTCAGTTAGCCGATTCGGCCCTAAAATTTATTTAAAATGCCTTTTCAAATATTGAAGTTCTGAAAAGCTATGGATGGTGGCAACTCAAAGTTTAGATTGTATTTTGCTGCTATATTTTGTGTCATTCAATAAATGTATTTGTGGTCGTAACGTACTGTGTTTACTCATAAGTTGCCTGAGAAGATAACACAATTAAATGCAACATCTGATTATTAGTTTTAATATTCTCTGACTGACACCATATACTTTAACATAAAAGCTCTGATCCTTTTTCCTTGTTGAATTATTTGTAAAGAAGTCACTGATGTTTTTTAGCAGTTATATTGAAATGGGTTGCAATTTCTTTTTATAAGTCATAGCTTACCCCATATCCATTCTCATTAATAGAACTATTTTTGAAAGATACATCCCATCCATCTGGTAAGTCTCCCATTATCCCCTGCCATAAGGTGGTACTTCTAAGGACTTTTCCAACTACAGGCCCATAATGTGTGTCCCTGTTGCAAGATAATGGAGAAGTATTCACATGCAACTATTAACCCATCTACTTGAAAAAATTCTACTAGCCAACTGTCAACACGACTTTTAGACCATTTCTTAGCACCACCTCTGCTCTCTTATCCTTTTCTGACCATATTAATATCGTAATAATGACACTCTATCCTCAGCCCTCTTTGTTGATCTGTCTCTATAGCCATTGTGGTCAACCATCACCTCCTCATAAACACACTCAATAACCTGTCACTGGATGATCTTGCTATTCAGTGGTTCCAATCTACTTAAATAATAGAAAACAGGCTGTACTGACAGGCCAAACACCTTATCTTCCCACCTTCCAGTTACCCACCAAGGCCCACAAGGATCCCATATTGGGACCTTTACTCTTTTCCATCTTTACAAATTACCTCCATTCTGTAATCCCACAAGCCACCTGCATCCAATACGCAGATGACTCCACACTTACATGTTCTGCCACTTCCCTATCAGAATTTCAATCTCTAACCCAAAATACCTTTAACACAGTTGAAAATTGGCTCCTGCATAGATGTCTTATCTTAAACCCAAAGAAAACAAAAATGCTATTATTCACCCCCACCCGTAGAACCTCCCCACTTAACTTTACCGTAACCTCTAGTAATGGAACTATTATATCTCCTGATCCTACCACTAAACTACTCGGGGTTCTAATTGATAATAACCTCTCTTATGAGCCTCACATCAATAACACTATAAAAACAGTTAATAAGAAATTAGGTTCCCTCTACAGGATCAAACCCTTTCTAACTCCACCAGCCAGAATCACCATTGCCCACACCCACCTTATCTCTACTCTGCTTTATGCCTCTCCTATCTATACCAAATTATGTAAAAGTGCTCTGAACAAGCTGTCTACCTCTTACAACAATATTGCCAGATTTGCTGCAGGGTCCTCCTATGGAACCCATCTTTGTATCAGTTTGAATCAACTAGGTTGGCTAGAATTGCCAAATCTAATATTATTCAATCAAGTAATAGTAGCCCACAAGATCCTGTATCACCCAGAAAATACACCTATACTCACTTCCCTGGTCACCCCCTATAATAATCTCAAAATCCTTCGCTCATCTAACAAACTACTAGTACAAATATCTAAATCTAATAACTCAGCAGGGGACACTCTGTTCTCTAATACAGTGAGCAAAACCTGGAACAGTCTCCCCAATCACTTAACTTCACAATCCTCAGCTAACCTATTTAAAAGTAAACTTAAACCCTACCTTAAATCACACTGGCTATGCCCCTGTGCTAACCCAGATTAAACAATTAACCCGTCCCATAATACCATGATTCTTATCACATTATCTTATTTAGGGCATGTGCCTATGTATATATTGTCTGTATCAACTATAACCAGTCTACTTTTTAGACCTCATGTATAATTTTATAGTATGAGTGTGTTCATGTACTGCTTCTAATGAATATTCACTATATTTTTCGTTTTTTGACATTTTTTTGTGACTTTCTAATTAATAGTGCCAATGTCTTTGCAAATATCAGTGTCTTTATGTCTTTTTTGTTAAACTTGTGGAGCTTTTCTCCCTGGGCCTCCACTGAAAATGGACATACATCCAGCTGGACTAGCCCAGTCAACAAATGTAAAATAAATAAAAAAAATAAAATAAATAAAAATAAATAAATAATGAAAAAAACGATTAAAGCATCTAGGAGAAAATAGAGTGGTGAAATGTGATTTTCAGACACATTTCCTTCACATTTACAGTTGTTTAACTAACATATTTTTTATTAGCTGTTGAAACTAAATACACGGTATCATATTAAAAATCAATAATATGGATTAGATAGCATGGATATCACTGCATAAGTGAATAAGGTAACTGACTAAAACTATATTTGATTAACAGAAAATATGTCATGGCTAAGCTCTATAGCATTTACATAAGTTATAGTATGAGACCTGACTAAATATCATGAACTATCTAGTATAAAGTAAATAGATCACTATATTCTTAACAAGCTACAGTTATGGAAATGTTTGAAATACATACATTATATACACACCAGTTCATATATACATATATATAGAAGCATTTACATCATTTTGTTTCATATTTGGAAAAGAAAAGAAAGGGAATGATATTCCCTGGATTCTCAAAAGCTTGCAAAGTGTAAGATTGGTGCAGAGGCCGCATGAGCAATATGTCTACTATGAGATCCAGGAACAGCCTGCAGGGGCATACATGAATGATCCTGCACTAATCTTGCATGGACTAAGCCCTGGTATGCATATCACCCCATTTACAGGTGAAATCCATGCAAATGAGGTGATTTTGCAATCCAGGAAGCTTGCAACAGTCAGTGCAAGACTAGTGCTATCTGCAGAAATATGCTTGGTTAGTAGCAATTACATTTCTGCAAAAGCTCAAAGCAGACTATGACATTTCAAATAAAAACTGCATATCATTGAGGAAGCATGCCAATGGCCAAATATAAAGCCATTGGCATTGCAAACAATATAAAAAAATAAAAAAAATCAACTTTTTTTTTTTTAAACGATCTCGGCTGTGGCAGTGGCGTGCAAGCGGGATCGAGGAAGGGTGAGAGGTAAGAAAAATAAACCTAAAATAAGCATTCTAACTAAAATCTGTATTCTACCATGCAAGTCAATGGCAGGCAGAAGACAACCTGGACAGTGAGTAGTGGGTGCTGGGGAGGCTCAGTGTGAGACATGTAACTATGCATTGCAGGCAATCCTATGCAAATGAGGGAAGGATAGTGAATCCCAGTTTTCCCCGCATGTGAGACCCGGTCCCAACAGTGTAAGAGTATAAATAGCTGTGTGCAAGACTAGGAGGTAGGTGACATCATGGGTGTGTGTGTCAGACATACTATAAGTGGATTGGCGCTTTGTGGCTCAGGTTTGCTCTAACAGCTTTGTAAGCTGGGGGTGGCTCTAAACCTGCCTAGCACACTTTACAAAGTGTAAGCTGATGTCTTGGCCACACACCGGGATTTACAAGAAGAAAAAAGAAGTTAAACCAGGGAATAGCAGCAGTGTGCACATTTCAGCACTCTGTTGTGCGGTGCACACACAGGCTTAAACAGTAGGGCAATGGGAAGGGAAAACAGCAGTAGGAAGGTAATGAAGGAGTACAAGCATAACTGCTAGGTGAAACACATCAGAACCAGACAATTACACAGGCAGCAGACCAGCCCAGCCCAGAACACCACTACTATAAACTATGCAAACACCTACACCTCTGGTTTTTCCCACACTCTACACCACCACTGTAAACAAGTGGCGAACTTTTAACACTCACAACAGCAACATTTTAGGGGCTGCAATAGCTATCATAGAACTTGTAGAAGAGGCTGAGGGTGGTGAGGATGTGAATGCTGCCAAGCAACCCACAGTGAGGAAACAGAGAAAAGTGTACAGACCCAGGGAAACCTACCAAAGGCTACATGAGCTGGAGATAGTGGAGCGATATAGGGTGGACAGAGACCTCCTACAGCAAATTGTTGAGCTGTGCTGGCCACTCCTCACATGCAGAACTAACAGAGGAACCCATCCCAGTGGATACCAAGGTATGTGTAGGACCTAAGAATACTAGCTAAAGGTACCTTCCAAAACCAACTGGGATATAATGAAGATTTCACAGGCATCAGCATTCAGGGTACTCTACCAGTTCCTGGATGCCATGTCCTTTATGTTGGTGAGCACGTATATTTCCTAGCCCATGAGATGTTGGCCAGCAATATGCATCTCTTCCGCAAATAAGAATACCCTGATGTGAGTGGGTGCAATAGACTGCATGCACATGCATCAGAACCTGGGTGAGGCGGGTGGGATCTACATCAACCGCAAGGCCTTCCTCCCAATCAACTGCTGGGTGGGTGTGCGATGCCCAGGGCATAATAATGAACATGTGCGCTGGCTGCCCTGGAAGCTATCACGATTCCCACATCTGGCATCTGACACAGCTGTACCAGAGATTTGCCAATGGGGACATCCCACACGGTCACCTAGTGGGGGATGCTGGATACACACTTGAGCTGTGGCTGATGACACCCATCAGAAATGCACACACCCCCAAACAAGAACATCATAATGAGGCACACTCACAAACAAGAATCATAATAGAGCATGTGTTTGGGATGCTCAAGTCAGGATTCTGGTGCCTGGACACATCCAGTGGAACCTTGCAGTACTCACCAACTACATGTACGCAAATTGTCCTTGCATGTGCCATGCTACACAATATGATCCTGCGGAAACAGCTGCAGCAGGAACAGCATGGGGCAGGGCCACACAGCCCCCCACCATTCCCAAGGCCTACACAGGCACAGAGTGACTCGGAGGAACAACCTGAGTCTGCCCCAGTAGGCAGAAGGAGGCATGCCCAGTATGCCCTGGCCATGGTAAAGAGGCAATGCATAGCACATACATTGACATGGGAGGGACCCAGGGAATATCACCTCCCTCTGACTCTCACATACAGTAAAAGGGATGCCAAACATTATACTACCTGTGCCTAACCATGAGTGAGTGTGTATGTGCATCCAACATAGGCAACCCTGCAACTGCACCACCACCCTTACTGGGACACCCACAAGGTAAGTGACTCAAACATGCCAGTTGGGGGGTTCATGCCAACAACAGTCACAGCCAGCAGGACAGGTGTGAACAAGCACAAACAAATGCTGTACTATGGCCTCTGAATGAGGCCTATGGGTAACCTCCCACAGGCCTACACAGACAGACTACAGCAGGCCAGGCAATGGGATGTCAGTTGTGAGAGGCTAGGAAGTCAGAAACTAATATGTAGGTAATTAAAAGCTAAGAAATGTAGTACACTGGTATGCCTGTAGCCAGCATGATGGGTAAGATTACAGAATAAAATGGAGTACCCGACATACCAGTATAGTCTAGCAAATGTGACAAGTGTCAGGTGTTGCCCCATCCTATGTAGACATATAGTAACAGTCAGGTGTGCCCTCTCCAATCCTGTGTAGAAATGTAGAAATAGTCAGGTGTGCCCTCCCCAACCCTGTGTAGAAATGTCGAAATAGTCAGGTGTGCCCTCCCCCCATCCTACATAGAAATATAGTAGCAGTCAGGTGTGCCCCCCCAATCATGTGTAGAAATGTAGAAATAGTTCATAGGTTCAAATGTTCATAGGTTCATACTAGGCTATCTGCCTAGGGCATTTATAAACCCTAGCCAGAGTGTGTTGGCTTTCACCACCCATTTTAAATTAATTTTTATGCCTTTTCCAAGAGTTGGTATACTGTGCCTCTGTCTAACAGTGACACAGAGTGATACCAGAGATGAACCTACGATTTCCCATCCACTCATCAAGATTCCTCTTGAAGAGGCCAATGAGGGACTCTGCCTAACCAGGACTAGGATTTTTATTCCAGAGTGAAGGGAGCCTCTGGGTTGTGAATCTGTCCCTCAGCATGTCCTATTTATTTCAGTGCTGAGGTTCAAGTCTCTCAGCGCTAGCTCAATGGGATTTGGATTTTCTGAGGTGCAGCATGTCCATTAATTCCGGGTTGGACATGGCTTTATACATCAGCACAGATCGCCTCTGAGCAGGCAGTATGCCACTGAGTAGAGCTGGAGCTTCTTTAACCAGGCAGCATATGGCATCTGTTTGAGCCCTTTGATCCTCTTAGTGAGGTACTTTTGGGTCTTTCCAGTTGCTGCAGGTGTCTGGTGAGGACACATCCCAAAGGGCATTGTGCTCAATTATGGGCCTGATGAGGGATGAGTAAAAGCACCGATGACCTCCCTGATCTAGATGTGAATCCCTTCATGATTAGGTGGGCTATATAAAATGTTTTCTAACCCACTTTGGCCCACGTGGTTGTCAAATGAGATTGCTATCAACTTGGTCCCCAGGTCCCTAATTACTTCTTCGTGCTAATGGATTACCACCTATGTGGTAATTTGTGAGCACTTTTGTTTTGCCAAAGGGGATGACTATACACTTTTGGCATTTAGCTTGAGGCCATGGCTCTCGCACCAGTTGTCTGTTTCTATGAGGCCCTTCTGGAGGATGCTTGTGTCGGCTGGACAGTCGATTATGGTGCCCAGTTTTGCAGTCATCTGTGAACGGTGGCCGTCACAGTCCTTCCGTGTTGGCCTGTACCTCCGAGAAATATATACTGAACAGGAGAGATCCCAGGACTGAGCCTTGTGGGTTGCCACTTGTAACTGGTTTTGGAGTCTGGCATGGCTCCAGCAATTCTAACCATGTGGATTCTGTCCTTGAGCCAGTTTGCAACCCATCTAGTGACGTAGGGGGTTATATTTAAGCTGGTGAGCTTATCTATAATGCCAGTGGGGTATTGTATCGAAGGCTTTGTGAGGTCCAGGTAGGCTGTGTGGACCACCTTCCGTCAATGGCCTTGGTGACTGTTTCAAAGAAATCGACCAGGTTTAAGAGGCAGGATCTGCCCGCCCAGCAAAGCTGAACTGGGTAGGATCCAGTGTCTGTGGGTCCCCAATATCTTTATTTATGAGGTCATGATGATCCTTTCCATGGCTTTGCAGACCAAGCTAGTCAGGCTTATGGGGCGATAGTTTCCAGGATCATTGAGGCCACCTTTGTGGAGAGGGAACATTGTTGCTATGCGCCACTCTTTGGTACATATCCAGTAGTAAGGCTGAGACTGAACAGTAGTTTTATGTTTGGGTGTAGCTCTTCTTGGGTTCACATGTAGGACATCCGGGACTCCGTCTGGTCCCATTGATGCTGTGTTTTTGCTTTGGAGAGGGCGGCTCTTACCTGAGCATATGAGATGTCACAGGGGCAGCACTATGCTGGGATAGATATTTTCCCTTTTGGTGGGTAGGTGGGTGGAGAAGTTTAGCTGAACCTGTCAGCTAGGATGTTGGCAATGTTTGTGGGTTTGGTATATTTTTGTCATTTTGGTCTAATTCTGAGCATATCTGAATTCCACCCAAGTTCTAACATAACTAAAAAAAGCCTTGTGATTATCCTTGGTGTCCTGTGCAATTTTCTCTCTAAGCTGGCCTTAGATGATTTTATAGTGCCCGTGGTTTTGCTAATACTGATCAGATGCCTTCTCTTTTGGGATTTTGCTCTATCATGTAGTAGCTTCCTCCTTCTATTATAGTTTGTTTATGGCTGGGGTCACCAGACAGGACATCTGCCTTTGGAGGATTGGATCTTGGTTTTATTTGGGATTGCATGATCCATGCATTCCTGAAAGGTGTTCATAGAATGCATTTATAAAGGATTCTGCAGTCTGGGCGCCATATTTTCCACAGGCCGGGGCTTTGAAGGATTCCAACTTCGGTTTGAGGAGTGTGAAATTTGCTTTGGAGATGTTTTCACTGTGGTTTTCTGGGCTGGGGGTGGGGTCGGGATGTGAATATCCAGTGAGATTGGTTATGGTCTGATCTTAAGTGTGGGATACACTTCTGGTCTGGAGCATAGAGTCCCCATGTTGGCGATGATCAGGACCAGTATGTTTTCCCCTCTTGTGAGAGTGGTAGTCAGGTGTGTCACCCCCCCCCCCATGCAGAAATGTAGCAACAGTCAATGCCAAATGATCGATGGATACACTGCATTCACAGCATGCTACCTGTTGAGGTACAACACAAAGTCAACAATGCAGTACAAACTACCTGGACTTGATCCACACATGCAATACAGACGGCCATACTGGGCATGCTCACACAGTTAAACACATGAAGACCATATCTGCAAACACCAGTGGACCAGACATATCTGGTAGTTGCAGTTGTTTGTGCAAACACCTGTCAGTAAGCACCACTCATGCCTTGCACACACAGTGGATAGGAGTACAGACATATATGTAAGGACAACACACTATAATAAGCCAAGGTAGACAGACATAGATGTGTGGAAGAGGGTGGCCATGACAAAGACCATCAGGACTGTTCCACCCTGCACACAGCCAAAGGGCCCCAAACACATGATGTGCATATGTCATTCACTGCAGATACTAGCCACCAGTACCTGTCAGCATTACAGACTATGTGGTGCACGTGCCAGCTGTGCAACATGACTGTAAAAGGAAGTAGTCATCTAGTAGCTATACCCGATGTTTTTTGATATGACTATATGTGGCCGTATGTGGTGTATCAACCCTAGATGAATGGGTAATGGCCCTGCACACAACACCCTCCCATAGCCCTACTATGACAAGCCTGCTGAGGTCATCCAATGTGAAAGTACACCTTTGGGAGAGTTGCAGCTCAGTAATCTCCATACCATGCCCTATAACTGCATACTGCTGTAGTGTGATGAACTAGTTAGTTAAGAGTTCTAACCCCAGACTTTGTGTGTCTGTCTGTCTGTCTCTGACTGTGTGGCGGGCAATGCTTTTAGGCTACTCACACTCCTTACAATTTATACACTCCAACTTTGTAAGGCTGCTGATGTCATCCACCTAGAAATACACCTCTGGGAAGGTTGCAGCTCAGTAATCTCTGTACCACGTCCTATGACTGTGTACTGCTATAGTGTGATAAAGTAGTTAGGTAGGGTTCTAACCCCAAACTTGCCAACTGTGTGTGTGAGTCTGCGTGTGCGTGTCTGTCTGACTATGTGAGGAAACAATGCTTTTCAGAGTACTCACATTCCTTATAAATCATATACCTAACTTTGTCAAGGCTGCTGATGTCACCCACCTCGAACTTCACCTCTGGAAGGAATTGTAGCCAGTAATCTCAAGTAGCATGTCCTGTAACTGTGGACTGCTGTATTGTGATAAAGTAGTTAAGGTAAGAGTTCTGACCCAAGACTTGGCAACTGTGAGGTCTGTGTGTGCATTTGTGTGTGCATCTGACTGTATAAAGAGAAATGCTTTTAGGGTACTCACTCCTTACAATTCATATACCCGACTTTGACAAAGCTGCTGATATCACCCACCTAGAAATACACCTCTGGGAAGGTTGTAGCCCATTAATCTCCTTAGTGCATCCTGTAACTGTGTATTGCTGCTGTGGTGTGATAAAGTAGTTAGATAGGAGTTCTAACCCCAGACTTGGCAATTGTGTGTGTGTGTGTGTGTGTGTGTGTGTGTGTGTGTGTGTGTGTGTGTGTGTGTGTGTGTGTGTGTGTGTGTGTGTGAAAGACTGTGTGGGGGCACTGCTTTTAGGCTACTCATACTCCTTACAATTCATATACTCAACTATAACTGTGATGTCTCCCACATGAAATACACCTCTGGGAAAGTTGTAACCCAATCTGTGGTGTGTCTTGCAACTGCGTACTGTTGTGGTGTGACAAAGTATTTAGATAGGTGTTCTAACCCTGGACATGGCAAGTGTGTGTGTGTGTGTGTCTGTCCAGACCCTGTCTGTGTGAGAGCAATCCTTTTTAGGGTACTCCACTCCTTACAATTCATATACTCAACTTTGGCTTAAGGCTGCTAATGTCACCCACCTAAAATACACCTCTGGGAAGGCTGTAACTCAGTAATCTCTGGCCAGTAGCATCCTATAACTGTACTGCTGTAGTGTGGTTTAGAACTGTGGTAGGGTTCCATCCCCACCATGGCAGTTTGGATGTTTTGTGTGTGTTTCAACAACATGTCTGTGTGAGGGAACAATGCATTTGAGCTAGTCACTCCCAATACATTTCAAATGCCCTACTTTGGCAATCATACTGATGTCATTCATTGTGAAATACACCTTTAGGAAAGGAGTTTGCAAAAAATCCCTGTGTTGCATCCTATAACAGCTCTCTGCTGTAGTGTGATATGGGTCTATGTTAGGGGTTCTATACACCTCACATGTTGGTTGTGGATGTTCTGTGTGTGTGTCACTGTCTGTGTAGGAAGCAGCGCATTTTAGGCTAGTCACATACAGTACATTTAAAATGCCCTACTTTGGCAATCCTGCTGATGTCATTCATTGTGAAATACACCTTTGGGGAACAAAGCTTCCTGGTAATTCCCATGGTGCATCCTATAACAGCTCCATGCTGTAGTATGATATAGACCTCTGTTAGGGGTTCTATACCCACACATGTCGGTTGTGGATGTTTTGTGTGTGTGTCACTGTCTGTGTAGGGAGAAATGCATTTTAGGCTAATCACTCCCAATACATTTCAAATGCCCTACTTTGGCAATCCTGCTGATGTCATTCATTGTGAAATACACTTTTGGGGAAAGAATATTCTAGTAATGTCGTGGTGCATACTATAACTACGTGAAATTATGTAATACATTAGTTCGGTAGCAGTTCTACTCCCAGACATGACAGGTGTATGCTTGTGATTGTGTGACACCTGTGGCCAATGTGGAGTGGGTTTTGCATATTTCTTATATGGTGGCTGTACTAGATATCACAATGTCCACCGTACAGGCATAACAGATGTGAAATCACTGAGAGGCTGGGGTGCAAAGCCATACCCATACATGTGACATCAAGGCCAGGCAATCACAGTTAGCAACTCCAGTATTACCCAAACACTCTCAACCCAATGTCTCATACATACACACATGCCTAGGCAACAGCTAATTATGTGGGTAGTACACTGCATAATGGCCATTGATAGTAACTATGGAATGATAGCTCTAGGCTACAGAGGGCATGTCACCCTGTCCATCTGTCCAATATGCATGTACATGCAGACAGTGCACCTCACCCATGTTCCCCAATGGACCACCTGTGGTGCCATCACATGTGACCACAACAGACATACCATGCCTGACAACATGCCCTGTATGGACAGATGCCACTGACACCAGGGAGATGCTGTTAGCATGCTATCAATGTAGGTGTAGGGTACAACTGCTGCCCATTACCAGTTCCCGCCACAGGTGGGCAAGACTGGCACATCTGATGCTAATCTGTGTTCACAATATGGGCCAGACACCCCAGGTACAGTTCCACATGTAACTGTACATGCATATGGAGGTGTGCACATCCCAGACACTGTCCATGTCCTGGACTAAGGAGCACATACATGGCAAGAGATGCACAGCATTGGCCACACAATAGTCACCCAAGTAACTGGATGGGATACAATACCCACCTGTGTGGAAAATGTAGAAACTACAAGCCCTGAGCCACAATACAGACCATTGTCATGTGGCCTGATGCCAAAAGTATACCAGCTTACCCTTGTATACCCTGCTGGCACAGTCGACCACCACACACCCATGCAGACATGCACCCATGCATGTCAGTACTGGCATCCTGTGTGTTTGTGTGTGTGTTGTATGGTGCATATGTTCATTATCCACACTCACTACAACCCCATGGACATACTGAAGCATGCTGTGTGATGTCAGACACCTCCTCATACCCTTTGCCCATACAACCTCCATATGACCTGTGTGGTGCATGTGATACCTGCAAAGTGATGTGTTTTGGCAATCCCAGTACTGATGAGTTGTACTCCTGGCCCTGCCAAGTGTGTCAATGTGTGTGTGTCCCAGTGAAAGTGTGGCTGTGTTGGCCAGCACCTGTTCATGTGGACAGGCATGTGTGTAAATCACCTACCATATATAGCTACCATATCTCTGCTGCAGGTGTCACTCACCATCACATATATGTGTTCTGAGTACTCTACAATAAGTAACCCATGTGGCGCATCAATAACTGCAATGAACAGTGATAGCACTACATAGTTCTCAGGGGTTGATACCCTGTGCTTTGGTAGGTGTATAACACAAACATGCTTCAGTTATTTTCTCCCACCCTCCCTGACATGTGTCTGTCTCTTTCTGCCTCTCCCACTCCTTCTCTGATGGATGTGGAGACCTACCTGCTTTGCTTAGGAAGCTTGGCATGTGTATTTTAAGTGATGCTCATGATCAGCTGATGGCCTCTGCATGAATTGCCGCCCTCCCATAGATGATTGCATGTGGAATGGCTGTGGTAATATTCCCATAGCCAATTGCATGGAAACACACTCCAATATCTAGGAACATCATGGTGGTGTTAGCCCTTTCCATTCACTGTGAACAGAAACTAGATCTGTTGTTTGGCAAACAGCATCTCAGATGGATTGGGGATTTACCTCTAACAACATACACTGTGGAAAGAGGGCAACAAACTGGAGGGATGTGCCTGACCTGACTACAGACTGTAAGTGCTGCTAAACTGCATTTGGAGTAATGTTGGTTTAACAGTGTTTGTCTGGATATGACTGTCTTACATGTCTCAATACCTGCCATGCCAGTTCCATGTGTATGAGAAATCCCCATCTGCAGGGTCATCTGCAGACAGGGCAGTGTGTTGTGCCTTTGGTTTCATGTGTTACCCATGGAGCATCTATCAGTGGACTGTAGAAGGTAGTGTGAGGATTGCAGTCTGTAGATGGTGAAAGCCATGATAGTTATTGACGTCATATCCCTCATAGGACATATGTTGCAACAAACCCTGTTACAATGGTAAATGTATGAGGTTATCACAGCAACATGTCAATATTGGCCCTGTGTATGTGCTTCCAGCCACAACTCTGTCAACCTTTGTACATATGTCATGCATGAAGTGGTGCATATGTGCTGTACACCATAATTAGTGTCATCATATCTGATAACAAGCCAGTGATACTGCTACACACATTATATACAGTAGGAGTTATATTTCATGACATAACCTGGACATTCTGTGGATGTTTGTACAGTACTGAAGTCTGTGTATTTATGGTGAATGTTGACAGTGTGTGTATTGTTAATATGTACTTTAGCCTGTGTACAGACTGTGGTAGATGGCTTTGTTCTAGTTCCCTGCTTATCTGATGTTACATGCTGCTCCACTGTATGGTACTGTATTGGCATAGATGTTTGTAGGGCTATACACACACACATGTCCCATGCCACAGATAGCCATCAGACCAAACTGTGTAGCAGCCCAGTGTATGTAGGGTCAGTCTGTGGTGGCGCATATGAGGACAGTGTGGGAACAGATAGTCCATATACTGTAATATTATGCTAGCTTACTATATGTGGCTGCGGCTGTGTTCACATTGGTTGTGGTTATGCACTTTCACACAAGTGTATCTTACCTTGTACTGTGACATGCCTGTTGAGCCTGCTATTTATGCAGGTATGTGCATTTCCATAGGAGATGTGAGCCATTGTTGAGCCAGTCTGGCTATAGCCTGCACAGTGCATTATTACATGCCTAGCAGCTTAGTGTAGTTACCCAGTGAGATGTCATGTGTAGATACTTGCTAGATGTACTGCTGCCGGGCCTCATTTAACAGTAATGTATGTCAGACAGATCAGTGGGATTCTGTACGATATATGTCAATATCTAGTGGGTAGTATGTCACCATGGCACCCCTGTACCAGCAGTCATTATGTGTTAGGCCAGACAGGAGTGTGGGAATGCATAACCTATGATGGAAGATGTATACCAGTCGTTATGTGTTATACCCATCTACATAGCTGTCTACATCCATATTGTCAGGCATGGTGCACATGTTTTGCACTAAGTGCTTATATGTATACCTCTGGACTGTACAGAGTGTGTTAGAATTTCCACATACATTAGCCAATATCTCTGCTGCAGTCCACAGGGTCATTATGTGCTAGCAGCGGTACTTTACAATGATGCCCTTAGGATGTCTGTCAGTAACCAATGGCAAACATCTTATAAGCAGATGTGACCTCCCACACACTCCATGTCTGTGAAGACAATTCCAATGACTGTAGCAATAGTCTATTAATATACCAGCTATACATACTTGACATCCCCTTGCACTATGACTTTGGGACTATAGGGGCTGGAGTAGGGCTACACTCCATGTCCAGGACATATGGTGGAAATATATGTACATATATGTATCCAAATAGCCATAGATATATATATATATATATATATATATATATCTATATACATATATATATATATATATATATATATATATATATATATATATATATATATATATATATATATATATATATGTATATATAAATATATCTATATATATATATATATATATATATATATATAATTACACATGTGTAGTACCTCCAATTACCACTGTAATGGCAACCACCCACTATATAAATCCCTACATCATGTGGGCGTGGTCCCTTTAAATTGCCTGTGTGATGGACATCCTTCTGTGTAGTGGGCATCCAGTGTTACAGACAGCAGGTAAGCAATACCTCTTACAGGAGAACCGGCACACTCAGGGGAGCGACATATTTGTGGGGGGGTCAGGAACTCTGGGACAGACTGTGAGTAGAGTTGTGTTATGCTTTGTATAGTACTGGTGTTGCAGGGTGTGTGTGTACATACTAGTTTACCTTGGAATGCAGTCTGTCTGCATAGCTCACAACTGTGAGCCTATCCTCTTGCTGGCCAGGGGTATGCCTATCATGTTTTGTCTGTTCACCACACAGGTCCCGTGTCAGATATTACACTGGCAGTGTGTGTGCTATCGGTACATGGCTGCATCCATTTCTGTTTCTAACCTCAATTCCCTGACTAAGGGTATGTTGCGAACTATCCTGCAACACCAACGCTTTACTTAGTGTATGTAACAGTTGTCCCATATATGTGCACTGTCTTCAGCCTCTATTCTCCACCCTACATAACAAGCTTTGCACATATGGCATGCTGCTTCGGGCGTTGTTCTGTGAGTGGGCTGTGAGTATATCACACAGCCATTGCTGCCATCCAGTCCATTGTATTTATATCCCCACACATATGGTGGGGCTGGGAGCCACTATATGTGTGGGCATCACCCACAATACATGTGTCGCCCCTATGCACTCCAGAGGCCAGTGTATTATAACAGTGGTAATTATATGGCCCTGTATTATTATTAGTCTGGGGGATCACCATAAATGACCTAGGCTGTTACAAAATGTGTGAGTATCAGGGGTGAGCTGCCTTAAGGTATCTGGATGTACAGTACCATATACTTCACCTATATTTACATTACTTACATGAATTGGGTTAATGCAAGCCTACTGCCTCCTGCCATATGGACTGTTCTGTTTGTCGGTGTGCTCATGATGGTGTCAGTTATGCCTTGTTATGTAGCAGTTACAACCCATGAGGTCACATGACATCTTTACCACCTACTGAGTTTTGCACAGTGTAAACAGAGGCTGCTGAGGTATACACCTGCATTACATACTGTTGATTGTTTGGTATCCTGTGGCCCAGTCTGTCTTCACTATTGCACAGTTTGAAGGGCTTGGCCTGGACAGCAACAGCTGTGAACCGTTCCAGACAACTGCATTAGTGTAACTGTTTCACAGTTGCATTACTCTGTTTATATGCTTGCTAGTGTCTGAACAGCTATAAGACATGGCATAGTACACAATTAAAGGTTTTCCATTTCTGCAAACCTGTGTATGGTGTTTTCAATGACCTCTCTTGGTATATGTTGCAGGCAATGACTGTCATTTGTATGAGTGGCCCGTACAGTATCCAGTTGTTCAGGTGTTAACTGTAGGCATAGTGGCTGTTCCATATTGTGTGCTCCTTCTACATATGTATTTTACTGTACATATATCTGCACCGTGTATGTGTTGTCACGTATATCTATATATGTGTATATATATATATATATATATATATATATATATATATATATATATATATATATGTGTGTGTGTGTGTGCGTGTGTGTGTGTGTGTGTGTGTGTGTGTGTGTGTGGCCAATGTGTGTGCGTGTGTGCGTGGTAATGTGCGTGTGTGCGTGTGTGTGTGTGTCTGTGTGTCTGTGTGTGTGTATAGCTGTATCTGCATATCTGTGTCTGTGCATCTGTAACCTGGGGATGTTGATGGCTTCCACATATTTACATTTCCTATGGGAGGCATACTGTACTGCATGATATGTTACCAATACCAGCCTGACATCATACAGGTGGGATGTAGTACTGGTAACATCTTGCGCCCATGCCATGTGTCAGGTCCTGGTTATGGGATCTTACCTGGCAACGCGGTAGTGTATGGCGGGGTGGACGTGTTTGGCGGTGGGGGGGGGTGCCTATTCGTACAAGACGTACAGTGTGTGGGGCCTCTCAACCCAATTAATGGTGCATGTGGACATATGTGTGTTGGTTAATCTGTCATTGCTATCTAGAGATGTATGGCCATATATACCTATATGAATATATACATCTGCTAACATATATATAACTATGTCCGTATATACCTACATAGATATATATCTGTGTACACATATCTAACATGTGTATATGTAGACATATGAGTGTGAACACATATATGTGTCGATGTGAGCATTGCATGTAAATATGTTCATATATATTGATATATATGTATATAGTGTTAAATATATATATATATATATATATATATATATATATATATAATATGTATATATATATATATATATATATATATATATATATATATATGTATATATATATATATATATATATATATATATATATATATATATATATATATATGTGTGGGTCTACATTGACAACGAAATAACACGACACGAAAAAATTGAAAAAAAAAAGTTCAAAAAACAACGGGGAAACATCACATGCCCACGTCAAACCAAAATCCGATAATCAACAAAACAAATACTTTTCCCAAAAAACGCCAAATACCTTACAAACTGACACTAAACCTTACCTGCAGCTATCTATGCATAACCTTAATCAAGCCCTAACCCTAAAAGAAAAGGTCCGTCACTATCACACACACCTTACCTTACCCAAACTAACCTAACTCACTTAATCACCCCTAACCCTCAGTCCATCACTATCACACACTTGCCCATTACCCACACCTAACCTAACACACTTTACCCACCCTAAACCTAAACTCCATCACTATAAGCACACTTACCTGACCCATGCCTACCTAATGTCCATCACTGTCACACACTTACTTTACCCACACCCTGACCCTAACGTCCATCCCTATCGCACACTTACATGTCAGGGTTCTCAGCGTCAGGATTCTCAACTGTCGGTCTTCTCCATTGTCAATCTTCGATGTCAGGTGTTCTCGTTGACATTCTACCCAATTTGGTGTTTTCAGGTAGACCCATATATACGCATATATATATATATATATATATATATATATATATTTATATATATATATATATATATATATATATATATATATATAGATATATATATATATATATATGTATATATATATATATATATATATATATATATAAATATATAGGTTCATAGGTAGGTGGGCTATCGGCCTGGGCCTCGTAAACCCTAGCCAACAAGGTTCCTTGGCTTCACGCCACCCGAAAGTTATTTTCCTGTGTGCCACTACTCGAGCAAGAGGAAGTGACCCCTGGGTTGTATTTCCTATTTCCCATCCACTCATCAAGATTTTTCTTGAAGAGTGCTAATGAAACTTTGCTTGATATGAATGGGTAGCCTGTTCCAGAGTATGGGAAGTCTCTGGGACAGGGAATCTATCCCTCAGCATGTCCTGTTTATTGTGGTGACAAGGTTTGGGTCCCTAGGCATGTGGCTCAGGAGACTGGGATTTCTTTAGGTGTAGCATGCCCAACAGCTCTGGGTTTGACATAGTTTATAAGTTAAGCAGAGATCAGCGGTGGCGATATGCTCACAGGTAAAGCTGAATTTTTGAGGTGGTCAGTGTAGGGCAGCATTTGAGGCCAGTAATCCTCTTTGTGAGGTACTTCTGTGGTCATTCCAGCTGCTGCAGGTGTCTTGTGGTACATTCCAAAGGGGCATTGTACTCTATAATGGGTCTAATGAGTGTCGGTGAGACAATTATCTCTTTTTTCCTGGAAGAGAACCCTTTATGATGAGATGTGCCACGTGAGGGACTGCTACTGCTGGCAGCAATGTGACTATCAAAGGAGACACTACTGTCTCCCTGGGTTCAAAAAGGTCTCTTGTCATGCATTAGGTGTTAAGGAGATTCCTGCCTATGTGGTAATTCATGGGTGAGAAGTTTTTTACCAAAGGGGATGACACTGCACTTTTGGCTTTGAGCTTGAGGCCATGGCTCTGACACCCAGGCAACTTTATCATCAAGGCCCTTCTGTGGGATGTCCACATCATTTTGAGACTTGACTATGGCTCTAGTTTGCAGTCATCTACCAAAGCGTCTCATTAACCAAGAAGGCCTTCTGTGTTAGTCTGTACTTCAGAAGTAGATACCAAACAGGAGGCGTCCCAGGGAAGGAACCCTGTGGTACTCCACTTGTCACTGCTTTGAGATCAGATTTGGGTTTGCAACTTTTACAGTGTGGGTTGTGTCAGTGAGCCAGTTGGCAGCCATCTTGTGATGTGGTTATACCTAGTTTAGTGAGTTTAGCTATAATTCCAGAATGGGGATGGTGTTGAAAGCCTTGGCGAGGTCAAGACAGGCTGTGTGAACCACCTTATCCTCATCTCTGACTTTGGTGACTGCCCTCATAGAAGTTGATCAGGTTCAGGGGCATGATCTGCCTTTCGCAAACAAAACTGGGTGGGATCCAGAGTTTGGAGGTTACCAGTGTCTTTGTTTAGGGTTCCATGATGATATGTTCCATGGCCTTGCAGACCAGGCTCATCAGGCTAATAGGTGATAGTTTCCAGGATCGTGGTGGGTCCCTTTTATGTGGAGTGGGATAACTGTTGATGTGCACCATTCAGTGTGCACAAAGCCTGATCGAGGCTATTATTGAACATGGTGCTTAAGTGGGAGCAGTTCATTCTGAAGTTTGTGTAAAAGCGGCCTGGGATGTTGTCCGGTTCCCATGGATGTAATGTGTTTTGGCTTTTAGAGTTGCAGCTTTTACTTGCGTAGTTGTGATTACAGGGACTGTGCATTCTTCTGTATAGATATGGGCATTTTAGGGGTGAGAGGTAAAGACGGCACTGAACCTATCTGCCAGGATGTTGGCAATATCCAGTTGGTTCTCTAATTTTTTGAGCCTTTGTGCTGCTCAAACAGATCTATGGGTGTTATCAATTCTTAACATAGAATATAGAATGCTTTGTGGTTGTCCTTGGAATTAG
>NC_056726.1:685676167-685916167 GCF_019279795.1 Protopterus annectens | reverse complement strand
TCCCACATACGATATGTATTCCAGTATTGTGGCAGTCTGCCTTGTGGTTGCCCAGTGCTGTGACTATGGTACCTAGCAGCCTACTCTAAATACCTAGTGTGCTGTTGCTTGTCCAGTTATTTTACAAGACACACTGCTGCCAGACCAACTTATAACTGTTGTGTATTTCTGACAAAGCAGCGGTATGCTGTACAGATGTATATCATTATCTACTGGGTAGCATGTGGCCATGTGAACTCCAGCAGCACCAGGTATTATGTGTCTGGACAGGACTAGTACGTGTGCATGCATACACTGTGTGAGCATATATACTGATATTGTGCGCTTGGAGGATGAGGCCCTCACCCCATACCTATTTGATAATCACGACATCCTGTTCAGCCATGTGCCACAGGATGCACAGCAGCGGGATGCCCTGTGGATAGAACCACTTGGGAGGAGGGTTAATGATGTGGGTGGCCACAACCGCACATACCAACAGGTGTGCAGACACTGTACAGACCTCATTAGATGGGCGAAACAGCGTGCAAATGCAATTGCCAGGGAACAAGGTGCAACAAGTAGTGGACCACCAACCCAGCCCCCACTCACATGTACAGAGGAGCTACTGGCCAACCTGGGGACACCTGCAGAACCACATCCACAAGCCTTAGCCGATATTGTGGAGGTGGGTGTCTCTCGACCACTGAGCCTGGAGTTGCCTGGTAAGTCAGTACTGCACCTATAATAACTATATTCCATATAGCTGCATGTATCACTGTACAGTATGTAATGTAACATCATATACAAGGCATGTATACACACATGCCGCATACTATAGTATGCTACTCTGTGTATGCACACATGTGCATACACCATAGTATAGTCTAATGTACTGGTGTATGTGTTATGCAATTTACTTGCCTCCCCTGTAGCCTTTATACAGGAGTGGATTATGCTCATACTGCTGTGTTACTCCTATTTAGGTACCTCTGGCGTTCCGCCATGACAGCAACCCATTGCAGGTGATTGTGTTATTATTTATCAGGAACCGTAATGCACAAATCTATCTGCCATGTGGCCATTCACAACATGTACACACATAATGTATGGTCCTGTCACAATAATATACAGGTTGGACTTGCAATGCATCACTGTGACTATCCATGTGCCACACTTGCAAACTTATGTGAATCATCTCACCAACATGAATCCCTCACAAACTTTATTGCCAGATGTGTTGACAGCTGTGCGTACACAATAATGGTGGAGGTGCTGTTCACTTTAGGAACATTGCTAACAGATCTGGTTTACATGTGGTGAATACAAACAGTACTACACGATGCGGGCTGGAGTATGGCCAGCACACACAGGTTTCACATAGGTGTGGATCGCATAGCCCTGCTATGAATGTCACCTGATACTGATGATGCTATCTTGACATGTCCATGACATCTATTGGCCTGGCTGCTACAATGCCTACCTAACCTGAAAACATATCCCACATACCACCCTTTATCTACATAACCCTGTTTTCAGTGGAGCATATATGTCATATGGGACAACACAGACATGTGAAATAGATGCCCATCACTATAATTTGGACAATACATGTACACACATGGCTATGGAGGATGGCCAGAGACATGGAGCAACATACACAGTAGAAGTGTTGTGCTTGTGGGTACACCCTGTCATACAATGGCTACACATGGTTTGGCCATGGCCTTTGTATAATGGTCATAATGTAGATGTGGAACGCTAGACATCCTACAGGCCTGTGCACATCTTGTGTAGGCGTAACATCAATCCACCACATAGGATGTGTTGAACATCTTGAGGGTGTTGCAACATGACAGCAGTTACCTGTACGAGTATCCACATCAGATACATTGGTGATACAGTACATTCCTGTTGCTGGTGATGGACATACATGCCATGCTAGCTCCTCGTGTGTGTGTGTGTGTGTGTGTGTGTGTGTGTGTGTGTGTGTGTGTGTGTGTGTGTGTGTGGTACACAGATATCATGTGGGACATGGTGTATTGCTGACGTGTTCGCCATGTCTTCCGACCTTGCCAGGCTGCAGCAATATGGTTGCAGATGTGCAGGGTGTCATCCATTATACCATCAGTGACCTGTGTCACAACTTCCACATCATGGTTTAGTGTGTATACACCTCAGTGACGTGGGTCACATTCCGCAGTATATATGTATTGTATCTGAACACAGTCATGGCTATGAACCCTGTCTGTAACTCGCATTGTATAGCACTAGAGACTCCTCATGATTCCCTGCAATGGCCATGCACATCACTGAAATTTGCAGTATATCTGTAGGGTGGACAGACAACACTGAATTGGTGCACCATTGCCCCGCTGTATATTCGACAGGACACTATTGTGTTAAACATGTATGCATGTCATTGCACACGTCAGCAAATCACATGTCATACTACATGTGATTATCAAGGTCATATGCTACACATCAGGCAGGTGTACTGTTAACCTGTGCTGGTCCACATGGTGTAACACAGGGATGCATGCTAACCACTACTATGATTGTGTAATTTGCATGCTGTCTGCTATCACATATGCATTCTGTTGTGTGCAACCTAGGGATGTATGATAACTACCACTATTATTGTCTGCGCTGCATGCCATCTGCCGTACCACATGTATGTTGCATGCCTTCTGTCATATCACATGCGTGTGTGTGTCTATTGTATAGTTTGTAATGTACAGTTCTTGTCTGCCCTCACAGATGATATAGGTGCATTGCCCTCCTGCGGTACATCAGATGTTAGTGTCCCCACAGACTCTAGTAGTGATGATGAACATATGATTGGGTCACAGGCAGAGTTGTCAGAGGCTGAAACTGCGCCATTGGTTGCCATTCCATCTATATCCACCTCATCCCTGCACACAGATCGCATACCTGCACATACCCCATCACCAGTGGCCACAGAGGAAGGACAGTTGGCACGTGGTAGCTTGGAGCAGGAAAATGTGGGGGCTATGGAAGGTGTGCCTGCACACCATGGTGTCAGCCAAACTACTGGTGGTGCCCCACACAGGCATGTGGCCAGTGCTGCTCATAGGAGGACCTCTGGCCAACATGCTCCTGCATGACAGAGCACAGCAGCTGGTGTCACCAGACGCATGTTTCACACTGTAATGGAGGCACAGGCACATGCTGAATGGTGCAACAGAGAAGATCAGGGGTTACAGAGGGCTGCTGTCCATTCTTTAAGCAACAGCATCCAGGCAATGGTAAATGCTCAACAGCAGATTGCTGATGCTTTGGATAGATGGTTGGGTGACATGGTTGGAATCCTTAACCATGGCATTACAATCTGTGACCATGAGCTGTCTGTGTTGGAACATCTGGTAGGAGTGAGGCATGGGGCATGTGGACGTAGGCCTGCTACATCACCTGTGTCAGGTTTACGTGTACGAGTTACCTCACATGCCCACTCCCATAGTGGCAGTAGCAGCAGCAGTGCATCTGGTGCTGTGCTGTCCACCTCGACATTTGCATGAGGCCATGTGCACATGGCTCAGGATGGTCCCAACAGGGACATGGCTCCAGTGGACTAGTGACATCAGACAGTACCCAATCTGCACCTCTGTCTGATAGTGCCCGTGCAACCCCTGGCAGGCATAGGTCACATGTCCGTGTCCAGACACCATGAACTGTAAAACCTTGCTTGTATAGTCTGCAGTTGTCAATAATACACCTGTGTAGGCCAGACACATGGGAGAACTGTGTGCAGACATACACGCACACACTGGACACTTATGTAGGGCACCGAAACACACACATGCATAACATCCACACATGCCCAATTAGATCAAAGACCCAAACCCACACACATGATGTCATCCAATGGTACAGCCTAGGCCTCTGCCAAACATTACCACCCTGTGCATATGATTATGCCTGTGCCACATCCCTGACATCCACACCATCGGTGCAGGGACATGCTCATATGGTCTGATGCACAGGGTGGACAGACTAGGATGATGTGTTGTTTACAAATGTTGAGGACTGTTGACAGTCAGCAGATATACCATGTAGTACAGGTGTACAATACTGTTAACAGTATGTGTCTTGTGTAACAACAGTGCAGCCTAGGCCTCCAGCAAACATTAACACCCTGTGCATATGATGATGCCTGTGCCGCATCCCTGACATCCACACCATGATGCAGGGACATGCTCATATGGTCTGATGTACAGGGTGAACAGACTAGGATGATGTGTAGTTTACAGATGTTGAGGACTGTTGACAGTCAGCAGATATACCATGTAGTACAGGTGTACAATACTGTTAACAGTACGTGTCTTGTGTAACAACAGTGCAGTCTAGGCCTCTGGCAAACATTAACACACTGTGCATATGATGATGCCTGTGCCGCATCCCTGGCATCCACACCATCGGTGCAGGGACATGCTCATATGGTTTGATGCACAGGGTGAGCAGACTAGGATGATATGTGTAATTTACAAATGTCGAGGACTGTTGACAGTCAGCAGATATACCGTGTAGTGCAGGTGTACAATACTGTTAACAGTATGTGTCTTGTGTGACAACAGTAAATGTATGTTGGTCATGTTGCTCTGATGTCCTTCTTCAGGTCTAATTGCACGTGCTGGTGGATGTCAGTGTTTGCAGTTAAGTGTCCCATATGTCAATGTGGACTACTCACAGATATGTATGAATATACTAGCATGCACCGTGTAGCTGCCACATACCAGTGAGAATGTCCCACATTACAAACACGTCTACCATTCCAAGAGCATGATAGCTCTGTATTAAGCTACTGTGGCTACAGACGTGACATCCATAAAGGGTGACATCACAGGTACAGTTACATGGAGTGGTGAGGTAAGAGAGTGGTCCAGCTGATTACAAGGGTAGAGGACAGTGGGAAGTGTGATGCCTCAATGAGAATCAGTAATACATGGTCCCATGACAGGATGCCAACACACAACTGCACCCACACACTCATGTATTGACACACATGTATTCAGTGACACTGTAACGCACACAACACACACACACACACACACACACACACACACACACACACACACACACACACACACACACACACACGCGCACACACACACGCACACACACACATCACACATACACACTCCGCGGCTTCACCGACACAGTAACACACACTGCACACAGTTACTACTGGTGGGATGAGGACCCCTACCTATGTTAATCCATCATTACAGTACTGTGCATCTACACGATGCTTCGCAGAAGAACTCTACATGTACAGGTAGTTATCACGGTGATAATGGCCTAAGATCGGGGACATCAACACGGATAGTTGAATGCATCGCCTGGATGGTGGGAGGGGTCCTAATCAGTTCAGTATGGTAACATACATCCTCCCCCCAGGGACCAGTCAGCCTTACATACACACACTGTGGCATTCAGTAATTAATACACCTATGTCATGCACATACAGATACCTCACATGTGTGAGATACACGCCCCTGCCTATGTCCTGCTTTATACGTTGCAGTCTGTACAGATGTGTACACTAGTGTACAGGAGAGTGCATAACAATTGAGATGTATTCCCCACAAAACGTAACAAATATGGACACACACACAACCACACATGCCAGTACTGTGAATCTCAGACCTGCCTAGCTCATGTTATGTATGTCAGATGTACAGCAGTATTGCACATGTTGCAAACTGTACTGAAGCTTCCTGTGACAACAGTGCTGATATATGCACTAGGGATGTCATATCTATTAACAGGTGTCAAGTGATTTACCTTCACTATCACCCTGACCACTGTCTAAGTTGTGTTTTATGTCCTTCAGTTAACAAAACCATTGCTTACCAGTTACACGAGGTATTTAGGACCACTTGTGACACACCTGTGAGCTGTCCACAGCAAACATCCATCTGCAAAGATGCCCCGCCACTTAGTTATTTCAACACATCTGTCCATACCTGTGGTACATCTTTCTTTACATTCAGCATATCACCATATACATTTGGCAATGTTGAAGCTGCATTGCAGCTGCATGATGTACTAGGATACACTCTACCTGCATACATCAGCAACTGTACATGCATGTTATCTGACCTCACAACACTACGTGTACAGGTATGTAGGTCCTACAATCCTGACATTTGGTCATGTTTGTAGGCATTGCAATTGGCGGATGTATGTAATAACATACATGACATATGGACTGTTGTATAATATGATGGGTGACCAGTATAGAGGGGATGTTACCTCTGTCAACATTGATATTACACCTTATGTACTGTTAGCATTCAGCAGCCATGGACCTACATTCCATGTGCATGTGTTATGTGCTGTAATAGCTGCCACCCTGTTTGCACAAAGGACTGCAACAGCTATACTATTTACAGGTATGTTGTGTGTGTGGCATGTAACGCCAGGGCAGGTACATGTATGTCATATCCATACATGAGGGTGTGTACTGGTGTACAGCAACAGACATCTGCTAATGGTGGACAGTACTGAGGGCCCTTGGTATGTGTACAGCTGACCTGCTCACAGACAATGGTATCAATGCATTGCATAACACATGATGCAACTGTGTCAGTACATGTGTACTGTCTACAGTTGATGTAGAGCTTAGTACAGTACACAGGTCAAGGGTCACATGGTGGCATACTCGTCTGTCATACAACATGCATGGTTGCGTGGTGATGGTCCAAGGGCATGGTGGTGTCTGCAGTTTACATCCTAGAATGCAGCATGTGACACTGTGTCCTGCACATGGCTCTTCTGTGATGCCTTTCATGGGGGAACCAGTCAGTTTATATTACAGTGGCCTTTATGTATGTGGGTACACAACCTGGAGCAGTCCGTACCTGTGTTTTGGCCCACATGTCTGGTTCTGAGGTATATGGTGGTAGTGCTAGGTTCTGAGGTATATGGTGGTAGTGCTATTGTGCACTACAGAGACATCAGCCAGGTGTTCCTCACTGCACAGATGTCAGTACTCCCCATTGTTGGATCTACAGTGGCCAGCTGTGAATATGGACACTACACATCTAGCACTGGTTAGCATAAGAAAACAATGCAGTTGTTCTGTAGGTGTATGGGAGTTAAACTGTGTTTAGGACATTTGCCTTGGAATGGCACTGTGTGGGCGGATGCGACTTGGATAATATCCACACTCCCTTGTATCATGGATGCATGTGATATGTGACAAAGGCCTGCCTACTCTCAGCCATGTCATCCCAGAATGACAGCTGATTTGTAAAAGACCAGTGTCAAATATATGTAGAGCAGCATTCCCGCTAACAATGACAACTACCAACACCAGAGCCCATTACAATGTGTTCTTTATGTCTACCTGATAATAGCATGGCCACTGTGGCCCTCCCTGTTTAACATCAGAGTGCATCCCAGTCAGCCCTGTGCTACTAGGAGTATGAGCATGCCCAGTATATCCTTGTGTAGCTGGACACATAGTAGTGCATTCCGACCAGCCCTGTGCTACTAAGTGTGTGAGCATGCCCCCTGTGTTACTAAGTATATGTGCATGCCCAGTATATCCTTGTGTAGATGGACATATAGTGCATTCCGAATAACCCTGTGCTACTAAGTGTATAAGCATGCCCAGTATATCCTTGTGTAGATGGACACAGTGCATTCCGAACAACCCTGTGCTACTAAGTGTGTGAGCATGTCCAGTGACACCTTGTGTTGATTATGTACCTCTTTGTATGGGCATGGCCATTGTAACCCTGTATAGTGGTAGTAGTCGTCCATTCCACAGATGGGCATACTCCAGGTCAAGATGGATTCATACTTTAAACACACAGGTTCACAGGTATGTACATCTTAACTGCCAGCATCCCTGTTGATGTCCGCATTCCCAGACGGTCATAATGACAGCCTTGACATGTGTAGTCTGTGTGGCGTGATTCATATATATATAGTATTTTAATAGTAATCTGTAAATAGGCAGGTGTTCCGTACCCGACACTGGCGTGTGTGTGTATGTCTGTCCCCATTTGCCAGTGGACACTAAATTGCTTTTAGACTGGCAAGACTCCATACATTTCTTATACCCACTGTTAGCAAGGCCGATGATGTCACCCATCTACAAATATACCTCTGGGAGGGCTGTGTCCCAGTGATCTTGGTAGCGCATTCTGTAACTGCATAATGCTGTAGTGTAATAAAGTAGATAGGTCGGTGTTCTACTCCCACACTTGCTGTGAGTGTGTCTCCCTGAGGACTGAGTAATACCTTTATACTGCTCACACTCCATACATTTCTTATATCCACTGTTAGCAAGGCCGATGATGTCACCGATCTACAAATACACCTCTGGGAGTGCTGTGCCCCAGTAATCTTGGTAGCGTGTTCTGTAACTGTGTAATGCTGTAGTGTAATAAAGTAGTTAGGCTGGTGTTCTAGGGCCACACTTGTTGTGTGTATGTGTGTTTCCCCGTTTGCTTGAAGACTGAGTAATATCTTTATACTGCTCACACTCCATACATTTCTTATACTCACTGTTAGCATGGCCGATGATGTCACCCATCTACAAATACACCTCTGGGAGTGCTGTGCCCCAGTAATCTCGGTAGCGTGTTCTGTAACTGTGTAATGCTGTAGTGTAATAAAGTAGTTAGGTTGGTGTTCTAGTCCCACACTTGTCGTGTGTATGTGTGTCTCCCCGTTTGCTTGAAGACTGAGTAATACCTTTATACTGCTCACACTCCATACATTTCTTATACCCACTGTTAGCAAGGCCAATGATGTCACCCATCTACAAATACGCCTCTGGGAGTGCAGTGTCCCAGTAATCTCGGTAGCTCATTCTGTAACTGTGTAATGCTGTAGTGTACTAAAGTAGCTAGATCAGTGTTCTAGTCCCACACATGTCTTGTGTGTATGTGTGTCTCCTCGTTTGCCTGAGGACTGAGTAATACCTTTATACTGCTCACACTCCATACATTTCTTATACCCACCGTTAGCATGGCCGATGATGTCACCCATCTACAAATACACCTCTGGGAGTGCTGTGTCCCAGTAATCTCGGTAGCACATTTTGTAACTGCGTAATGCTGTAGTGTAATAAAGTAGTTAGGTTGGTGTTCTAGTCTCACACTTGCTGTGTGTGTGTGCGTGTATGTGTGTCTCCCCATTTGCCTGAGGACTGAGTAATACCTTTATGCTGCTCACACTCCATACATTTCTTATACCCACCGTTAGCAAGGCCGATGATGTCACCCATCTTCAAATACACCTCTAAGAGTGCTGTGTCCCAGTAATCTCGGTAGCGCATTCTGTAACTGCGTAATGCTGTAGTGTAATAAAGTAGTTAGGTTGGTGTTCTAGTCCCACACTTGTTGTGTGTGTGTATGTGTGCCTCCCCATTTGCCTGAAGACTGAGTAATACCTTTATACTGCTCACACTCCATACATTTCTTATACTCACCTTTAGCATGGCCGATGATGTCACCGATCTTCAAATACACTTCTGGGAGTGCTGTGTCCCAGTAATCTCGGTAGTGCATTCTGTAACTGCGTAATGCTGTAGTGTAATAAAGTAGTTAGGTCAGTATTCTAGTCCTATACTTGCTGTGTCTGTGTGTGTGTGTGTGTGTGTGTGTGTGTGTGTGTGTGTGTGTGTGTGTGTGTCTCCCCATTTGCCTGAGGACTGAGTAGTACCTTTATACTGCTCACACTCCATAATTTCTTATACCCACTGTTAGCAAGGCCAATGATGTCACCCATCTACAAATACACATCTGGGAGTGCTGTGTTCCAGTAATCTCGGTAGCTCATTCTATAACTGTGTAATGCTGTAGTGTAATAAAGTAGTTAGGTTGGTGTTCTAGTCCCACACTTGTCGTGTGTATGTGTGTCTCCCCGTTTGCCTGAGGACTTAGTAATACCTTTATGCTGCTCACACTCCATACATTTCTTATACCCACTGTTAGCAAGGCCGATGACGTCACCCATCTACAAATACACCTCTGGGAGTGCTGTGTCCCAGTAATCTCGGTAGTGCATTCTGTAACTGCGTAATGCTGTAGTGTAATAAAGTACTTAGGTTGGTGTTCTAGTCCCATACTTGTTGTGTGTGTGTATGTGTGCCTCCCCATTTGCCTGAAGACTGAGTAATACCTTTATACTGCTCACACTCCATACAGTTCTTATACTCACCGTTAGCAAGGCTGATGATGTCACACATCTACAAATACACCTCAATGAGTGCTGTGCCCCAGTAATTTCGGTAGCACATTCTGTAACTGCGTAATGCTGTAGTGTAGTAAAGTAGTTAGGTCGGTGCTCTAATCCCAGACATGCCAAGTGTGTGTGTGTCTGCCTGCATGAGACAAGTACAGTGCTTTGCAGTATTCACTGTAGCGCATGCCCTAAATGCGTGTTGCTGCAGTGTGATATGGTAGAGGTTTGTATATAGGACATGGCAAGTGTGTGTTTGTCTGTCAGTGCCTGTGTAAAGGTGGCTGTGATTGTCTTACCATTGGACATGTTTGGGAGCAGCTTTTGTAGTTTTCCTATATAGTATCCGTCTTATGACACATTGACCTTCTCACAAGGAGTACAGCTGTCAGTCAGCCATGGCACTGAGTTGGCAAGCCATACCCATACATCTGGCAAAAGGGCTGGTGAACTAAGTATGCAGCCCTACTAGTACCGGGTATATGTCCCACACTCATGTACCATGCACATACAACCTTGCCTAGGATATCCCACTATGTTGCTAGTAACATGTACATTGAGGACAGATAGTAGGCATGGTGTGACCACAGTGGCCTGCAGAGGACATGGCACCCTGTACAGCGGTACAATTGGCACATATATGTGGACATTGTGCCTTCACTATGTTCCACACTGAATGGCTGCAACATATGTGGTGCCATCATATGTGATCCACTAAGGCCAGACAATGCTGTACACATGTGCCCTGTATGGACCCATGCCACTGACACCACAGAATACCTGTCCATTCTATACATGCAGGTGCAGGGCTGACCTGCTCACTGTAAGCAGGTTTCGCCACACCAGGCCAGTATTGGCATATTGGGGTATAACAGGCTGTATACACTACATGTGTCTGCCAACCCAGGTACACATGCACATGCCACTGTACAGTATTGTGGGACATGCACATCCCAGGCAATGTCCATGTGAAGGGCTATAAAACACAGACATGGCAAGCATTGCAAAGCTATGGCCCTACACAATGGTAACCAGGATGTCAGGCCAGATATTGCAGTACCCATCTGTGTGGGGCATTGCAGACTTTACACCCCTGCACAGCACACCATTGCCGGGTGACGCAATGGCAAGGCTTACCCCTCACCCAGCCTTGTACAGCCATCTTGTACAGCCAAACACTACACACCCGTGGAGCAATGCATACCTGCATGACAGTACTGGCACCCTGTGTCTGCATGTGGGTTGTGATGCTCCCAACCACAGTCACTCCCAGTATAAACCTCGTTGGCATACCAACAGTTGTCAAGCACTTTCACATGGCCTAGCCCATTGAACCTCCAGATATCCCCTGTGGTGCATGTGGTCCTGTGCATTACTGCAGTGTGGCAAACTAAGTAGTTACATTGTGTATTTGCTGCCCTGGCTCTAATCCCAGACATGCCAAGTGTGTGTGTGTGTGTCTGCCTGCATGAGACAAGTACAGTGCTTTGTAGTATTCACTGTAGCGCATGCCCTAAACGCGTGTTGCTGCAGTGTGATACGGTAGAGGTTTGTATATAGGACATGGCAAGTGTGTGTTTGTCTGTCAGAGCCTGTGTAGAGGTGGCTGTGATTGTCTTACCATTGGACATGTTTGGGAGTGGGTTTTGTAGTTTTCCTATATAGTATCTGTCTTATGACACATTGGCCATCTCACGAGGAGTACAGTGTCCATTAGAGTGTGGTTGTGGTGACAATGGCATCCGTTCACGTGACTGGCATGTGTGCCACACCTAATGTATGTCTACTGTGTCTGTTGCAGATGGCACTCACTCACCTACACACATGTTCTCACAGCACTGCAACATGCCACCTCTGTGGCACATGCAGTAATGTCATTCACATGTAATAGTAATGAGTAGTCAGGGGTTTGACCCTGTACTATTCAGCATGTGTCAGATTATGGTAAAGTCGCCAAGCCCTTCCCTGGTGTACATTGCCTGTCCCGTGCACACACTCTTTGGTGGATGTGAAGGTGTACACCTGCACAGCAGTAGCATGTGTATTGTAACAGATGGAAATGGTCAGGTGATGGCCTCTGCACCTTTTGCAGTCCTCCTCTAGCTGATTGCATGTGGTATAGCTGTGATAGTGTTCCCATAGCCATCCGCATGATAAACACAGTACACTATCTAGGGAAAGATGTTATAATCTGGCCATGACAGTCGCTGTGAGTGGTACCTGGATGTGGTGTTCTGATGTACCTCAATCATTTTCAACAGTGGGAAATAGCCTAATGACAGGTGGTTGATGTGCCACACAACTACAGCATGTAAGTGTAGCTATGCTGCATTGAGACTACTGCCTGTTTAACATGTGTGTGGTAATGGCTATTCTGCATGTTAAAATACAGACATGGCAGTACTCTGTTCATGATGGAACCCCATCTGTAGGACCATCTGTGAACAGGTCAGTATGTACAACCATTTGTTTCCTGTGTTACACACTGAACACACTTCTGTTCACAACAGAAGCATGGTGTGGGGATTGCAGACAGTACATGATGATAGGGATGTGTTACTGCCATTGCATCCCTGACTGGACATGTGTCACATGAGACAGTGGTATAACTGTCACTGTGTTGGATTCCCAGTGACAAGCCAATGATGGGCAACTGTTCATAGCTGCGGTCACACGTCTACTACACATTGTACAGTTGTCATGCGGTATATATGCATGTGTTGTGCTCCCTCTGCAAATGTATACAATCTGTTGTGTTGCTGGTGATATCTATGCATACTGTCATAGGTAATCCTATATGCTGTTGTCTATCACTAAGCCATATTTGGGTTTAAAATGCAACACCTTAGGCCGGATGGGTTGGTAGGTCCCAGCAGATCCTCCTGTCCCATTTCAGCTGACCATGGCACTGGGCACTAGCACATCTGGGGCCCAGCCATTAACATCAACCTCTGTTGGCTATACACCACCTTCTGGTGGCTCCACCACTGAGGATGGAGCATGTCCCCTTTGGGAGCAGGAGCAGACAGGTACATATCTGCTGTCGTGCGGTCCCGGACATGTTTCATAGGTGGCTCCCTAAGGGGTTATGAAGCCAGATACGCCAGTTCAAGGGTGGAGTGTCACATTGACAGGGTGATGCTGCCTGTCCTGGCAGCCCACAACACTGCCTCCTTTGCAGCTGTGTAGGTGCAGTGGCAGTTGCCCATGGCTGGAGACCTCCGTCCCACTGTTCCCATAGGCTTTTGAATGCAGAAGACCCATCCCCATCCAGGGTGTATCCCCCCCACATGTGTCATATACCAACCATTTCTGTGCTCCTACCTATCCTCCACGGCCATACCTACACTCCTTCCCCAACATCTGACCCTCACCTACAAACACATAAGGCCATTCGGTTCCTAGGACACCATATGCCCTATACATAGCTGTCCATTACACACACGTGCCCACTGGACACATGAAACCCTTGTAATATGCATCATAACATACTACTGTTATCCTCACCACTGTCCCTCAGGCACACAGTCCTGGTATGAATATCATGCCTACATGGTTCAGGTACACGTGTGGAGGACGACCCCATTGTACACAAAACACTACCGGTCCCTCTGTGGTTACCCCATTTACCTTTATCATGATGATGATGTTGCACATTGCAGGAGTACTGTTCACACATAATGATTAGACAGGTACTGTTGTGCTAATGTACATTACATGCACAGAGTGATGTATACGGCCAATGTACAACTATTGTCTGTCTAAGGGAGTCTTGCGATCACATAGACCAACACCACTACATAATACAGGTGTCACTGGTGTTTCCCCTTTCATTTGTTTGTAATGCTTTGTTGCCACATGGCATGTCCCTGATACATCTCTATATATGTATGCACCTATATGCTGGACATAAACACTCACATGTACTTCTACATGATGGGATACATTCCTATACTGTTGAAAGACCGCACTGTATGATATCCTCTGGTTACAGCCTCTTACACTCGATTAGCCTCTACATTGCTTAACCAATGCAATACTCGCATACTGGTAGCCAAACACGCTTACACCCGCTTGTTCCCGTACTTGCTAATGCACTGGCATTGGTGCTTGCATCTGTCACTCACACCCCTGGGTGTGAGCGAGAACCACAATATTACCTTGTGATGCCTATTACATCGTACTTCATGACTCCAGTATCGGGATTGCCCACCCATTAGGCAACGGCATTGCGTTCGGCTGTACGGAATCTGCGGCCTGTCCAGTGACACAATCATATTTGTGTGTACCTCATACAATGTGCTCCCACCTTGTGATGCCTATTACATCAGAATACATGAATACAGTATCAGAAATGGCTGCCTATTAGGCGGCGGCATGGCATTCGTCTGTACGGAATCAGCGGCTTGTCTGAAGATTCATTCATATTCATGTGTTCCTCTTAGGTATACCTTGTGATGCCTATCACATCGGACTACATGACTACAGTCATAGCCAGCCTTAGGCATAGGCCAACTAAGCAGCTGCCTGGGGCACCGCTTTAGTGGGTACACTTTATCAGTATTTATTTGGTGTAGGTAGACCAGGATGGGGGCATTGGGTGGTGTGGTGGGGGGTGCCATTGTGCCCTCTGCCTAGGGCACCAGTTGACCTAAGGCCACTCCTGACTACAGTATCAGGAATGGCTGCCCATTATGCGACCGCATGGCGTTCAAATGTACGGAATCAGCGGCCTGTCTGGTGAATCATTCATAATTGTGTGTTCCTCTTACAATCTGCTCCCACCTTGTAATGCCTATCACATCAGACTACATGACTACAGTATTGGGAATGGCTGCCCATTAGGCGACGGCATGGCGTTCGACTGTATGGAATCAGCAGACTGTACAGTGAATTAATCATATTTGTGTGTTCTGCATACACTGTGCTCCTGTCTGGCTGATACATGAGAACCGAGACCCTGCATTACAAATGAGTAGTTAGGTTGTGGTAGCCACATCCGTTGGATGGGTCATGCTACCACATACCTATTACAGGTTTGCCACCTTCTCAATTGGCCAAGGTAGGACTTTAGGGTTACCACCTGTCCCACTTTGCGAGGGACAGTGCAAAAATAATCAAGACATAGCACATGTCCAGATTACAGGACATTATTATATTCTACATTTCATTAATGATTGCATTCAACAGTTATTTTATATATGACACTTCTATATGTTATGTGAAGTAGCATAAGCAATTCAAATGCAACTAGATTAAGCTTTTATTTGTGCAAATAAGTGTAATCCTGTACTATGCATGGCTGTAGGTATGTTTAGTCCTGGAATGTCTGACATTTCTACAGAATATGTCCCACTCTGGCCATTTGGAAAGGTGTCAACCCTATAGGACCTGTATGTACAGATGTCAGACTTTGCAGGGCAACACACCCACAGCCAGTAGAAAGGGGTGTATTTCACTGTTTCACCTAAATAAAAGGATACTCATGCAGCATTATAGTTGCTTATACTGTTACCTATAACATTTAGGTGTTTCAGAGGAACATAATTGTTTTATTCTACTACTACAGACAATATAGGTAGTCTTTGCCCTAAATCACAGGACATTTGCCTTAATTACAGTTATTATGCAGGACACAACTGCCCACAGGGGAGTGTCCCTCGCAAAGGTGGACAGGTGGTAACCCCATACCTTTTATTCTATCAATCTTCTAAGGTATTCGGCTGAACACGCGCTTTCTCTCACTATCAGACCTCTCATACGAATGGGGAAGAATAAACACTGAATCAGGGACACTGCATAACGACCTCAGGGACACATTTAGAAGGTTGGTGCTATTAACCTGACACATTGACGGACACAGAGCACATATGTATTCATACACATTTTCTGAGATGCATGCAGTTTATGACTCTTACATGTTGTCATTATTCATTACGTGTATTCTGCCACCTTTCCTCCTAATATCATTAGTTCTATGATGGTTTAGTTGAGACTGTGTTAGGATTCTGATTCGTAATCATGGACGTCCCTGGTAATTGGAGACAATTCAATGATATGGTCCCTATGTATTCCCCCAATGGCTTACAGACTGTCCAGTAGATGTGGTCTTATAGTTTGGGAGGTATGGGCGTCTACTATACCCACATCTGAATATTACTTACACCCATGGGGCGGTCCTAATACATGTCTGCCAGCCAACACATGCACACCTAGCCCCATAATCGCATACCCATAGTTTCTCCACCTGCCACTACTCTACAGCACTCATCCTTACTGTGGGCGCCGGTGGATGCAGGTGGGATATGAACACACCCCTACACACTGCCCACTCTCCCTGTGTCGGGACACATGTTGCACGTTGTGTCAATCCATGTGTTATCAGGCTTGCACAACCTACTGTTCCATGTACAGCTACATCCTGGTCATAATGGTGTTACCTCATTGGTTGAAGGTACCAAATGTTTGGTGTCCCGCAAGGGACGTCGCTGTCCATGTTTAAAGTGTAGATCTTGTAGATCTCTCCCACTGGTAGTTTTCTGCCGGTGGTCTGGGAACCAGTGTTGTATTTACCTTTATTGTGTGTCTGTATATCTCACCAGCCTAGCTGGGGTAGGTGATAAGTAGACGTTTGTTGGGTGGACCTCCCACCAACATATGCCCAGTCTAAACATGTTACCCATAACTGATGTAACATAACCTAGGTATATACATGTGTATATTTACTGTAACACATATATATCTATTTACATTAATATATACAGACTTATTTGCATATGTATTCATACATGTATATTCATATCTTGCTGTTTTATATATATATATATATATATATATATATATATATGTGTGTGTGTGTGTGTGTGTGTGTGTGTGTGTGTGTGTGTGTGTGTGTGTGTGTGTGTATATATATATATGTATATATATATATATATATATATATATATATATGTATGTATATATATTATATATATATAGATATATATATATATATATATATATTATTATATATATAATTATATATATGTACATCAGTATGTCAATACATTCCCCGCTCATACGTACTTACACATGTGTAATGGTGTTTATAAGCTTCACCAGCATACTAGTGCCTTGTTCATTATAACGCCGACACACTCCAGTTATCTTGTAATTGGTATGTAGCATGTTATATAGCGGACAGATGTCGCTATATGTTCATGTAGGGATTACCGATGGTAATTGGAATGTGATAGTGTGATTCAACCCATCTCTCTTCTGCACAGTCTATTATTCCATGTACTGTCGATGTTTGTATGGGCACATTCCTATTATTTATGTCAACAAATGGAATGCATGTGTTACAGAATTTGTACTTCAACATATATTGTTGTCTGCGTGTGAGTATGCATATATACCTATTACGATCTAACTGCCCTCCACGTGGCGGTCCATTAGAACTGGCCCATCCAACCCTGGTACGCCTGGATCCATAATTGCATACCCATAGTTCCTCCACCCCACCCATGTTAAATTTACAGGTGTAACATCCATTATCCACTTGTTATTGCAGCCATGACACACCTTTACACATTTCCCTCTCCAGAGCTTTTGGGGCCCTACACACATTCTGTCCTGCCTCGTGTATTTACAGGGTCTCCCGCCATGTATATTTGCACATATGTGCCTTTCCTGGTGTTATGGAATGCAGCCATTTGCACTTTCCAATTTTTGGAGGTCCCAGCATGGGACTACATTCTGCCTGTGTGTAAAGTAGACCTAGCATTTCAACTATGTTACTCCCAATGGTAATACCCTGCCTGTGGTGTGAGTAGCGGTGCTCTGCTCACTCCTGGGCAGCTTTTTATGACATACACTTAAAGCACTTTACAATACCAACATTGCTCTTGATTCCCTTCACATCCCTTCGGCATGCTTTACTGTTACAATGTCCATTCTTTATATCTATATATATATATCTATATATATATATATATATATATATATATATATATATATATATATATATTTCTCATGTATGTAGATATATATCTATACACACATATGTGTGTGTGTGTGTGTGTGTGTGTGTGTGTGTGTGTGTGTGTGTGTGTGTGTGTGTGTGTGTGTGTGTGTGTGTGTGTGTGTGTGTGTGTGTGTGTGTGTGTGTGTGTGTGTGTGTGTGTGTGTGTGTGTGTGTATATATATATATATATATATATATATATATATATATATATATATATTACATCTGTACATACAAGCATACATTTTATATGCTGGGAGCTACTTACACCCGTGCAGGCGCACTCACCTATGCATTACATATGTTTACTGTTGCTTATTTATGCTTATACATTATGACAATACCACTTCGATTGAAAGGAACTGGTTAGTAGTCCCATGTGATACACAAGTTCACCTTTACATGTTTAACTGTCGGCTTTACACCAGAGCAAGCTTAATTCCACAAGGAAAATGATACGTACTATTGTCGACCTTGAACTGTGAATGCCTTTTCATTAGGCGGATGCTCTAACCACTAAACTATTGGTTTTCTGCCTCATTTATATGTATACCTATGGTGCATAGTTACCCGAACACACACCTCATCACTTCGCTTACACAGCAGGCATCCATTTACCTGTTGGGGCAAAACGTACTACTACACATGCGTCATTCCCTATTCCATACTGCTCTGGACTTGTGCCGCATGGTGACTCACTCCGAGGATATTCAGATCTCTACAGCCTATAGTCCTGGCACATATGTGTGTTTGATTGTCAGGGTGTTCATATGGTCCTCTGGGTTTAGGCTTGTCTGACTGGGGACCAGGACTGCCCTGTACCTAGTTGAAAGTCAGACTTAGCAAGGGGAGATCGTTCGTTCCACTTTTAGCGTTCTACCTGTGGTTGGGGATGCAGAGGTGTGCTCACCGATGGCCATCCTGATATATAACAGCACTAACTATTACTGGGATTTCCTATACTGTGACCATGTTCATTCTTTATATATATATATATATATATATATATATATATATATATATATATATGCATGTATGTGTGTATATTGGTCTGTACATACACATGCATATACACCTACTTGCTCATTTACATTTCCCATACCGTTGAATCACCACCACCTACCATCACGCATACACGCTTGCATACCCGCTTACGTCTCTGGTTGCCACCTTTTCATATGGCCAAAGGGGAGCATTTTCGGGACACACATCAGACTTTACAGGCCGACACATACCCATGGTCAGTAAAAAGGTTAGATCTTTACTTATTTCACTAAATGAATGCTTATTCTTGTAGAGGTTTGTTTACTTCACCTGTTTCTTGAAACTTTGAGTATTTTACATAAATAACTGTTTTATGCAACTGTTACATGATATATGGGACATATTTCCTACTATCACAGGACATTTGCCATTGCATTATATTTGGTTTGGACACAACTAACAAAAAAGGGACTTTCTCTCACAAGGTGGGGCAGGTGGTAACCCTACTTAAGTCTGCTTTACAGCGCCTTAAGCACCCTATATCCAACTGCCACTATGCGAATGTTTAAGGTATATATTTCCGATAATGCACGTGGAGAGACGTGCATCACAGTCAGGTGTTTAATCCCTGGTAGTAGGTTCTGCAGGACCGGCTGGAGGCTGAGCAGTCTTGTGGACAGCTACTGCTCATACAACTTGTGTCCAGATGTATACAGGACTGGACATCGTGTCGTGATACCAAGTCTAATGTTTAGAATAGATACATATCCCATGAGGGATATCCAAAAATTGTGGGGAACGATGACCATCTTTGCTTTATGGCTGTAAGGTAGGGTTATACATGCAAGGGATACATAGTTTGCAATCCTGAGAATGCCTAGGGTGAGACTGCCTACTAGATATGGTTAGGGGTCATTATGTGCAGATATGGCCGCGCCTATCTAGCAGCCTGAGTATGGCTGGTTTTGGTGGACGTTCAGGAAGGGGGGGGGGGTTGATGTGCTGTGAAGGGGATGATGGGCATTCAATTATGTATCCAGGTGTGTTGGGGTTAGATGGCTCAGTTCAGGCCAGACCATTATGTGGGTATGTGCCGGTAATGTTTCTGTACATGTGTATTGCACATTTTAATGTTAACGTCTATAGGATTGTATTGCAGATGTGTATATTTGTTCTTTGGTTATCTTCCTGATTCACACACCGCTCCCTCGTAGACCTCCAGTTCACCTATTGTGCATCCAACCCAGTCTCCCATTGGCGATATATTACATTACCTGTCACCCCCCACCCCCATATTCCACAATCAACATTCATACCTTCTCCAGTTGATGGCCCATGGCACAGTCAACAGAACACATTGCGTACACTACATATCTCTGTGACCAATTTGGTTGTGAGGTCTACACTAACATTTCAGATCAACCACATGCTGTACGTCACGCACATAGGTACTCGCAAATACTTATCTTTCATGACATGATAGGTAGACCCGGGTAATACCCGTTCATCTATGGGCCGTCCTGGCAAGGACATCTTGGACCGCAAATGGGCAGATATTGGGTGAATGCTCTGACCATTGGTAGGGTTGCCACCTTTTCATATGACCTGGATGGGACATTTTCATGGCACACATCTGAGTTTACAGGCCAACACATACCCACGGTCATTACAAAGGATAGTACTTTAGTTTCATGCCTACATATAAGCTTTTATTGTTGTGGCAGTGCAGTTGCTTATTCTGTTTTGTTTACTTGCTTATTCTGTTTCTTGTAACATATAGGTATTTTATATATGGACATACATACTGTTTGGGACTGTTTCATAACATATGGGACATAATTATGTCCTACTATCACAGGACATTTCACATTTATTATGAATTTGGTATGGACACACCTACCTAGAGGGGGACTGTCTCTCACAATATGGGACAGGTGGTAACCCATACCATTGGGCTGGGTTTGGCAATTGGCGGCGCGCTAACATGATGCGTTTCGCTTCCACTTGGTATAACTAGTGACATTACAATGGAATATGGGCACGGGGTTTAAAATATTTTTGTTTGAGGGACGGGGACTCAATAGTCAGCTACGTGCCTTTGTGTTTACTTCTTATTGTGGTGTTCGCAAGTTGTCTTGCATGCTTTGAATGCATTTCAGGATCCACGGACACTGACAGGAGTGATTACTATTGGAGGCACGCTGTACTAGTCAGCATTTTAGGTTGCTCATATGCAGCCGACATGATCACGCCTCCGTGCAGTGCTTGGACACACCCCCTGCACTCGTACACGTTTGCTATGCACGTGGCCTTTACGGCAGCGTGCCTTCATTAATATGCATGTGGTGCTGCTGTGCCATCTCTATGCCACACGGTCGGCGCAAGGCTAACAACGTCCTTGCGCCGAGCTTCATGAATCCCGGGGAGAGTTTAACATATCTTTGATCTTGGACCTGGTCAGGAAACCACAGCAATTAAAGACATTATATATGTAAAATCTAGCCATTAACTCTGTTCTCAAAACAATAAAAAGAATCTGCTGGTCTAGACATCACGGCTCCGAGTTTGAGATCAGTCATACAATGCTTGACTTATCAGCTTTCTTCCAGCACAGTGCACTGTTGTTACATTTTTGACATTCAACATTTAATGCAATTTTCTTACATTTCAGAGAACAAGTCTGTGGCTTATATTAATATTTTCAAATGACAGAATTATCTACAAAATTCTATCTAGCTAGGCTGGCAGCTTTCACATACACATACCTAGTTCTTACTGAAGTATATGTGGTAGCAGTAAATTGTTTTTAAATAATTTGTACATGTGGGATAGACACCCCTTTAAGAAGAGCTGAACAATCATTGGCATTTAAGTAAGGGGTCAGTAAAGGATGCATATAAAATCTGATCTGAATAGCCCTAATCAGAGACATTAAGGACATCCACAGGAATCTAGAAGCATGGATAGTGAAATGGATGCCTGGATCATCTGCTCTAGAAAAAAAGGCATTCTTTCACAGACTACTTCAGGCAATAACACAACAGATATTCTATTGGTATATAGACTAGATCTAGGCCAGATCCACTAGATGTTTGGGGGATTTTTTTCAGCACCTGAACTGTTAAAGAAGCTGTTTATTTTTTTCTGTTTAGGCCACAGATGCTTCCTCTCATAGTGATGATCACAGTATTAGATTAACTTATACAAAACTGAAGCGTTTTTATTAAAGAAAAAGACTAGTATAGCAATTAATTATATTCCATGTGGATACAGCAGGTATAAAACTGCAACTTATTTTCCTATCTCAGCCTCTTTCTGCCAAGTAAACAACATTCCCCAATAACAAAACTTTTGTTTTAACTCTGATCTATGGAGCTGAAATACTCCTCTTGTTGATATTAAGTGCTATGATGAAAAACACTGCAATTACTTCATATTGAGTGTACCTGTTTCTGCTTGTTGTTTGGAAACTTTTAAGCCAAAAGAAAGCATCCTTGTTTGTTGTAACTATCTTGTCTATGCTTCAGTTTTGAAGGATATACCTTTCATTGCTTCTGATCACTGTGTTAATGCTGTATTTCAAGAGGTAGCTCTGTTAGTCACTGCACTGTGCCCTGAGGTTCCCTACATACTGGCTAAGAGCTTCTGTTAGAAATCAACCTGATTCTGCATCATTGATGAGATGGTTACTGTGGAACTCCTACTGATGATTTTGATCACCGTTGAGTTCGCTGTCACCAAATGCATCACAACACCATGGGTAATTCCTTCACTGAAACTGTTACATTGAGAAGATAACTTGAATACTTACAGTGTGGCATTTGAGAAAATTGTCAGCCAGGAGAAGTGGAACTGAGCTGAATAGGCTTAGATAATATGGACAGAATTAAAGCGTCATCTCGCCGTTACTTTCATAGGCATGAAAGGGACAGAATAAAAGAACTATGAAAAAGTTCAAGAAATGTTTACTTACATGACCTGAGGTCACAGAGTGACCCAGCACCAGGGGCAGTTGCTGGTTATGGCTGCTGTGATGCAGCCCCCCCCCCATTAAAAAGAAAAAAAATGAAAGAAAGAAAAACGCTATTTTTAAACTTGAGAAAGACAACTTGACTTTCTGTTAATTAGTGGTTCTTTGAACTCTGTACATGTGTGCATGGTGTTCAGTGAAAAGACGATAATGTTTTAAAAAAGGAAAGAAAAAAACATGGCTTAGTCCACTCACTGGGATGTTTTCAAAACAGTTTGGCTGCAAACTTAGTCCACCAATCTGTGAAGCTCTTTCATGCTTTTGTTTAGAATGTCAGAAGCATTACACAACAAGGATTTCTTGGGCTGCAGCATGAAGCAGCAAAGAACGTTGCAGACTTGTCTCAGGCTGTCTTTTCTGACTTAAAATATAGGAAGTAACTATGCGAGTAATGAGGTACAAGTGCAGGAAGAAGCTTTTCCTTTCTTATTTATTTATTTTACAGACAGAATGACTATTACTGCCAGTATGAAAGAAAAGTTAAGAAATACTTTGTGTGTGTGGCTGCACACGTGTGGGTATGGTGCATGTATGTAGAAGGGATGTAGATTCTCTCAGCTATTCCTGATTTCAACGACTGTTACTGATTTTTTTGCCTTTTATTTTGGTCTGTTGATTTTGATCTATTGCCTACCATTATTTTAGCTTTCTCCTAAATTCATGAGACAAGAAATTGAGTTGTAATGGGGTGGAGGTGCAGTGAGTTACGTACTGTATTTTCACAGCAGTGAAATGGCAAGATAAAATTCCAGTATGGAAGTTATACATGTATACATTCATTTATCTGTAATAAAAGATGTGAGAAGTACACTCAAACAAATCTTTTTAAACCATGGTCACATCTGTGTGTGCAGGTGGGGTGCATAGATTATTTACCTATATATTTCTTATTGTTTCCCACTTTCAACTATCCCTATTTTTGCAGAATATTTCTAATTTATTCACCTCATATTTTTGTCTTTTAATAAATGCTGTGTTCTTTTTAGAAAACTAAATAAGGACTGCAGTCACAAAATGATGATGATAACAGACATCTGAATTTCAGACCTATCAGCCTTCAAAAGAAAACCCAGCCACTGGGGATGCACAAGCCAGTGCATTTCTTTGTGCCGGTCCCAAGCCCGGATAAATGGGGAGGGTTGCGTCAGGAAGGGCATCCGGCGTAAAACTTCTGCCAAAAATTACTGATGCGGAGAACTTTTCATAATTGCATACCGGATCGGTCGAGGCCCGGGTTAACAACGACCGCCACCAGTACTGTTAGCCAACAGGGTGCTGGCGGAAATTGGGCTACTGTTGGCCGAAGGAGAAGAGTAGGGCGAAGGCGTGTCCGAAGGCAGGAAGATAGGAGGAAGGTTAGGAGTGTAGCAGTGAGGGTAGGAACTTTGAATGTTGGCAGTATGACTGGTATAGGAAGAGAGCTAGCTGATATGATGGAGAGAAGGAAGGTTGATATATTGTGTGTGCAAGAGACCAGATGGAAGGGAAGTAAGGCCAGGTGTTTAGGAAACGGGTTCAAATTGTTTTATCATGGTGTGGATGGCAGGAGAAATGGAGTAGGGGTTATACTAAAGGAACAATATGCCAAGAGTGTTTTAGACGTGAAGAGAGTGTCTGACGGTGATGTTTATGAAGCTCGAAATTGATGGTGTAATGATGAATGTTGTTAGTGCATATGCTCCTCAAGTTGGGTGTGCGATGGAGAAAGAGAAATTTTGGAGTGAGTTGGATGAAGTTGTGGTGAGTGTACCCAAGGGTGAGAGACTAGTGATTGGAGCGGACTTTAATGGGCATGTTGGTGAAGTGAACAGAGGGATGAGGAAGTGATGGGTAGGTATGGTGTTAAGGAGAGGAATGCAGAAGGTCAGATGATTGTGGATTTTGCGAAAAGGATGGACATGGCTGTGGTGAATACGTATTTTAAGAAGAGGGTGGAGCATAGGGTGACATACAAGAGTGGAGGAAGATGCTCACAAGTTGATTATATACTATGTAGGAGGGCCAGTCTTAAGGAGATTGGAGACTGTAAAGTGGTGGCAGGGGAAAGTGTAGTTAAGCAGCATAGATTGGTGGTATGTAGAATGACGTTGGTGATCAAGAAGAGGAGGAGGAATGTGAAAGCTGTGCCAAGGATTAAATGGTGGAAGTTAAAATGGTGATTGTGAAGTGGAGTTTAGGGAAGAGTTAAGACAGGCACTGGGAGGCAGTGGAGAGTTACCGAATAGCTGGGTAACTACAGCAGAACTAGTAAGGGTGACTGCTAGAAAGGTGCTTGGTGTGACATCTGGACAGAGGAAGGAGGACAAGGAGACCTGGTGGTGGAATGAGGAAGTACAGGAGAGTATACAGAGGAAGAGGCTGGCGAAGAAGAAGTGGGATTGTCAAAGAGATGAAGAAAGTAGACATGAGTATAAGGAGATGAGGCGCATGGCAAAGAGAGAGGTGGCGAAAGCTAAGGATAGGGCATATGGAGAGTTGTACGAGAGATTGGACACTAAAGAGGGAGAAAAGGACCTGTACCGATTAGCTAGACAGAGGGACAGAGCTGGGAAAGATGTGCAGCATGTAAGGGTGATAAAGGATAGTGAGGGAAAGGTACTCACAAGAGAGGAGAGTGTGTTGAGTAGATGGAAAGAGTATTTTGAGAGGCTGATGAATGAAGAGAATGAGAGAGAGAAGGTTGGATGATGTGGGGATAGTGAATCAGGAAGTGAAACATATTAGCAAGGAGGAAGTAAGGGCAGCTATGAAGAGGATGAAGAATGGAAAGGCTGTTGGCCCAGATGACATACCAATGGAAGCATGGAGGTGCTTAGGAGAAATGGCAGTGGAATTTCTAACTAGATTGTTTAATGAAATTTTGGAAAGTCAGAGGATGCCTGAGGAGTGGAGAAAAAGTGTTTTGGTACCTATCTTTAAGAATAAGGGTGATGTGCAGAGCTGCAGTAACTGCAGAGGGATAAAACTGATTAGTCACAGCTTGAAGTTATGGGAAAGAGTAGTGGAAGCAAGGTTAAGAAGGGAGGTGATGATTAGTGATCAGCAGTATGGTTTCATGCCAGGAAAGAGCACTACAGATGCAATGTTTGCTCTGAGAGTGTTGATGGAGAAATACAGAGAGGGTCAGAAGGAGTTGCATTGTGTCTTTGTAGACTTGGAGAAAGCATATGACAGGGTGCCTAGAGAAGAGTTGTGGTATTGTATGAGGAAGTCGGGAGTGGCAGAGAAGTGCGTAAGAGTGGTACAGGATATGTACGAGGGTAGTGTGACAGTGGTGAGGACTGCAGTGGGAGTGACAGATCCGTTTAAGGTGGAGGTGGGATTACATCAAGGATCAGCTCTGAGTCCTTTCTTATTTGCAGTGGTGATGGACAGGTTGACAGATGAGATCAGACAGGAGGCCCGTGGACTATGATGTTTGCAGATGACATTGTGATCTGTAGTGAGAGTAGGAATCAGGTTGAGGAGACTCTGGAGAGGTGGAGATATGCTCTAGAGAGCAGAGGAATGAGGGTCAGCAGGGCTAAGACAGAATATATGTGTGTAAATGAGAGGGAGGGTAGAGGAATGGTGAGGATGCAGGAGTAGAGTTGGTAAAGGTGGACGAGTTTAAGTACTTGGGATCAACAGTTCAGAGTAATGGTGAATGTGGAAGAGAGGTGAAGAAGAGAGTACAGGCAGGGTGGAATGGGTGGAGAAGAGTGTCAGGAGTGATTTGTGACAGACGGGTATCCGTAAGAGTGAAAGGGAAGGTCTACAAGAGTGTAGTGAGACCAGCTATGTTATATGGGTTGGAGACAGTGGCATTGACAAAAAGGCAGGAGTCAGAGCTGGATGTGGCAGAGTTAAAGATGTTAAGATTTGCAATCAGTGTGACTAGGATGGATAGGATTATGAATCGGTATATTAGAGGGTCAGCTCATGTTGGACAGTTTGGAGACAAAGCAAGAGAGACGAGATTGCGTTGGTTTGGACATGTGTTGAGGAGGGATGATGGGTATATTGGGAAAAAGATGCTAAGGATGGAGCTGCCAGGTAAGAGGAATAGAGGAAGGCCTAAGATAAGGTTTATGGAAGTGGTGAGAGAGGACATGCAGGCGGTTGATGTGACAGAGCAAGATGCAGAGGATAGGAAGAAATGGAAAGAGATGATCCGCTGTGGCGACCCCTAACGGGAAAAGCCGAAAGAGAATGATGAGCCTTCAAAAGAGTATGCTACCATGAGACCTTTTTTTCTGGAATGTTTCTAAATATATAAAAGTAATAAATGTTGCTGATTTGGTTCTTTGTTGTCCTTTAGTTTTTAAAGCTCTTCCTCTGATAAGAAGTGGAGATGTATATGGTGGTGGAGTTTGCAGTCGCTTGCCATTGTTCTGTTAGCAGTGAACTCAGAAGATGATACATTTCTGTGTGGCAGTTTTTTATGTATTCATTCATTCATTCACTTGCAATCAAACATATTAGGTGTGCACTCACAGCCATACAAGTGGCTGTAATTAATGGTCACATCTCTATGCGTGCTTGCATTTGTGAGGGGGTTACAAATAACTTACTTTAGCAAAATGTTACTTTTATTCTATTACATTCTGATATCTAAGCTATATTCAATAAACAAAGTTAGTTTTAATGGCTTGGTACAGGGGATGTCTTTGGAGGAAATGACTGACTCATAATTTATTCAGAATACGCTGTTATTCTGGCTTTGTAGAAGTACTGTACATAATTTTTTCACTTTCTGCCACAGCTGAATGCATTCACTAAGTGACACTCTGGGCAGGATGTGACAGTAACTGATCATTGGCAGAGGGTCACATCAAGCAATTGTGCCATTTAATAGCTCATAGTTCTCCCATTGAGTTTTTGGCTGTTATTCCTTCTATGTATACTAGGCATATAATCCTTGTTTCTGTGTGAATTTTATTTGTGTACTTTGCTTTCATTGCCCACACCCTCAGCTGCATTATACATGCTTCTGGACATTTGATCTTTTCATTTCATCCAAACTGAACACCAGAGTGGTAGAGAGAAGATAAACATGTCTTTTTGGAGGAGTAGGACAACAGGCAGTATTCCCAGATATGATTTAAATATCATTTCACTTATCTTTGCAGTTTATTTAGGCACTACTATTTTTTTTAGCTTTGAACAATACCTATATATTCAGTCTTAAAGTTGATTCTTAAGCTTAGTCTGTGGATGAAAGTGAATGACCCCAACTGTTATTTGATCACAGTAAATGGTTATTAACCTGCTATATTAAAGCCCCATCCTACTACATGTGGGCCCACCCATTAAGTTGCTTCTTGCAGCCTCCCCTTACTTTGAAGATACCAGACACCACTGCTGTTCCAAGTGGCTAAAGCCAAAGCTATAGAAAGAGAACCAGTTATACTGTTCTTTAGGGCAGAGATAGCAAAGGAGACATGAATTAAGGGTCCTTGTTAATGTCTAAATTATGCACCATTTATGCTGAAATTTTAAAGTAAAACAACTCAGAAATCAGGATATCACTATCAGAATTTTAACAAGACGTTAAAGTTCATGATGAGGATGACCATCGAGGAGGATGTTGTGACCTACTCTTAACTTACCTCCTGTTTGCCATTCAAAAAGTACCACAGGCACTGATAGGCTATGGCACATTTGAACTACTGTATGGCTGACACCCTAGTACATGAGTTTGTTGGACATCACAAAGGAAATGCGTGAAGAAGACAAGACCCCATTAAGAGTATAGTCGATCATTATATCAGCCTCTGTTAATACAGTTTAAAAGTAGTAATGACCCTAATCCAAGAACATATAGAAAGGGCACAATCTACCAACAACAAGTTATAACACAAATGTTATAAATAGAGAATTCTTGGCATGGGGCTAACTATAAGTCTGATTTCCACTGGCTGAGGACAAGAGCCCTTTAAGGTCACAGAATAACCAAGTTATATAAATTGCAAAGTCAGACAGGTAGAAAAGAGATGCTCAGAATAAATATGCCATGTGAATTTGTTTAAACCCTAGAATAATACTTGTTTATTAAAATAAGTATAAATACTGTTACATAAAAGACAACTGCATAATCAAAAAAGAATCATACAGAATTGTTTTGTATAGAAACATTAAACGATAACATATTGAAAGCCCCACCTAATTAGCCATTCCTTCAAAAGAGCGCACAATGCAGCAATAGAACAATGAAAAGAAGGAGTATGCAATTCTTTACATCTAGCTAACCATAATAAATATAACGTAGATATCAAAACAAAATCTGCCCTTGTCACGAATGGGGTCCAAAACATATTAAGAAATTCCAACTGCTGTGGAAGGATTAGCTGCCAAAGGAAAATCTGAGAAAGGACTATTATCTATTAAAGAAGTCCTGGTGAATGCCATGCTGTCAAAACCCCAGAAACAGGAGGTAAGGAAGTTCCCATTATGAAACAGAGAAATATTTTTAGAACCACCTTTTAAAACTAACTTAGTGAAACATCATATAGGAACAACCTTGTAGAGAATATTAACCTGAAACCTTAAAGGATCCCTGTATCTCAGAGAAAAGTAGTCCATGTGAGGATGAAAAAGATGCCACTAAGGAGTTATTGAAATGTCCACTAGAGAATGGAATAACCCTATAATTTTTGTTCCAAAATTAGATTGAACAAGTAGGTTCTGTAAGGACTTAAGAAAATGAAACACTTATTTCTTAATTTGATAGTTATATGCCCTGAGTAGACAAACTGATAAAATGACTATGAAAGTATGGGTTCCTAATGCCCCTGGACTTAACAATTTTTTCCTTAACTTCTAAACTCAGTGGAATGTGCCACTAACCTTTTGTTGTTTCAACACCCCTAAGGATCTGCTCCAAAACAGTTTTCTCACTCGGCTTCTGCCACAAAATATCTGATGTATGGGAGTCCTTAAACCTCATTCCTCCTCCACCACTGCATGTCAAGATGATATGATCATTCAAGTCAGGACACTTAAATGCACATCTACCAAAAATACAAGCTATCTTGAAGTTTTCTAAGCAGGCACAGACAGAGAATATCCCTAAGAGGGAAATGAATTAAATGACTGAATAAGCAATCATTAAGAATCCCTATTTTACTTCAAAGTTCCTCCCAGGCGGAGGTATTTTTAAATCTCCCTCTTACCACAGCTCAGCCCTGCCTTAGCTTCTGGAAGAAAATAATTCATTTGTTCATAGGATCATAGGAGATTACTAGGTTAATAGCTCTGGGGCCCTTACAAGCCTAGGCAAGGGTTTATACCCAAAAAAGAAACCTCAATCAGCACCTGTCGCTCCTGTCAATGAGGGACACAGGTGGAACCCCTGGGACAAATTTGTGGTTGCCCATCCACTCATCAAAGTTGCACTTGAAGTGGGTCAGCAACGTACTTTGTTTGACATGTATGGGGAGTCTACTCCAGAGACGAGACAACCTCTGGGAGACAAACCTGTCTCTCCAGCAGGTTTTGTTAATGTCACATATTAGATTTAAGCCTTTTTAAAGGGAGGAGTTAGACCTGCGGATATAGAGCATCTCTAGTAGAGCAGGGACTGAGATTGCCTTGTAGGTGAGACATAGACCACCTCTGAGCAATCTATATGATACAGAGTAGAGTGATAGTGATTTGAGCCTGTCCACATAGGACAGGTGTTGGACAGATGTTGAAGTCCATGGATTCTCTTTGTGAGGTATTTCTGTGGCCTTTCCAGTTGGTACAGCAGTCACTTAGAGATCTCAGACCATGTCAAATCAAGACAAGGCTTTTGAAAGTTTATTCCTTCTATTGTTACATACCACCCCCTCCAGTGCAGACAAATAGACAAGTGGGGTGATTATTGCAGATAGGCCATAAATCTGAAAGATAGTATCCACAATGTTTCCACATAACTTTTGTTATTTATAATTTTAAATTTAAAAGATAGTGTGTAATTCAAAAAGATATTAATGAGCTAATAACAAGGTCCTTTTTTGCAGGGATAACTACTCCTGAATCCCATTTTCTTACCACCACTGTAATTGATTGATTTATGGTAATCAACTATCAAGAGCAGTGAAGCTTTTTCTGAATCATATGGAGTGATTTCACATGGTAGTAAGCCCTCGTTAATGAGCCCCTCCCCAGTGGGCCAACTTTGAATTGTTCTTTTTATTTTGTGATACTCACTGGCAAGCAGCATGAGTGATGCAAAGCGAAGTCCTCTCAAATAATTCCATTGATAAATAAGTGCCAACATAATTGCCAAATACTCTTTTCCCACTATAACATATCTAGTTGTTTTCTTTAATGTCAGCTTATAGCTAAAGAAACAGGGTTTTCTTGGAAATGGTATTCATGGGATAGAACAGTGCCTAGGCCAAATGCAAATATGACAATATGAACAATAAAAGGTAAAAAAAAAGTCATTTGAAAGTGAGATGGGTGAGAAATTCAAAGCCTTCTTTAGATTCATGAAGACTGCTTCAGTGTGACTCTTAAAAACATTAGCAACTTTTGCCAGATGATAGGCTATCTCTGCAAAAATAGGTACAAACATTTGATCATTACCTGTCAATCCTAGAAAGGCTCTAACCATAATGCTCAACCTTCCATGTGAACACTACCTCTCATAATGTAGAACAAATTGACAAAATGTGGAAATTTACTAACAGCTTCCTGACAACTTTATCTAGGAAGCTCACAGAATGCCTAACATGTTATATGATAGTTATAAAAAGTACTTCTGATGAATCAATATCAGTTTAAAAATTCTGAGCACTGAATATATGACAGATCATTCCAATGTGAAACAATGAGTAATATAGATTATTTAAGACACGGAATGAGGAATGTTCTTCGTACATAAGAGATATAGCTTTACCCCTCTTCTTGGAAACAAAGTGGAACCATTTTTGTTCTTCTACCACTTTTTGTTTCAGTTTTGGCTTTAAAACTCCCCTCCTCTCCCCTCTCAATGACAAATCTCAAACATTTAAATTCAGACATTCCTGATGTACAATTCAGGGTTTAATTGTCAAGCCTTCCTGCCATAAAGCATCCAGCACTACTTGCGCCCTAGATAAATGGTTATTTTCTTTGCTATAGATGATTATGTCATCCATATACGCCACATACAAAGATATTTTTACATAAGTCACAAGAATGTGACTTGTGCCCCATGAAAACCAAATGACATGACATGCCATGACTTTTTTTCATATTGGGTAGAAAATGCTATTTTTCATGAGAATATACAATTAAAAGAATCCTACCAATACACTTTTATAAGCGCGTGTGTTTTAATACCAATGTTTCTAAGCCTTTCCACAAATTTGCTCATTGTTGGCAGTAGATAAGCATCATATTTTAAAATGTTATTTATCTTAAAAAAGTCATCACAGAATGTTTTGCTAGCATTGGATTTTGAGTACTGACACCATCAGGCTACTCCAGACACTGTGCAATTCTTTATTGATCTCAAGTTGCAACATTTTTTTGTAATTCTAAACGTATTGCTTCTCTCTCTCTGCACCTCTAGCATTTTATAAAGCTTATGTCAAATATTTCCCCCAATGCATGCAATAAAGTCCAGTTGCACCAGATTAATACTACCTGCTGAAACAGAAAACACATTTACATTGTGCTGGTGGAATTCCTGCTCCTCTATACTGCGCTAGGCTCAGAATGTTTCAGCGATGTGCACTTCAGGTTCTGAATTAGGAGTCTTCCGTCACACTTTAGGTTCTGAATTCTTGACATTCATTTTGTTCTGAAACACATTGGTGACAACAACCATTTAGCCAGGGATTTATTCTCAGCTGTAGAAACAAAGAATAGTACGTTATCCCCTGGATGGAAATTTCTCTGCTTAATTTATCTGTTGTAGGTATGCTGCTGGGCAAACTGAGGTAGTTGTTAGCTTTCCACACCAATTAATAAGACTTCAACCATTCTTTCTTGTAACACTGAAATATGGTCCATAGTGATCATAAAAGGGGTAGAGCCCTCTTTTCAAGCCTCTTTGGCTGTATCCAGAAGTCCTCTGGGCTGTTTTCCTTATGACAATTCAAATGGACTTGAGCCAGTGAGGGAATGAGGAACTTCTCTAACAAACATAGGATAAGGTGAAAGGGAGTCCCAATTTTCTCATTTTATACAATATATTTATTAAAATTGATTTCAAAACCTTATTAAACTGTTCAACAGGCCTATCCACATGAAGATAGTACATAGAAATACAAGGCTGTTTAATTAAAAAAAAAATAAAAAATAAAGCAACATTTCTTCATGCCTTTGATAAGAAAGGTGTCCCTTGTATGGTTAGCAGCTCTTTTGGCAATGTAATTCTAGAGACCATCTGTACTAGAACATTAGCATTAGCTTTAACACTTACTCTCCACACAGACACTTACTCCCCACACAGACACAGGAAGAGCTGCTGAGAAATGTGTGGCACAATTCATTATCACTAATGTATAATGGTGCCCTTTTGTGACTTTCAGAATCACTAATATATAAAGGTGCCCTTTTGTGACTTTCAGAATCACTAATATATCATGGTGCCCTTTTGTGACTTTCAGTAGGGTCCATCTATGTCCTTTGATATGTCATCAATGGTTATTTCAAGGTTTGGGGTTAAGTAATAGTCACTCCAGGCAGAACAATATTTTCACCGAAAAAACATTTAGCCAATACAATCTGGCTTACCCTATCTCCCTAGTTTTATTTTTTTTTTCAGGTGCACATCCTGAAATGATTGCCAGCTAACTTTAGTACAAGCCATCTCAAAGGTAGCAGTACCAATAACAGTCTTTTTTTATGCCGCTCCCTTTTTCTTCTGTCTGATTTATCTAATACAAAGAGGTCATGGGAAAGGTCATCATATAGATAAGGAATGGGAGATGCTGAATCTTCACAACTACCTGAATATTCTTCATAGCTTCTGCGGGTGAAGGATCTTCCCACTGTGCTTTCTTAAAATTAAAATGGCTAATGTCAAGGTCTATTGTCTTTTCTTCAGACCAGTTTACCTGAAAGGTAGATGGACCAGGTTGGTCATCCTCCTCTAAAGTGTTGGACTGTATAGTAGAGGAAGATCATACTTCTCCAGCAAACTCTGATATAGTACCACCCCTTTCTAACTGATCAACATTTTCTTCCATCTCTTCATGAGGCAAAGGTATATCCCTCTGATCCTTGATTTGATTTAATCCGGCTATACAAATATAACTTCCTACCTTCACATTTCCTTCATATACTACTCGAGTCAGAACCTCACACTTCCTTTTTTCACAATTCTAGAAAGTGTGAAACCTTTTATATAAAATTTCATCATGGGATAAAGTGGGAGAAAAACCCACACAAAGCTGGTGTGTAACTCCACTTCTCCCAATGGGTACTGCCTAGCCTTTTTCCCCTTACTCACTACTACTCCAACCTGTTTGATTTAAGTACGTTTTGTGTTTATGTATCAATTTTTTACTATTGTTAATATGAAATATGCCATCCACCCTTACCTCACACTTTATCACTCTCTTAGTTATATAACTTGTAAACATAGCTTTTTGCACCTGAGACTGCAATGATTTCTTTAAAGTATAAATGTTAGTACAAGCATCATATCACTTACTTTTATTGGATAAATTACAATTTTGAACAAAATGTCCAAGCTGAGTGCACTTGATACACTTGGTCCATTTTAAATTCAGTTCCACTTTTTTCCTTGTCTTCATTTTTAAAGTCTCTAGGAGATATTCAATTTCTAAATCTCACACCAACATTGGCCTTACCATACTTCATAGGTGAATTAAGGTCAGTCATATTTTGTCCAGGAATGGCACAATTCAGTCATTACCACATATATTTCCACTAGTTAAATGATTAAACCTACAGTGACAGGGTTTCCCTGTGATACCTACCTTCTTGTAGCAGCTGGCAAGGCTCTCAAGAACCAGTCAATAATGATCATTCCACTACCTTAAGGGTGCACTTAAACTCTGGTTACAGCCACTTAATGTCTGTTAATGGCAGCAGATTTCACATCACTTTATGTCAGTGTTTCTTCTTTTAGATTGACAAAATTATTAATGTTGACAAACAATAAATGATGATATGGTTTTTGTGTTTTCCAGAAAGAAATAGAGTGACAACACTATAACACTCAGCCTCAGGCCAGCCATCATGCTCAGGCATCCTTTCATATGTCAGAAGAATAGCTTCTAAATCCTCATTTGCATGTATCTCCTTTCAGCAGAACTGAAAAAATATAGCTTAAATAAATAAATAAATGATAAGTAACTGTCCCCACCTGGCCACTGAAAACATTTTATATATATATATATATATATATATATATATATATATATATATATATATATATATATCAAAAGATGTTAAAAAGCTGTTATGTAAAAACTAGAATCGAAAATTGGAAAATGGGTTGCACTGTGATAACTTATTTTTTGGAGAGCCTCCATTTAGGATGAAAATCAAGATGTATGAAAAGCTTGAGACAAGAACTATAAGAAACCATATTCAAAATCCTGGTACTAGGAGTGCCAACCTTCATTGGATAAACTCTTAAAAAGTACTCTGTGTGTATATATATATATATATATATATAATTCATTCAATTACACATTAACTTCTTCAAGGCACTAAACAAAACAGTTCCAGTTAATTTCGACTATCAAACCCAGTAGTTTGTATGTTCGGTATTTTCACTATAAAAAAATATCCTGAGCATATTTCATATACAATACAAAAACTTGGTTGCTGTACTAGGATACCAGCATAATATGTATAATCCTTTCTTTTAACTGTATTATTAGCCTTTGACAAAAGGTACAAGCAGGATACTATGAAAATTATTCAAAATAAAAACAAATATAATACTACAATTTAAATAATGAATAAAAATACTTACTTGAGAAGCTGAGGGACAATAGGAGCATTCAACTAATGAAGGCTGTTAAAGATGGGATGGACTCATATTTGTCACTCTTATGTGCATCAAGAAGACGTTAAGGCTTAGGTGTTTGTTTAAGTAGTTTATTGTAACATAGTAATAAAAGGTTGGTGGTCAGTTCTTCTCTGAATAAGTCGACCTTGAATATAATCATGGAACTTTGAAAATGCAAACACAATTGCCAAAAGCTCTTTCTCAATCTGGCCATACTGCATCTCAGTCTGGGTAAGATTTCATGATGCATAGGCTACTGGTCTACCTTCTTGAAGAATGACTGCACCTAGATCAAACGTAGAAGCATCACAAGAAAGATTAATTGGTTTGTGAACATCATAGTAGATGAGAGTTGGTGGGTTAGCAATTTTCTGTTTCAGGACATCAAATAATCTTTGATGCTATTCTGACTATGACCAAATTACATCTTTGCATGTCAGCTCTCTTAGCAGTGCAGAAAGTTGGTTTAAATCTGGAATGAACTTTCCTAGATACTTGACCATGCCAAGAAAATGTTTTAGGGCTTGGACATTGTCTGGAGCTGGCATCTTGAGAATTGCTGTTTGCTTTGAAGCATTTGGTCGTATGCCTGAACTGGTAAACAAGTGACCAAAATAAATAACTTTTCGTAGCCTGAATTTGTACTTCTGAAGATTCAGCTTAAGATTTACTTCAAGTGCTCTTTCCAGAACTTTCCTGAGGTCTCTGTCATGTTGAACTTCACCATTACCTCCTACTAGAATATCATCTACTATAATAGCACAGGGATAGCCAGAAAAAAATTGTTCCATCACATGCTGAAAGACTTCACTAGCAGAATTTATCCCAAATGGTATTCTCAGAAATCTGTATCTTCCAAATGGTGTACCCAATGTGGTTAATAAGGAAGATTTTTGGTCAAGTGGAATTTGCCAAAATTAACTCTTCACATCTAAGGCAGAAAAAACAGTGGCATTTGGCATGAGGGTCGCAACCTCTTCGACTGTGCGCATTGGATGGTGAGGCCTTTTTAATGCTTTGTTCAGATATCTTGGAGCAATAGATATTCTGATATCATCTGAGCTTTCCTTATGAGTTGCTACCATGGAGGATACCCATTCAGTAGGTTTTTCTACTGGACAAATTACTCTTAACTGCACCATTTTGTCTAGCTCAGCTTTGACTCTGCTCTCTATAGCTACTTGAACTTTCCGTGCAGGTCTGATAACTGGTCTGACCTCTGAGACTAACTTCATAGAGTACACAACTGGTAGTTTATCTAGTTTGTATGCAAAAATATCAGCATACATAGAAAAAATAGTTTGGGCGAAATCTGAGCTGTTGTCATGCAGGCTTACATGGTGAATCTGTTTATTAAATGAAAGCAGTCCCATTTTCAAACTATCTCTTAGGCCTAATAATGACAGCATGTGTCTCTTGACTATGTAAAACTGCAAATCATAGCTGTTCCCAGCAGAATAACATGAAAACACTACTGAGCCTTCTGTTTTATTCTCATAAGCAACAAGCTTCACACACTTAGTCAAATCAAGTTGTTCTGGAGCTTTTACTCTAGAAAATGTTTCTGCTGACATAACATTGCACTTTGAGCCAGTATCTGTTTTAAGCTCTATGGGACTCCCATTAACCCAAACAGTACAAAGAATTTCATTCTTTGCCCACAAATCTACTTCATTGACTGTTTTCACTGCTGACCAAAAGCTAAGCACTTTTTTCTTTTGGGTTCATGATTTCCACCACAATTATGACAGTTGACTACGAAGCTGAGGGGAGACACGTTTTGACTTCGCTGACTCACCCTTATGCTTCATTGAGCATGCCCTAGAATTTGCTGGAAAGACTCGGAGTTTCCCAGGGACTGTTACAGGACCTGCTGTAGCTGCCATTTGCTTGGGCCTGTTTTTTTTAACCATATGCTGCATGCTATCAACATGAGCTTTGACACTGTGCCTTTTAGTTATTCTCATTTGTAAGCATACTTGTGTGCTTTTCTGTAAGCTCATATATCTGACAAATCTCAATGGCCTTATTCAAAGTTAAATGACTGTCTTGAAGTAAAGTCTTTCTCACTGTGTCTTTATTAATACCACTCACAAGCCTGTCTTTTATTAACTCATCTCTCAAATCACCAAGTCAGCAAGTTTTAGCCTTGTTCCTCAAGTCAGTTATATACGCTGCAAAAGTTTCACTAGGCTTTTGATCCCTTGTGTAAAATAAGTGCCTTTCCATTATAGCATTTGTTTGGGAGTTACACATTTCTCTAAATTTATGTTTTAGGCACTCAGAGTCTTCCCTTGTTTCACAATTACATCAAGAAAAGCATATTTTAGGTATTAGAGGGCAGTGGTGCTATGGTCAAAAATTAAATATGTGGTTCATTTGTTACTAATTATGAAGAAAAGAAAAGAGAGATAGGGCAGATAGAAAAATAATAGTATAAAGAGAGAGAATATACTTATTCTAGCTGAGGGCAGAGTGAGAACAGGATAAAATATGAGAGATATAAAGCCAATGGTGTTAACATAGTATTGAGAGAGAAAGTATAGTATTTTAGCTGGAGATGGAGTGAGAGCAGGGCCAATAATCCATCAGATGGTAGTCTTAGAGGGAGTCAAATGTTATTCCACATTTTGGAGCAGAGACATGAGAACAGTGAGCCACCTACTGATTTGGCCACACTTAGACCTTACATTTGAGTAATAAAAACCTACTAATTGATATATATATATATATATATATATATATATATATATATATATATATATATATATATATATATATGTTCATAGGATCATAGGTAAGTACTAGGCTATCTGCCCAGGGGCATCTATAAGCCTAGCCAGAATGTGTTGGCTTTTACCGCCACCATAGATTAGTTCCCTGTGCCTCGGTCCAGCAGAGCCATTAGTTCCCTGTGCCTCTGTCCAGCAGAGCCACTGCAGTGATCCCCGGGGTAAACTTTCTGTCTCCCATCCACTCATCAAGGTTTCTCTTGAAGAGTGTTAGTGAGGGGCTCTGCCTAATGTAGATTGGAATCCTGTTCCAAAGCATGGGTAGTCTCTGGCACAGGAATCTATCCCTCCAGCATGTCCTATTTATCGTTGTGGTGAGGTTTCGATCCCTAGAGCGTGTGGCTTTTGAGGATTTGTTTTTTTTTAGGTGGAGCATGTCCATCAATTCTGGGTTGGACATGGCCTTGTATGTCAGGCAGAGATCACCTCTGAGTAAGCGGTATGCAACCGAGTACAGCTGGAGTTTCTTCAGTTGGGCTGCATAGGGCATATGTTTGAGGCCAGTAATCCTCTTGGTGAGGTACTTCTGTGGTCTTTCCAGCTGTTGCAGGTGTCTTCTAAGGTAAATCCCAAATGGGGCATTGTACTCTATGATGGGTCTTATGAGTGATAAGTAGAGGGGCACAATAACCTCTTTTGTTATAGATGCGAACCCTTTTGTGATTAGGTGGGCCACATAAAAGGATTTTCTAACCACCTTGGCAATATGATTATCAAAGGAGAGATTACTATCTACTTGGGTCCCCAGATCCCTTATTACATTTTCTGTATTTAGGGGACTACCATGTATGTGGTAGTTCGTGGGTACTTTGTTTTTTCCAGAGGGGATGACAATGCACTTTTTGGCATTTAGCTTGAGGCCATGATTTTGACACCAGGTATCCGTCTCATTGAGAACCTTCTGGAGGATGTCTGTATCAGCTGGAGAGTCAATTATATATATATATATATATATATATATATATATATATATATATAATATTGGTCAGGCTTGGCATTTTTCAGGTCTTTGGATAAGATTATGTACAATACTCAGCTGGAAGTAAGACAAACAGTGAAGGAGTTCCAACCAGGGGAGTTTTTTTTTTGGGGGGGGGATAAGCAATGATGTTATCTGTGTAGTAGGTTGGCTGCAAATTTAGTAGTTTTGTTACAGCGCTGCTCAACTAGATTCAAGTGGGTACCTTGAAAATTAATATATATTGAGGGCCCAGTACAGAAGAGTTGGGAGTAGATATGCTGTGGCTATGCATATTTTTGCATCTTCAGTTACTGCTTCTTTTATATGGAGATCAGATATCATAGTTTCTTCTATTATTATTCCTATTAGCTTGAGTGCGAAACTGTTTCGGTTGTGGTGCTATTGGAAGTTGGATTTATTGTCATGAAATCTTTTAGGAGTAACCAGGAGTAGTTTTTTGAGGGCTTTGGGGATCAATAGGAGTTAGGAGTTGAACCAAGCCTCTGCAGAGAGGAGGGATTCCTGCATAAGTTGTTTTAGTTTCTTTGATGGTTATAGCTGCACAGATGAGTGTTGAGTCATCTGCATATTGTATGATAGAGGCATTTTTGGTGGCTTTGTGAAGATCTTTAATGAAAATATTAAAATGGGATTGTCCTAGGATGGAGCCTTATGGGACATTAACAGGTATAGGAAAAAAGGAGGTGATGCCGGTGTTCCATTTGACTGCTTATTGTCTGTCAGATAAGTAATTAATATATAACTAGAGAACCATGAACATGATGAAATGTCTAGTGTAAGGGAGGTGACTATTAAGAAGTTTAGGATTGGAAATGGTATCAAAGGTATTGCACAGATTGAGGAATACTGCTGAAACTAAGTTGCCAGCATTGCAATATTAGTTAATGGAAGTAAAGAAACTGAGGAGTGCAGAGATGGTACTGTAGTCTGGGTGGAAGCCATGTTGGGTATGACAGGTATGTTATTTTCAAGTATAGAGTTTAGTAGTTGGTTAGGAATACATTTTTTTCTAGAATTTTGGTTAGAGGGAGAGGATAGCAATGGGCCAGTAGTTACTGAGGTCTCTTGGTTTCCAACATTTGTGAAGTGGCAAAATTTGAGATTTTTTTCTAGAGCAGAGGAACATAACTCTTTTTGCTACAGTGATTCATCAGGATAGATATGGGGTAGGCTACTGCATCTGCTGCTAGTTTAATATTGTCCAGAGGAAGATTATACGGGGTGAGTGTCATTGGCTTTAGTTTCAGGAGGAGCTTTTGTGATAATGGAAATCTATATGGGATTAATAGCAATTTTATTTGGGTGATGGATGGTCTCTTGCATAGGTACAGAGGTAGCTGTTGTATCTTATAAGAATATGGCTACTGCTGGAATAAAGAAATTGTTGACGTGACTAGCTATGCTTTCTGAGAAATTGGTTGTTTTGGTGCTTGTTTAGGCAGTAGAGCCAGGATGGGTGGGTTTGTTTACAGATGACCAGAAAATTTTAGGGATAATGTGACTTGAATTTTATTGACTGGTGTAGTAAGATCTTTTATCGGATTTGATTTTTTTTCCTAAGCTGTCCGAATTTCTGGAGATCAAATTCAGTTTTGTTTTTTAGGTTTTGTTTTAGTACCTTCAGGCTTTGTCTCTATTTTTCTTTAGCAGAATTGTTTGTTTTGTTAACAAAGGAGTTGGGTTGAATTTAACTCTTTCATTTCTAAGTGGACATGGTTGTTGAGTATGTCCAGGAAAATGTACTGAAGACGGATACATTTTCATCTTGTGTTAGTATTTTAAAGAATTGATTTTAAGGCACTAGTAAAGGTGTCCTTAATCAAAGTTGGTTGAGTTCTGAGACAGGTTAAAGCAGTGGGTTTTGGGGTGACTGGATAATTCATTACAACAAATGTGGGTAGATGGTCACTTCAGTTATCCATGAGGGAGCCGATGGAAGTAATCTTATCTGCAGAATTTGTGAGTACCCAGTCCAGGTTGTTTTGATTGTTGCTGTTTTTATTATGTCTTGTTGGGATGTCAGTAATTTGAGTAAACACACAGAGTTTGATGTTTTCCTTTGGAACTGTTAACCTATCAGTATTAAATTTCCCAGTTTGATGGTTTCTTGGCAAGTATTACTGGAAACCCATGAGAAGAGTTCCTCAGTTGTGTCAGTGTTGTTTTCTGGAGAATGCACACTTCTGTTAATGTTATGCTTTTATAGTTGCTTTGAATAACTATCAGGATTTCAATATTTCCAATGGTGGGGGGGGGGGGATAATGGGATGAATAGACAGGTTGAGTGTTTTATATATGATAGCAATCTTTTTCTATTAAGTGCAAGGATTTTCTAGCCTGAGGAAACCACTTTTTTGTCATACATTTGTTGCTTTAGCCATGTCCTGGAGGCTATGATCTTGTCAGGTAGAAGTTGGTCAATACAGACATATACTTCTGATAGTTTTTGCAGATATGTTTGAGGTTGATACTTACAGGAGTAGCCCTATAGAATACAATGTGTGTGTTAGATATGGTGATAAGAATGGTGGTTGGGAATGGGATCCTAGGTTGGGATGGACCTCATCTGAGAGTAGACGTTTTCATAGATAAGACTTGGTTTGGTATCCATTTATGTTTGGGTTTTAATAAGATGACTGACTTATGATTTGGATTGTGAGTGAGGTAGGGAGGTCTATTATTGAACAGGAGGCTGTGAAAAATGGTGAAATCTGTGGGGGGCTATAGAAATGTATTTTGTTTGAAATTAGTGTGGAGGTTATGTGAGGAAGAGGAAGGAATATGTGTCGATACTAGTAGGTAGTGTAGAGAGGATAAGTGTGCAGACACAAGGCAATATTTCAATCAAATTATAATTTAATCAGTGGGAGGGGGACTTTAATCTAAATTCATGTTTAGAACTCCAATAACATGGATAATCCATTGCCAATTCCTCCTATATCTACCAATGCACCTGAGAAATGCTTTTGTACACAGTACACTTGCACATTCCTTTACCACCTTATGTTTCCCTGGTGTAACCTTTGCCTACCTGCCTAGTATTTCTGATATTTAATCCTCATATCTCCTTTAGTCATTCTAGCAATGGTGTGTCATCTTTCCAAATATCAGACTAGCTATCTATTCTTTCCACACAGCTTCCTTCTGCTGAAACAATGTTCAATTCCCTTTCAAACTCCATGCTTAATGCCATCTCAGAACTCCTTCATAGTTTCAGTCCTTCACTTTCTTTCAAAATGCATAGGCACAAATGCATGCCATCCTCTTGCCCCTAGACATCATATATTGAATAAAATCAGGTTATACTAGCTAAGCTTGTAAGGACTCTTAAGCTGTTAGCCTAGTAATCTCCAACAAACCTATGAAAATAAACTAAAATCTACCCTTCTCTATCTCAAAAAAGTATTAGTAGCAAGCTAATCACTTAAACCCCAAGTATCATATCACTCGTGTTATAACCCTATTCCTATCTTGGATGCTACCCCTTACCCCAAGGGTAGAAATAGGGTTAGGAGTAGTATGAATTGGGGCCAAAGAAACTTTAACACACTGGTTGATCAAATCATAACAAAATTAATTGATCTCATCAATCATATTTTGCTGTTCTTACATCATTAAGACAAGAAAGTACTTTTTTATTAGATGTTGCTACTTTACAGTGGTAGCTAGTGAAACTAGATTGCAAAATGTAACACGTTTTGTTTAAGTGTTCTGCTCCAAATTACTAAAATTCAATTTAAAACTTCAGTCAAATAAACACATGCATCCTTTGATATTTACTATTCATTGTAATGGCAAAAAAGCACATACAAAAGAATCATAAATAAAAAAAAAATAACTGTGATTATGCAAGAACGTACGTCCATTGCATTGTGATATTGTTATGTATGTTTTTAAATCCAGGGCAAACATATGTAAATGTAATGGAAATGAAAAGAATGAATGCTTTTCGTTATACTAGATCTTTTTTTTTTTTTGCTGATATTCTATTGTGCAATGTGACACAATAAAATCAAACTTATTTCGTGCCCTTAGACGAACCTTAAAAAAAAAAAAATCAATATGCCCTTGAGCCTGCTTTTCTTCATAATCATTGCCAGGTTATAAAGCATTGGATGAAGAATGTAAATACAATGTCATTCTGTCAAGAAATTGGCAAAGGGACCTTATTGCTTTATTACAGGAGAAAGGCAGTTTTATTTTTCTGTTGTAAAAGACCATTTGGCTCTGGTATCTGTTTAGTTTGTATGGTGCAAACTATTGCATAATAGCTTCAGTGTAATTGGTGTAAGAAGTTCCAGTTTCTTATTTCCCAAATGTATTAATATGTTTAACAGTGCTGTGGATGAAACTTTGCATAGGAACAATCTTTATATAATTTAATTTTTTCATCTCTACCTACAACTGCAAGTTGTTTTAGATGTTAGAAAATATTAAGCAGCTATTGAATAATGCTAGATACTAAACAAAATCAAAGTAAAGATAAAATAATTCTTATTTGTGGCCCAAACTGTGTATGATTGCCATGCATTTAAATTTGTATGACTAAATAACTCTGTGACATCCCATCTTTGGACAAGTGATCAAGGAACCTCCATTCTCAACACTGATACTGGTGGGCAACATTCACTGAGACAAAAATATATACACACACTATTTTCAGATACAGTTCCCTGCACCAAGTACAATTTCCTTTAAGAGTACACAGAGAATGCACACTCCGGTCCTGGGGCTGGGCTTACTCTCCAGGCCCCAAATAAGACTACTCACTGGCACAGCTATAGAGTTAAGTCCTTAGCCAGGTATTCCAAGCCAAGTTCTCCACCACCCTCTCACACACACTCTCTTTGAGATTTAGTTTACACACACACACACACACACACACACACACACACACACACACACACACACACACACACCTGGTAAAGGCTGGCACAGCTTACCTGTTCTATCATCTCCACCCAGGCTAAAAGGTAGTTACACTGTCACCAGAAAGCCAGCTACTCTAAGGTTCTTGCCAGGGTACCTAAATATGCTTAGTAAAATTAATACTTATACAAATGGTAGAATTTCCAAGTAGCAAGACTTTCAGGAGTGTTGAGCTACATTACCACCAAGTAAATGCAAGTGCTCTCAGAAGTTAACATATTTTCTAAAAGACCAGGCACAAGTAAAGATTTAGATATATTAATAATAAATAAAAACACATGAAATACTGAATATCTACTCACAATGAACACCAGAGTTTCAATCACAGGAAATATAAACAGCTACACCGATGGAAAGATTCAGACAGACACAGAAACAAACATTTAAGTAATCTCATTATTTTTCCTAACTGACTGAAGAATTGCTGTTCCCTACTTACTTGCTAGAGCAAGGTAAGATGATGGTGGATGAGTGTGTCTTGTTAGGTCCCAGAAAACAGAGTGCTGAGTGCCACTGACACATCTCTCACTAGTATTTAAATACAATTTAGTGCTGGCTACAGAATGACATCACATCTGGTCACCTGACTCTGTGGTTCCCACACTACCCCCCTGACTAGAAATTGAGCCAGGATTTGGCACAGATGTGTTGCAATACACACACACACACACACAGAGCTTTGCTAAAGCTTAATACAGCATCTGGAAGCTATAAAACAATTCCAACACATCCACCCTTCCTGCAGAAAGGCTTTAAACAGACATTGTGTCTCTGGCTACATTCAGACGTGTGAGATGGAATATTTATGGCCTAAACCAAGTCATTTAATTTCAGGTAATTTTTCTAAGGGTTAGCTGGGCTGAGCTTAACCCCTTCCCTTCCAGTATACTATGTTAAAATATATACATTTCAGCAGTTGCAACAATGCAGCCTGACATACATGCATGCATATTTCATTTCTATTCAGCAGGACCCACTACTGATGCATTTTTAATTCAAGCAGCTTTACAAATACATTTTAACACAAGCATCAGTACAAATCAATTTGCTATTAAAATGACATATAATTCTTTACAAAACTCCAGCTAGTTATGCTGGTATATGTTAAACTTGCACTGCCCTATTCCCCTTAGGACAGCTAGCACTACCTCACATCATCACAAGCTGATGTAAGATGATTAAGTGCTCTTTATTTTTTTTATAATTCTCAGGGGAAGACATATCATGAAAAATACAATTGCAATTTCTTAAAAAATTGTGATAAAAATGAAGTATATTGAAATACAGAAACAGGAGGCCAATTACAGAAGACCTAAAAATAATTCTTAATCTCAGTAGTAAAATTAAATATATAAACAAGTCCAAATTATGTAATATATTTGCATTCTGACAATTACCTAAAAGTTAATGTTGAATCCATAATAAAGTCTGAGGAAGGTACAAGAGTGGACCCCTTGAGGAGAAAAGCTGGAGGGAGCAGGTAATGCTGGTAGAACTGTGCTGAAGAAGTGCCAGTCTCTCATTCATGTTCCAGTTCTTGATGCATTATGTAGTAGCAGTATACACTGAAGGTATACCCTGAAATAACAGTACTGATAAACTTAAGTAGACTGTATGTTAAACCAAGGTTCCATCTGCTTGAGTTGGTGGCAACTCAGGTGGATATAAAAATGCCATAAACTGAATTATAGTGTCTGTAACTTCTGCACTCATTATGCCGTACATAAATTCTGTATTCAGAATTATTTCTTCTTCACTCAGTCTAACGTGTCTGCACCAAACGTTTGTGGACTGTACTCCTATGACTTTCTGTGAATCAATTTGAACTAATTTAGAATCTTCTGTTCTACATGCCCCCTTTGTGATCTTATTTTTTGTATTGTGAAATTTGCCATATCTAACTAACTTCTGTGTCTGAAGTATCTTTCAAACTAATACCAAAGTCAAATTTCCTACATGTTCTACATGCCTCCTTAACCTTGGTTCCCAAGCCTTGTACCATTTAAACAAATCTGTTTGTACTCATCTACTGTACATTCTGTTAGTACATTTTATTCTTATCAGTATTCTTGACTGAAGGTTATCCATTTGTACTGAAACATTCTTTTATATTGAAACTGCGTGTAAAATGTAAAATATAAAATGAAATATAGACCTGATTTGATATGGCTACATTTCTAGCTTATGCAAAGAGAACACTGTATTTATGTCTAACAAAGACATTTAAGTGAAGCCTGATCTTACACAAATGTATTTCCCATCATCAAAGTGGAAGAAGACTTTTCAGCATCAGTGGACTGAGAGTGTAGAAATGGGACCTTACCGTTACTGCAGCTGAAGTAAGGAATGGGCAGTGGGCAGGCTGGTATTCATTGTAATTGGAAAAATTAAATGGCAAAGGGTGGCTTAATACTGTTGCACTAAAGAAAATGTTATCAGTGTTTATGTAGACATAATGTGCAGAGCAAATAAATATAAAGAACAGTAAGCATTTGGAGTATAGATAAATGCAGCATTGGAGTTAGAAAGCAGAGGACAAGTACGGGGGTATTTAATGTTGTAGCAGCAATTCTTGTACTGAACAAGGGGGCAGTTAGTCACACCTAAAAAAGTAATGGGAAGGAAAATAGAAAACAAAGCCCCATGGAAATAATAATGGAGAGAAACAGGCCTAAGTCCCCAGTGTGTGTATTAATGGGAACAAGTAAGGTAGTGCAAAATATTCCTGCAAGGAAATACAAGGAAACAAGAAGAAGGGTGAATATGGGGGTAGGTCACCTGTAAAGACCTTAGAAACAAAAATCGATGGTTGCTAGGGACTAGCTGTGATGAACCGAGAGATGAGGAAGTACAAAAAAGAGCAGAGTGGTATGGAAGAGGAGGTAACCCAAGATTTAAAAGTGCACAGTTTTATTTTGGTTCATTGTGTTTTCCCATCTGCTCCAATGTTACAGTCATTATTGTAGATTTATACTCTTCTTGGTGTTTGGGGAGTACAGCTCATTGTGGGAAAGTGGGAGACATTGTTATGGACAATACATTTCATGTGAGGTTTGAGGCCATAGTGAGCAAATGGGTGATGCAGTGGTACAGGAGTTAGCATTGTCACCTCACAACAAGAGGTTATCATGTTCAATTTTCAACTGAAGTGCCTTCTGTGCAGAGTCTGCATGTCCTCCCTGCATTTGAGTGGGCTTCATAGGATCATAGGATCATAGGAAGTTACTAGGCTATTAGCCCTGAGGCCCTTATAAGCCTAGCCAAGAATTTAACCCATGTATAGACAAATCAGCACCCAGTGCCCCTGTCCAGCAGGGACATGGGTGGAATCCCAAGGATGCATTTTCTATTTCCCATCCAGTTATCCAGGTTGTGCTTAAAAAGGGGTAAAGAGGTAATCTGCTTGATGTGGAGAGGGAGTCTATTCCACAGATGGGAGACCATCTGGGACAGAAATCTGTCCTGTCAACAAGTCCTACTGATGTCACAGACCAGGCTGAGGCCATGTGTGTGGGTTACTTGAGTGAGCTTGACTTGCTGATATGCAGCAGTCCCATCAAGGCAGGGTCTGAGATCACCTTGTATGCCAGACAGAGGTCACCTCTGAGGAGTCTGTATGAAACAGAGTAGAGGGATAGGGCTTTTAGCCTATCTGTGTATGGAAGATTTTTGAGGCCCTGGGTTCTCCTGGTGAGGAACCTCTGTGGTCTCTCCAGTTGCTGCATGTGGTTTGCGAGGTACATGCTGAATGGGGCGTTGTACTCAGTAATGGGACTGATAAGGGAAGAATACAGGGATGTTATGACCTCCTTGTCCCTGGATGAGATACCCTTACTTATGAGATGGGCCATGTAGAAAGCTTTCTGTGCAATGGAAGCAACATGGTGGTCAAAAGTCAGATTGCTATCAATCTGGGTGCCCAAATCCTTCATGACTGACTGCAAGCTTAGGACATTGTTATTAATGTGATAATATTTGGAGATATCACTTTCCCCAAAGGGGATGATGATGCATTTTTTTGTATTCAGCTTGAGGCCATATTTCTGGCACCAGTCATTTGTTTGGGTGAGACTCTCTTGGAGGATGTCCACGTCACTAGGGGAATTGAAGACAGTGCCCAGCTTGCAGTCATCTGCAAACTTGGTATATTCTAAATAACAGAGGCCCAAAGACCGAACCCTGGGGTACGCCACTCGATACGGGTCTACTGCTTGAGGTGGCTTCCCCTATTTTGACCAGGTGGGTTCTATCAGTGAGCCAGTTAGCTACCCATCTGGTAACATATGGATTGATGCCTAGTTGAGAGAGTTTATCTATTATGCCCAAGTGGGGAATAGGGTCGAAGGCTTTGGCCAGGCCAAGGTAGGCAGTGTGCACTGTCTTCCCCTCGACCATATTTAACAGACAGCATTTTTTTTTTTATAGAGTTTATTTATTGCAGATGTCCACCAGACAGGTTTACTCTTCCTTGCAGAGGATGATTTAGTCCTGTCAGGTATTCCTGATTCCATGCATCTATATAAATGTTCGTATAGTAATTTGGTATAGTTTTGAATACTGGTGCCGGTTCCTAGAGAAGGAGAGGGGGCTGTGAAGCTGTTTATACCATCCTGCAGGAGGCTGCAGTCAGCTTTGGAAAATTTTTTTTGTTTGACCCTAGCTAGAGGGGGGTTGGGGGAGATGGTGACTTTGAACGTGACCGCTTTATGATCGGTTCTTACAAGGGAGGATGATACTGCAGGGATGCTGCAGTGATCGCTCATATTGGTTAATACCAAGTCCAAGATATTATCACCTTTTGTGGGGGTATCGACTAGCTGTTTCAAAGCATTTGCATTGACAAAATTGAGGAATCTCTGGGCATTTGTGTTCTGGCATGAGTAGTTCTGCCAGTCTATGTTTGGGTAGTTAAAGTCACCCAGGGTCAGGGTAATGGGTTGAATCTTGATAGATTCAAAGAGGTCTAGATAGGCAGTTTGGGCATTTTGAGTTAGATTTGGGGGCTAGTATCTAGCTATGATTTGTATAGGGGTCTTGTCAATGGTTAACTGCACCTGGAGTGTCTCCTGTGTTTCATACTGTTTGACCAGCCTGTTTCCTCCAGGAGCTCCATTTTCCTCCCACATTCTAAAGACATGCATCTGCAGCATTTCTCTCCAGGCCTCTGCTGAAAATGGGCTCTGCCCCAGTTGGACTTTCCCAGTAAACAAATGTTAAACAAATAAATACATAAATGATTGACACATGCTATGAATAATTCAAACCATGCAAACTTTCTGATTTTGAATGGTTTTGTAAAAATTCTGCTACAGGGAAATGTCTATATGTTTATAACTTTCTAATGAAACAAAAGGACTTGGTTTCTACTCTAAGCCCCATATGCACATAATAAAAGCAGAAATTGAAAATAATATGTTGTAATAAAAATGTTATACATTTCTCTGACAATTATAACAGACTAAAATGTATTGTTCAGTGATTTGCACAGGTGAACCTAGTAAGCTCAGGAAGGATTCTTATTCACATTTCATATGTGTTCAAAATAATAACAGTGATCAACATAATTATGGGCTAATTTAGATTTATAGTTTAAGGATGGCTGTTACTGATTTCAACATATTTAAAGTATATGATATATATGTTAAAGTACAAACTTTGCAGTGCTAACCCATTCTGACCCAAAGTAGTACAATTTTAAGGGATTTATAAGGAATTTGGAAAAGTTAGATTATGAGATACAAGTCTTGATGGCACAAAACAAGGCATTTATGAAGGGTGATGGAGTCAGAGGCTAGAGAGGAATAGGGGAAGAGTAGTTAGATAATGATCTAAGCCATATGGAAGGAGAAGTCTGAATGGAGAGCTGATAAATCAACAAGCAAAGGAGAGTAGTATTACTGGAATTGAATTCATCCTCGTCTTGATGAGCACCTTCACAAGGTGAACCTTGTTTTTCACAAAATCTCACCAAGACAACACTGACATATACACAGTATTTGGTATAGCATATATCATGGACAGTTATAGAAGGTGGTAGTAGTCCACAAAAAAATCACAAAAACTGAGAGGCCAAAATAGAGCCATAAAGATGATAGAGTGGATAAGAAAGAAATTATGTATCATTATTATACAAGAAATCCGGAATTTCAGATAGAAGATATATAAAAAGATTAAGAGGGAAATTAGAGAAAAGAAAAATACTTACACAAGGAAAACTGTCAGAAGCTTCAAATAATTTCAGTCCAAAAGCATAAAACCAGCACAAAGGTGAACCGCTGGGATAGCAAGCAACAGAAACCACAAACAGAAATCCCAAATATGGACACGTTGAATCCAAGTAACAAAATTAGCAGAATATAATTAATTAAATCCACAAATCACAAAGTTTTCAGGAAACCCCTTCTTCAGTGTTTAACTTAAAATGAAAAGCAATTTCCTTTTAACAAATATTAATTTCCTGTTTAAACAATAAATTACAACTCTTAGAATGGCATGTATGGAAGGAAATGAGTTGGATGAAAATTTTACAGTTCATCTCATCCCCAAAGAATTATGTAACACTATGCAAGGTGTTCGAATGGCATTGTATTCTTTACAAGCTTCTTTATCTTTATTTACCAGCCAGTTTAGTTTGCAAATGAACAGTCGGCCTGCTGGAGCAGATAAAGATTGGCCCTGCTTGGATACACTGGCTTCTATATAGGAACATGTGTTATCAGCTGGAGAAGGAAACATTATCCAGAATTCTCACAGCAGTACTGGCTTTGAAAACATTTTTCAGCATTATCATAGGAGATTACTAGGCTAATGGCTCTGGGGATCTTACAAGCTTAGCCAAGAGTTTATCCCAAAAGAGAAACCTCAATCAGCACGTGTTACCCTGTCAATGAGGGACACAGGTGAAAACCCTGGGACAAATTTATGGTTGCCCATCCACTCATCAAAGTTGTGCTTGAAGAGGGTCAGTGACATAACTTGTTTGATATGTATGGGGGGGTGTATTCCAGAGATGGGTTAGCCTTTGGGAGACAAACCTGTCTCTCCAGTAGGTTTTGTTAATGTTACATATTAGATTTAAGCCTTTCACTTGTGTACTATATGAGAAGTTAGACTTATGGATATGGAGCATCTCTAGTAGAGTAGGGTCTGAGATTGCCTTGTAGGCAAGACAAAGATCACCTCTGAGCAATCTGCATGATACAGAGTAGAGTGATAGTGATTTGAGTCTGTCCACATGGGACAGATGTTGGAGGCCATGAATTCTCTTTGTGAGGTATTTCTGTGGCCTTTTCAGTTGGTGCAGTTGTTTGGAGAGGTACATACCAAATGGGGCATTGTACTCAATTATTGGTCTAATGAGGGAGGAGTACAGAGAGATAAAAAACTCTTTTTTTCTGGATGCAATACCTTTACTTATGAGATAAGCCAAGTAAAAGGCTTTTCTGACCACTGTCGCTACATGATGGTCAAATGTGAGATTGTTGTCAACTTGTGTACCCAGGTCTCTCACCACAGGTTGTGTGCTTAGGGGGTTGCTGCTAATGTGGTAATCAGTAGGGGCCATGTTTTTGCTGAATGGTATGATAATACATTTTTTTACATTTAACTTAAGGCCATGACTTTGGCACCAGTCATTTGTTGCTGTGAGACCCTCTTGAGGTATGTTAACATCATTTAGAGAGTCAATGACAGCACCCAACTTACAGTCATCTGCAAACTTGATCAGCCACAGGCCTTTTGTCTTTGTCTGGACCTCTGAGAAGTAGATGCCAAGCAATAGGGGTCCTAGGACAAATCTCTGGGGGACACCACTAGTGACAGGTCTGGTGTCAGAGGTAGTGGCACCTATTTTGACCTTGTGGGTCCTTTCAGTGAGCCAGTTGGCCAACCACCTGATGAGATAGGGATTTATGCCAAGTTCTGCTAGCTTTTTGATGATGCTTGAGTGGGGGATTGTGTCAAAGGTTGTCCAAGTCAAGGTAAGCTGTATGTACTGACTTTCCCTCATCCAGTGCCTTGGTGACAGTCTCAAAATAATCAAGCAGGTTCAACAGGCAAGATCTGCTCTTGACGAATCCAAACTGGGTGGGGTCAATGCTTGGAGATTGCCTATGTCCTTGTTTATGAGGTCCATAATAATGCTCTCCATGGCCTTACAGATCAGACTTGTCAAGCTAATGGGGTGATAGTTTCCAGGCTCAGTTGTGGCACCACCATTGGGCAAAAGGATGACAATGGCAGTTCTCCACTCTGCTGGAATGAAGCCTGTACTTAAGCTATGGTTGAATAGGGTGCTCAATGGTGAGGCTAGTTCTTGCTGGAAATGTTGCAGAATACAGACTGGGATACTATCAGGTCCCATGGAAGCTGTGTTCTTTGCCTTGGATAGGGCCTTTAATGCTTGGTCTATGGAGATGTGAGGTGCGGGGTAAGTATTGTCGATGTCAAATGGGCCTTTGGGGGGGACAGGGCAGTGACGTTTGCACTGAACCTGTCTGCTAGAAGATTGACTAAGTCAACAGGATCAGTGTAAGTGGTACCATTAAGAACTAATTTGGAACAAACCTGGGGTTTGCCATGGAGGTTTCTGATGTAACTAAAAAAGGCTTTGTGGATAGCCTTTGTTTCGGAGGCTAGTTTCAATTCATAATTGGCTTCTATTAATCCTTTTGGGTCTGGTGGCAATGGTACTTTTAATTCTGAAAAATGTTCTCAAGAGACTTCTTTACAAGATCAGCTCAAGTCTTTTGATAAAAAACTGAAGAAGTTGCAGAGTCTAACCAATGACAATCTTTATTTTGAACAGTGTATTAATTTAAACACAGTGCTGAAAGTTCTCTGGATATAGAAGTATCCTAATGGGTTGTCAGCTGATGATCCTTTTTATCAACAGTTAACTGAAATTTTTAACAACACTGATCTTCAGGTGTTAAAACTTCTGATTGTACATAATGAGACCTTAAAGCAGTCTTTGAATGAGAAGCTAAAAGTATTGGACAAGGTTATATTTCAACAGATGAAGTTTGAACTGGGGAGGGCATCTGAATCAAGGAAAAGGACAAGCTTGGAACAATAATTTGTGAACTCACCAGTTCCTTGAAGTTTTTTTGTGGACATTGTATTAATTTAACTGGCAACATTTATAATTTTACAAAAGAAAGTTTTAATGCTGAGCAGGTGATGGTTTTAAGTAAAGGTTTAACATTTGTACCTTCTAAATGAGCTGAAGTAAGTTAAACCTTAATTGACCTGAAATTGCTTTGTAGAAAAGTGAGTTTAGCATGCATTTATGAAGAGACTGATACACACATTAGTATGCATTTTAAATGTAATAGTTGTTTTAATCCTTGTTTGCCTGCCACTATTTCCACTTTTTATAAAATGTGTAAAAAGGAAATACATTGTATGTGTGACAATAAACCCACTGCTAGATATTATAATTTCAGTAAGAGTGAAAGATCAGCCTTGTTAACTTTGGGTAATAGAAATGATTTAAGGTTCATGTGAGCAGATAAGGTCAGTGAGCTGGTAGTCATGTATCAGAAAGACTATGGCCACAGAGCGATCCAGTAAACTCTGAAACTGCCATGCACGAGCCTACCTACACTGTTCTTGCACGGAAAGCCATGCAGAATGCTAATTACCTCATTTGCTGGTGAAAACCATGCAAATGAGGTGAATTAGTGATTCAGCAAGCAGGCAGGTATCTGTGCAAGAACAGTGTTAGTTGCAGAAACGGCTGTAGCTATAGTGTGTGTGTGTACATGCTGTGATTGACCACCATTACAGGGTGGTTTGGGTTGTTGTCTCTGAGACTGCAGACATATGTGAAAATGGCCTAGTGATTGCCCTTAGTGGATGTGTCCAATTTGTACTCATAGGTAGCCTTACAGTAATCCACTTGTGACCTAATATGCTCATTTAGATAAAGTCTGATATGCTGCCCAGTTGGTGCCTGCTCCTACTTTGCCCTGTACAGCCAATATAGCATCACATTATGTGCTTTGTGCATTGCTGCTGTCCAGCAAAGGGGTTTACTCTACTTTGGTGGAGACAGGTTTTACAATTAAGGTTTTGCTGAGGCCATACAGCTATGTGGGTGGTCATATATCTGTTTGTAGTAGGCATGGACACAAGGTCATAACACAGTTGGCCACCTCTACAATTTCAATGTGATACTCATGCTTATTTTAGCACCCATGTCTGTGTCAGGGCAATGCCACAACCAGTAGCTGTAGAAGTGTAACTCTGTTGGATGCACAGAAACTAAGATTACGCACGTGTACAACATGCACAGCTTATTTACCTGACATTTTGCATCCTATGTCAGTTGTTATGAGACAGCCAGGTACACCTAATCATACATACATATGCACAGGTAATACCTGCTGTACATTTCTGTTCTATGTCAGTATGGTACATTGTAATTACACTCTTGCTGCCCAGTCATTCCTGTCAACCTGTTAGGGCAGGACATCTGGAGGATGCCACACATACATGGTGGGCTATGAGCCAAGATTAGTGACACTTTCTTCATATTGATGTAACGCACGTATGTCATTTGATATTATAGTAGACTTTGCATTTATAGACATACCCTGGAGGAAGTCTGCCGCTGATATGGCAGGCAGAGAGGAAAAAGGCTAAGAGTGTGGTAGTGAGGGTAGGACCTTTTAATGTTGCAAGTATGACTGGTATGGAGACAGAGCTAACTGATATGATGGACATAGCAAAGGTGGATATATTGTGTGTGCCAGAAACTAGATGGCAGGGGGGTATGGCTGTTTGTTTCAGAGTCAGGTAGAAATAGTTCTAACATGGTGTGTATGGGGTGGACATTTTGTAGGGGTTAACTTGAAGGAACATTACACCAAGGGTGTTTTTGGAGATGATAAGAGTATTGGGTAGAGTGATGTTTATGAGGCTGGGTATTGATGGTGTAATGATGACAGTTGTTAGGGTCTATATTATATCCTCAAACGCTTAAAAAAGTGAACGCTGATTGATCGAACTTATTTTCGTGAAACTGCAAAATATCAAAGCAGCAGAAACTCAAATGTTTTCCTAGGGAAAGAATTTGGTTGTCCGTTTCTGTTGTTTCGGTATTTTCAGTGTTATGGTGGAAAGTTACCGGTCGGATTCAGGTAAGTGTGTGATTGTGTGGATGTGAGTGTTAGGGTGATTTAGGTGAGTTAGGGTTAGGGCTCAGGTTAGGTGTGTGTGCGATTGAGTGGACATGAGGGTTAGGGCAGATTTAAGTGAGTTAGGGTTAGGGAGTGAGTGAGGTGAGTGTGTGATAGTGACGGACCTTAGGGTTAGGGTTTGGGTTAAGGTAAGTGGGTAGTTAGTGGTGTGTGCATAGTTTAGTGTAGGGTTAGGTATCAGATTTTAGGTGTATGTGTGTGGATTTCTGTTTGTTTGGTGTGCTTGTGTTGTGTGTATGTGTTTTGGATCAGCAATTTTTTTCCCTGGGAAAACAATCACTGATCTGACAGTTCGAGATTGTAAGCTTTCGCTTAAATTAGGTTGATCAATCAGCGTTCGCTTTTTTAAACGTTCGATGATATAATATAGACCCAGTTGTTAGTGCATATGCTCCACTAGTTGCGTGTGTGATGGGTGAGACAGGAGTACTTTGGAGTAGTTGGATGAAGTGGCGATGAGTATACCCAAGGGTGAGAGACTGGTGATTACAGCAGATTTCAATGTGCAAGTTGCTGAAGGGGACAGAGGGATTGCAGATGTGATGGGTAGATATGGTGTTAAGCCAAGGAATGCAGAAGGTGTGATGGTGATGGGGTCTGCAAAAGAGGTTGGAAGTGGCTGTGGTGAATATCTATGTTTACAAGACCAAGGGGCATAGGGTGACATACAATAGTGGTGGGAGATGCACACAGGTGGATTATCTCCTATGCAGGTGGGTCTTTTTGAAGGGGAGTGGAAACTGTAAAGTGGTGACAGTGGAAAGTGTAGTTAAGCAGCATGGAATGTTGGTCTATGGGATGACGTTGGTGATCAAGAAGAGGGGGAGGAGTGTGAGGGAGCACCATGAAGCAAATGGTGGATATTGTAAAAGGGTGATTGTGAGGTTTGTTCAGGGAAGAGTTGCAATAGGCAGTGGGTGGCAGTGAAGAGTTTCCAAATATCTGGGTAACTACATCCGAGCTAGTAAGGGAGATGAGTAGAACAGTGCTTGGTGTGCCACCTGGACATAGGAAGGAGGACAAGGATATATCAGTTGTTATGAGACAGCCAGGTACACCTACCCATACATACATATGCACAGGTAATATCTGCTATACATTTTTGTTCTATGTCAGTGTGGCACATTGTAATTACACTCTTGCTGCCCAGTCATTCCTGTCAACCTGTTAGGGCAGGACATCTGGAGGATGCCACACATACATGGTGGGCTATGGGGAGTATACAGAGAAAGAGGTTGGCGAAGGAGAAGTAGGATTGTCAGACAGATGAAGAAAGTAGACAGGAGTATAGGGAGATGGGTGCATGGCAAAGAGAGTGGTGGAAAAGGCTAAGGATGGGGCATCTGAAGGGTTGTATGCAAGGCTGGACACCAAGGATGGAGGATAGGACCTGTACCAATTGGCTAGGCAGAGACACGTAGCTAGGAAGGATGTTCAGCAAATAAGGGTGATAAAGGGTAATGGTGGAAACATACTCACAAGCAAGGAGAGTGTGTAGAGAAGATGGAAACTGTACTCTAATGGGCTGTTAAATGAGGAGAATGAGAGCGAGAGAGATGGTTAGATGATATGGGTATGGTGAATCAGGAAGTGCAACAGAGCATCAAGGGGAAGTAAGGATAGCTATGAAGAGGTTTAAGAATGGAAAGGCTGTTGGTCCAGATGATATACCTGTGAAAGTAGCTGGCCTAGCTGTCTCACAGTCAGTATTGTTCAACACACACTCCAGTAGTAGTCATATGTGAGTCATGCTTTCCTGGGGTGACTCAGGGGCCTTAGCTGCATTTTATGTCACTGCAGACAGACACAGATGCTATAGCCATAGGTTCTGATCAGCAATATATCAGTACAGCAAGTCTTGTTGAGACATATATGTTAAACTTCCTATTTCCCATTATTACATACCCCCTACTGCAGTCCATTACATGCATACTTGTGTGACATACCTGTTTTTTTTTCAAGTGTAGGTGGTTATATCCTTCTTGCTGTTGGTTTTTTTTCTGTCTGTTTCTCTCTCTCTCTCTCTGGGATATAGGGTATGCATCTGTTTTGCATAGGCAGCAGCATGCATTTTATAGGTAATGCTCATGGGCAGCTGATGGCCTGTGCACCAATTGGAGTCCCCCACTTGCTAATTGCATGTAGAACAGCTGTGGAAACATTACAATAGCCAACTGCATGGAAACACACTCCTATAACTGAGTACTTCATGTGGGCATTGGCCCTTTACCTTGCCTGTGAGGAAGACTTTATGGAGGTGTGTGACAAACAGCATCACAGAGGGTAGTTAGAAATACCTCTTACAACAAACACTGTGGGGACACCCTGACAATCTGTGGGCCAATGTTCCAGACATAGGGACTGAATGTAAGTATTGCTGTTATACATTTGGAGTACTGCTAGTTTGACAGGGTTTGTGTGGATATGGCTATTCTGCATGATTTTAAGTCTGACAGTGTTATGCGGTTGACATAACTCTGAACTGTAGGGCTATCCAGAGACTGGCCAAAGTTTGGACACTTTCATTTGGCGTGTTACATTTTTTTTTGTCTTTGGAAATTCAGTAGCATACTCTGAGGATTGCAGTCAATAAACGGTAACATGCATTTCTGTTTCTGACTTCATATAACTCAGAATGGATATGTTACAACAAACCCTGTTACACCAGCAACTTTCTCAGTTTATCACAGCAATATGTCAATGATGCCCCTGTGTTTGGGCCTATGTCCCCCAAGTATGTCCAGCTTTGTCCAAATATCATGCAGTAAGAGGTGAATATGTATGTTATGTCATTATATACTGACTTCATTCCTGATATCATCCCAGTGATGTGTCAGACTGCCAGCCATGCTATGTGTAAGAGGCCTTATATATGAGGACAAAGCCTGGACATTCTGTGGGACTCTGTACAGTTGAGAGGTCTGTGTATTTCTGGCATTGTTGACAGACTATCAGGATTGTGTAGCAGTGTATTGTGAATATGTTATTTGGCCTGTGTAGGGAGGGAGTAGTGTTTGTGACTGTGGTGGACTTGGTTGTGAGTATGCACTTTCACATTGGTGTCTGTTTATCAGTGCTGTTACATCCCTGTATTTCCTGATACCTTTACAAATACATGTGTAATTCCCCAAAGCAGACTTGGGGTTATTGTTGTGTCAGTCTGACTGTAGTTTAGACACTGCTTGGTGACATGCCTATCAGCTCAGTGTAGTTTCTCCGCTGTGATGTTATGTCCAGATATTTGTGGGATGTACTGTTGCCTGACCACCATACATGCTGTGTATTTCTGACACATCAGTGGGATGATGTGAGGATGTAAGTCAATAACTAGTGGGAAGTAATTGGGTTTTGGACTTGTGCTATATCAGTCAATATATGTTAGCACAGAAAGAAGGGTGTTACTGCAGCAACTGTATCGGTTTATCTACTCCAGTATTTGAGATATGTCCCTATTTTCATGGTTTCCACCCTCCACTTTGTCAGGCCTGGTCCAGAATCATTGCACCAAGGGGTTCTGAGCATACCTCTCAACTGGCCAGATTGTGTCAGAATGTTCAGGTTTATTGATCATATTTCTGGTCTGTTCCACACATTCCTTAATTGTATTTCTCTGGTACATCAGTGTGATGATGTCAGGATTCATGTCAGTAAGTGTTGACATATATTTCATTTTCTGAACTCACATCCTTCAGAACATGTATCCTGAAACTTACCCTGTTACTCTAGCAACATTCCGAGAACCTTGAGATCTTGTAATCTCGAAATTAATAAAAAAAAATAAAAACATATAAAACTATGTTTTTGCAGGGGGGCAAGCCTCTCTGCACCTCCCACACCCCCTGCACCTTAAATATACTAACTCCGAGATCACTCTATAGCGAAGAGAATGGTAATGGGGATTGCTAGACAGTGCGAAATGGGAAAATTACCATTCTCTTCGCTGTAGCGTGATCTTGGAGTTAGTATATTTAAGGTGCAGAAGTGGAAGTTTGCCCCCTGCAAAAGCCTTCTTTAACATGTTTTTATTTTTTCTATTCACTTTTTGATTTTGAAATTTCATAATGTTGAGATTATGTGTTCAATTTTATGCATCTTGACATTATGGCATTTCGAAATTAAAAAGTGGACCCATATATATATATATATATATATATATATATATATATATATATATATATATATATATCCTTTTTATATGTATATATATATATTTATATATATATATATATATATATATATATATATATATATTTTACATGTATATATTTTATATGTGTATCTGTATAAATAGTTGTATATACTTCCTCACATTTATCTCACCATACATATCTTATATGTGTATATTTATATATATGACTGATTGCACAATGTTTTCACTACTATTCAATACCTGTACTGAATGATATATTTGAAAAAGCAACAGAGATTTCTACAGCTCAGATGGTGTAGGGGTGCATTGTTTTCATTAGTGCATATAGGGTCCTGGGTTTGAAAATTGGTAGCGCTGATTATTTTATTGCTGGCAGAATAATGGCTGATGGAGACAGGGTGATTAAGGCAGTTTTAAGCAGTTGTAAGTGGGTTTGCACAGGTTTGCATGATAGTAAGTGATGCCAACACACAGTTAACCGTACAGATGCTTAAACTGTGTAGGCATCGCTTAGCGTCGTCCAAACTCACTTACTGCTGCTTACTCCCGCTTACCCCCATGCGTATTTCTTAAAAGTAGAAAAAAGGGGTGATAGGACAGTGGTGAAAAAGGGGCATGCAGAGGGAAAAACAATATGAGAGATAACTAGGCATGTGAAGGACGGGTGTAGGGAAGGGCAATAGCTGTCCATTTCTTCTACAGCAACAGCTGTGCACTTCTACAAAATTTGGAGGTAAATTTGGACACTCACACCCCTGAGAGAGGAGTGAGGACAACAGTAGTGTGTTGTATGGATTACATGTGTCCAGTGGATACATGTGCAAAATGGACAGCTATGTATGGGGCATCATTTTTTGGGGGAACAGATTGCCCTTTTTTTTTTAAGGTGAGAGTATGATGTTGAGGAATGATAGTAGGCATATATGGAGAGGTAAATTGAGTAGGAAGGCAGACATGACAGACAAGACAGCAGACAGGGGTGATATATGACACATGTGGAGGGTAAGCACCTTGGACGGGGAGGGTGGTTGGGAATTGGACACCCACGAGCCCCCAAATGGATACATTGGGACTGAGGTCCCCACCCATGGGCAGCCACCACTGCACATTCACAGCCACGAAGGTGGCTGTGCTGGGGGCTGAGCAGGGGGGGGGGTAAGCTGACCCTCAAGATGTGCCATGCGGCCCTCAAGCTGGAGTAGCTCATCTCCAAACTCCTTTCATAGCTCACTGCACACAGATCCCCGGACCTGACTATGGGTGATGGTGTCCTGTTCACACAGTTCCCCCCAAAGATAGTGCAGGGCCAGCAGACGAGGAGGTTCCAGGTTGGGTTCCATATGTGCTGTGGCCTGGTGTCATGGCCAGATGAGGCAGAACAGGTGGATCTGCTGGGATTGGCCTTCCCAGACGTGCTATGGTATTGAAGTTTTACAACAAATCTTGGTTAGTCATGAACAACACATTCCCGGATTAGTTATAACAACATGCATGGGTGTTCCAATTGACCCCATAAAATGGATTTGAAACAGTTGCATAGCAAACAGAATACATGCATATATGGAACCACAGTGGACAATATAACAGCATGCAGGTTACATTGATAGCAACAGGCCAACAATGGTAGTATTTGAATAGGGAACATTTTAATAATCAAACATTTAAATATTTGTAGAACAATAGGACTTGTCCCAACAATAGGTTTGGTTAAAAACATACATGTTGATATATGTGTATAGATTATTGGTGCATATAGAGTGGGGAAGAGAGAGAGATGTCAATTAACAACTGCATAGACTTCAGTTGCTCACAACTGTAATGATCATTACTCTACTCATTACTCTCCAGGTATGACCTCAGTTTACATCTACCTAAGGCCTTGGGTTGGGCAGTGGTATGTTTGTACACAGTGTATTAATTCTGTCCTTCTAAGGTTGATACGAACATTCCCTTACCTGTCAGACATGTGGAAGAAATGTCTGTTAACACTGCCTGACTGTTTCTACCCATATTCACATAGTCAAGGTTACATATGTGCACTCATAGTGTGTGTGTGTGTGTGTGTGTGTGTGTCTGCTACTGCCATACTCTGCCGTGATTTCTATCGGTCACCCTGGGTGTTGGCAGCAGTGATCACTAGCCATGACAGCATGACACTTGAGGGACATTTATCAGAGGAGACTACTTGGTGTATATACTTATCTTGCTGTCATTTGCAGCCTTGGGGTTGGACAGTGGGTGTTGTACACAGTGTATAAGTAGAGCCTTCTTACAACTAATATATACTTTTTCTTACCTGGCAGACCTGTGGAGGAAAATTCTGTTAACACTACCTGACTATTTTTACACATATTCACATATTTCTGGGTGAAATTATGCATACAGCTTACTACTACTCCTGGTCTTCGAACCGTGCCTGTTTGTGCAAAAAAAAATACAACATGTTTGTGTTTCATCAGCATGAGCTATTGCAGAAGGGCTGTTTCTTGTTAGACAGTTTTCTGCCTAATACTCTCTTGGTTGTATAATATGACCTTGTAATTCTGACATTCATGCATGGCAGATAGTTCTTATACTGTGTATTCATACTTCGACATAGTACAGTCTGGGAAACATTGGTTAACAGAAAATTACTATTCGGGTATCAGATCTTGGTGCATGGAACATTTCATATAGTTAATCTCCTGTTTTACAACTCCACAATCTTTGTAAGATGAGCCTCAATTATTTAATGCTTTCAGAGCCATAGTTTCTGTGCAGAACCTGTACACATTTAGATTCATGCCACCACATACTAAAGTAAATACAACCAGTCTGTGGTTTTGAGTTTTATTGACAGGTACTGACACTTTTATTGATATATACCCTGTACATCACTATTACTCTGCTAATGTCTCATTTATTCAGTACAAACAATTCACATTTTTAAATACTGACAGGTGACATTCTACTCCTTTCTATTTATTTGTCCTGAATACTACAAGCTAGATTTGTACTCACCAGCCTCGTGATGCAGCCTTAGCAGCCTGCTAGCGTGGGTGTCCATGTCTGTGGCCCTGTCATCTGCATCTGTGCAGGAGATAGAGAAACATTTATGGATACCTATCCATCGCATACACAGGCTGGACTTTGGTAAAGACTAATTGATACTGATACTTACACACATCTGAGACATTCCCTGCCCATGCATCTTGGACTCACTGGACTGAGAGCTCCCTCTTCCTATACTTCAGGTCAGCGAAATGGTGCCAGACCTGCTCACCAGTCCGAGGGATGCCAGTGGCACTGGTAAGACCACATGCAAGATGATCTCAGGCCTCTGCTTTGTATTGGGAGCCCTGGTACTGGCCTTACAGCAGTCTCCCCTCATGATCTTTTACTAGGGGTCTAACCATGACCCTGGACTCCTGAATGCCCCAGCGCTGCGCCTGAAAGTGCAATCCTTCACCAACTCCAACCATAGTGCCTGCAGTGATGAGCTACAATGGTTATGAGCTGTATTCCTGCCTGCGAGGTCTAAATAGGGCTGAATTCCTGCCCTTTTCCATCACTGGACCATTTTTGAATATGCTGAGCTAAGCTAATCGATAAGCAAACCCGCTTAGCTAAGGTTGGCAGTGCTTACAGGGTCAGATGTTGCGCACTGCTTACCAATGCACAAATCTGCTTAGCTGGGCTCCTCAGTGCTTAGCATTTATATTTAAGCAATGCTTCCACCAGCTAAGTAGAGCTGACTGCTAGTTAGTATTGCTTAAATTTAATTTTATAAACTATTAGGCGTATGGGACTCCTTCATCATTACTGACATATTATAATTTTATGTTTACCTTCCATGACACCCCCCTGTGTGCTTTCATTTACATTTATTCTTGTATGACTATACTGTATGGGGCACTTGTATTTATTTGGGGGTTTCACATCTTTTCTGGACTTGCACCTCAATTTTAGACCTGCTACACTACCCTGATTGATAAATATTATTTGCTCATTTAATAAAACATCTCACCTTTAATACTGCTTTTACATGTAAAAGGGAACTTATTTCATTGGGGCTCAAACCATGAATAACTACACATAAAGCAGAAGCTCTAACCACTACACTATTTTAGCTGGATAGCTTTACCTGTATATTCCCATTTAGCTTCTTTGGATATTTAAGCTATGCTAAGCACAGCTGAGTGACACGCACACCCACTCAGCTATGCTTAAACTTTACTTGGGATGATAAAAAAAAAAGATAAAATGGATTTTAAATTTTGCTCACTTTAGGGGTGTGCACATTCCTCCACCCTCTTTCAGCAAGACATCTGGACAAAGTCATAAGTAATGCGGAAACAAAAAGGCACAAACATAGGGGCAATTTTAAAATATTCTCTTACAAACTTTACATGTTCATAGAATAACTGGTTTTGCATTGCATGAGTTTTCTCATATGTATGATGTCTGGTACTCAAATGTCTGTAATTATATACTTTTACTTTGGCTTTCAATGGCCAGATATGTGGGCAAAATTCTGGACATTCTGCAAATATCACAACAGTTGTGCAGTATGTCCGCAAACACTATTTACATTTGACAGTGCCATAATGGCACTTTCTGAGTACAGGGGGCATGTTACATGTGTGGGCACTGCTGTTACACACCCCCTTGCACTTGTTCACAGATTGTGTCTGTGCAGATTATACAGCAGCACCCCTTCATGAATATGCAAGGCGCACTGCTGCACTGCACGGGCATGATCCAGGAATAGACTTATTCTTGCATGGAGGTTTATTGAATCCCAGGGTATGTATATTCTATTCAGAATATGTTAAGCAATACTGATGAATATGAAAAAGTTTCAATGCCACACATTAGATCTAAGTATTGTCTAATTTATGATGTTTTATTTGATTTACTTGCCAATGGTTCTATAATTCAAGACATTTTTCAGTTTTTATACATAGAAAAACCTAGACTAGCTATTTTATTTGGTATTCCTAAATTGCATAGTGGGGTTTTCCCTCAACCATTTAGACCTATTGTTTCTGCTAAAAGAAATGTTACTGAACATATTTCTGGTTTTTGGGCTATTTTTTTAAATCATCCAGTACAGGATTTGTATAGCTGCATAAGAGATTCTTGGCATTTTTTGCAATGTTTAAAAGAAACTGTTTTAGAACATGAACAGATTGCTATGTTCACTTTGGATGTCAAATCCTTATACACTATCATACCTATAGATGAAGGAATGGATTTTCTTAGATGGTTTAAGTTAAATTTAGCCATTACAATAATGATACTATCAGTACCATTTGCCAACTTATGGAATTAGCGTTGGAAAACAATTTTTTATGTTCATTGGCAAACATTATCTTCAGAAACAGGGAGTGGTGATGGGAGCCACTGTGGCTCCATCATTTGCAAACATAGTCATGGCTTGGTAGGAAATTCAGTGCTTGAAGCAGATCCATTTCTTTTCAACCCGTGTTAAGCTGTATAAGAGATGTATAGATGATTTATTTTTCATCACAAACACCAAAAAAGATGAGATCTCTGTTTTTCCTCATGGATATTAACCAAAGTAGTGAATTTTTGTCTTTCACTTTAGGTAACATAGGCTCTTTTGTCCATTTTTTGGGCATCACTATAGGATGGGATAAGGTGTTGAAAGGATTTAGTAGTCAGATATATAGAAAGAACTGTTTCTCTAATAAATATTTACATTTTCAGAGTGCACACCCATCTTATATGAAGAAGAATATACTCAGGGGACAAATGATCAGGGCCTCTTGACTGATGACTGATCATGATTTATTTCTTAAAGGTATTGAAGAAGTTAAACAACTCTTTGGTGAAAGGGGTTATAATGTAAATCAACTACAAAGTACAGCTGATGAGCTAAAAGGCTTTCTAAATTCCCCCCCTCTTGGCAGGTGGTTCTCCTAATACTACTAATAATAAAAACAGGAACGTTACTTCAAATTTTAAATTTCAAGCTACTTTTTGCCTGTGTATGACAGTAGATGATGGCAATATTAAAAATATTATCCAACAGAACTGGATAATTTTGATGGGGAATTTTTAAATAATTAAGTTGTTGGGGAAGATCCCAGATTTATAGTTAGGAAGACCAAATCAATTAAACAATTTATGGAGAGTGATGATACCAAAATAGCTAATACATTTACTAAAAAAGATTCGAGTATATTCAGATGCAGTTTTTGTCCTTTGATATTACCCAATATGTCTTGTAGCATTAGGATGAAGGGGCATTTTAATTGTAGCACTAAAGAGCTAGATTTGCTCTTACTGTCAGTCTTTCAACAAGAAACAAGGCGGTGTTTCAGTTTATATTAGAGATAAATTCACCTCCCGTTTAATTAGACTTTACAACTCCATGGAGTCACTCTAGGTCCAGGTTATAATGGGTAAGACCACCATTCGAGTCTTGGCCTGTTATAGATCCCCCTCCCTGGGTCACAACACCTATGAAGCCTACTTAACCAAACTGAAGACAATCCAAATTTTACTGAACACACTGGTTATGGGGGATTTCAGTTATCCCACTATCAACTGGGAAACCTATGCTAGCCCAAACTTGCTAGCACAAAAGTTCCTTGACTTTGTGAATTCAAATGCCCTGGAACAAATTGTCCATACACCGACAAAAAGGAACGAGCATTCTAGATCTGGTTCTCACCAACATGTTGAACAGGTGCACTGCTGCAACTGTTGGACCCTCACCAGTTAAAACTAACCACAAATCAGTCACCTTTGAACTGACACTAACGCCAGAACTCACAAATGGTGAAACCAGATAGAAAAACTTCACCAAGGCAAACTATACCCTCCTAGGTGAAGGTATAAATGCATTCCAAGCCCCACCCAAGCTGAAAGTGGCAACTATGCCAAAGCTTACAATAAAGCCATGTACAATCACTTGCATAAGTGTATAAACTTGGCTGTACCAGAAAGAATTAAAGCCAGAGCCCCAAGTAAAAACAAGCTGCCATAGTGGACATCCAGCCTCAACAATCTCTACAATAAATGCAAAAAGTTGCTGTCCATGAAAACAACGGCAAGGCCCCAACAATGAAAAAGCACCCTCCTCAGCCTCAACAGGCAAATAAGACAACTTGTCAAATCCTCCAAGAGCTTCTTTGAAACAAACCTAACAAGTACTGCCAAGGATAACCATAAGGCCTTTTACAGCTATGTACTTAACCTAAAGGGTAGGACCCAAGCATGTGCATAACTAGTGGCCAACAGTATAATACACATGGACACCAAATAGATAGAAAATCTGCTAGCAGATATGTTTGGTGAAAATTTCACTCCTTTTACCCCACCTAACTGACAACAAACCCGCCCCTTCCCCAAAATCTCCAACCCTCCCTACATATCTGAAGAGCAGGTCCTCAAAGCCCTGTCCAAAGCAAAAAACACAGCCTCCATGGGACCAGATGACATCCCAGGTTGCCTGCTAAGCAGGCTAAAACATTAACTATTATCACTACTAAGTACCCTTTTCAGTCATAGCCTAACCACAGGGTTTGTCCCTGCGGAATGGAGAACAGCTACATTTATTCACTTCCACCAAGGTGGCCTAGCAACAGACCAGGGGAATTACACACCCATAAGCCCGATAAGCCTTATCTGTAAGGCCATGGAATATATCATTATGGACCTTATAAATAAAGAGATAGGTGACCTCCAACTATGGATCCTACCCAATTCAGCTTCGTGAAGATTAAATCCTGCCTGTTAAATCTGATGGATTTCTTTGAAAGTATGGCCAAGCAATTGATGAGGGCAAATCTGTGCAGCATACCTTAACTTGCCAAAGGCTTTTGACACAATCCCACATTCAGGCATTCCTGATAACCTTAGTAAGCTGAATGTAAACCCCTTCATTGTAAGATGGGTTGTCAACTGGCTCACAAACCAGATACACACTATCAAAGTGGGTGACTCCACATCATCCAGTAGACGTTCTACCAGTGGGGTGCCACAGGGGTCAGTGCTGGCCCCCCTGCTCTTTTGTATATACTTCTCAGAAGTTCAGGTCAAAACTAAGGGGTCATGGCTGACCAAGTTTGCAGACGATTGGAAACTAGGTGCAATCATTGAATCCCCAAATGATGTCAGTATACTCCAGGAGGGTCTTACACAGATCAACGACTGGTATATTACTCATGGTCTTAAACTGAATGCAAAGAAATGCATCATAATTCCCTTTGGCACAAACAATGCCCCATTCACATTATCAAATCAACAACAATACCCTAAGTACCCATGAAGTGGTAAAGGACCTGAGATCACCAGTTAACTGTGACCGTAACTTTGACCACCATGTGTCTACTGTAGTAAGGAAAGCTTTTCATGTAGCACATTTAATTAGTAAAGGCACTGGCTTGAGAGCAAAAGAAGTTATAAGCCCCCTATACTCAGCACCTATCCAGCCCATAACTGAATATAACACACCATTTGGCATGTACTGTACTAAGCATCTGCAGCAATTAGAGAGACCGCAGAGGTTTCTAACAAAGATGATCAAGGAGCTCCAGCATGTGCCTTACACTGACAGACTAAAGTCTCTGTCACTATACTCCGTACCATACAGGCTTCTTAGGGGAGATTTATGCCTGGCTTGCAGAGTAACCCAAGACCCAAACCTAATGAATCTGCTGCATATCCATAAATCAAATGGGTCCAGGGTTACCCATTCCAGTAACTTACAAATGGCTTGTGATTTAAACAGGACATGCTGGAGGGACAGATTGATCTCCCAGTGACAAAAAAAAAAAAACTACACTAGTTTTTTCACAGAAGAGGTAAAACAAACACCCTATGCATCTCAAACATCACAGGAAAGGCTTCAGAGAGGTACAAAACAAATGATAAATGCATACTACACCTTATTTTCTCTTAAGAAAGAAGAAGAGAAGCAGTAAAACCAAATACACACCTCAACGACATTATACACATGCCTGCCCAAGGTGAGTAACTTTTAAAACATGAGGAAAGCACAAAACAAATACCCTTAAAGAACAAGAGGATAAACAAAATTTTTGGATGGAGTGTAGTCAGCTGGCTGACTTTAAGGATTCCCTGTGAACCGCTCTGTCGGAGATGTTGTGTGAGTGGACTGGATTGACCGGAGAGATGATTTCTTTGAGCTATGATACAAAATCGGAATTGCCTAGACATAACAAAGCCTTGCTGAGTCTAATTATGGTGGCTGCCAAAAAAATCAATTACCAGAAAATTAAAATCAAAGTCTAGACCAACTTTACTATAAGTAGTAAATATAGTAACAGAGATAAAAGAACTGGAATGGGATCTTTAGAAAAGGGATGGAGCAAACTATATATATATATATATATATATATATATATATATATATATATATATATATATGTGTGTGTGTGTGTGTTAATGATTCAACCAACTGTGTGCTAGGTTGGCAGCTGAGAGTAGGCAGCTGACTGACAGGTATGTGAGATCACACAAATAGAGGGATTGGGAAATGCGTCTTACCCCATGGTTGTGCAATCTTGTAGATAATATATATATATATATATATATATATATATATATATATATATATATATATCTCTACTTCATGTGACTGAAAACTCAAAATACCGAATTTTGTTTGACTGAGATCATAATACCTAAGTTTCAAAATACTGAAAACCCATTTGACTGAGTCTTATTATACTGAAAACTTACAATGCTGAATTTTAAAATACTGAATTTTATGCCATAGACATGCACACTTACAATACCAACTCTATCCAAGACTTAAAAGTTACTTACTTACCCTCTTAACAGAAACCAGATGATATAAAACCAAGCTAGGTGGGGGGCATATATACTAACTCCAGGATCGCACTACAGTGAGGAAAAGGGCATATATCTTTTACTTACCTTACAGTACTGTACACACTGCCACTACTGCTGGGAGAGCATGAAACATCTATCATATTACTTTATATACTTCCCATAAAAATGTAAAGAGAAATATCCACATTTAGAAACACTAAGACATTACTCTCTATACTACTATCGATATTCTGACAGTAAGCACTTTAAGTTACAGTAATGTTTTTTTTTTATCACAAGCAAGTCACAGGTGAAGAGAAACACATGTCATATATATGGCTTAAAATTCAGTATTTTGAAATTCAACATTGTAAGCTTTCAAGCTAAGACTCAGTCAAATGGGTTTTCAGAATTTTGAAAATTAGGCATTGTGGTCTCAGTCAAATGAAATTCAGTATTTTAAGTTTTCAGTCATGTGAAGTAGACACACACACACACACACACACACACACACACACACACATATATATATATATATATATATATATATATATATATATATATATATGTATATATATAAATAACAGATATATATACATGCATGTGTGTGTCTGTGTCTGTGTGTGTATATATATATATATATATATATATATATATATATATATATATACACACACACACACACACACACACACACACACACACACACACACACATATATATATATATATATATATATATATATATATATACACACACACACATACACACTTACTGCAGGCATGATAATTCAAAAAAAGGACTGCTGAGTCCTCAGACATTACTTTACTTTTGTAAAACCAAAGGTAAAGTAGCCTGTAACAAACTAATGTGCTGCAAACAAAAAAATAATCAGAAAGTCCTGTTTGTTGTGTTCATCCAGGTAAATGGCTTTGAGGTTCCTACTCTTGAAAACAGTCCTTAAAAAATATTTTCTATTGTACCTGCAAGCTTCCTTTAACACTTCCAGACTCCTCTGTTTTTTCTCTGACTTCTGACTTGGGCAACACAGATCATTCTTTTTTTTCCTTAAAACCACTTTTATTCATTTTGTAAAACAATAATTTAACAATATAATAACAGATGTAAAAAGAAAATAAACTACATACAATGTCCATAACAAACTTCTTGCAAAGGAAAAACACTTAATATTTTCTAATAGATTAAACTATTTCTTCCAAGTGATTAAATCTTGGGTTGTATTGTTTGTTCTCATTTTTATAGTAGCATTCTCACTGTTACATGTAGGTTTAGCTAAATGAATAAATTCAGTTTTAAATACAGCAGGAAACTTTGATTTTCAATGTTTTGTGACACATTTTCTTGCCATGGAAAGAATTGACCACAATAAAAATGTATGGCTTTTAGGAATGACTTTTGGAACATGCACATGAAAAAGTATAAGCGAATCAGAAATCATGCAATTGTCATTCCATAAGTCTTTAGAAAAATACTTAAAATCTTCTCAAAATGAAGAAATTATTTTACAACTGACAACCATATGAATCCAGTCAGCATCTAGTGATACACATCTTCAGCATTTTATTTCATCTTTCTTATATATTATTCCTATTTTATGAGGTGTTAAAAAGCATGTATGCAAAAATTACATGTATATATTCACCAATATGGGGAAGATGTGGAACCTTTTGCTTATTCTAAACAAAGTTTTATATCTTTTATTGCTAACTCTTGCTTGTTTACTTTTGCAGAGTAATTCCAGAAAGAAATATCCATCTTGTTAAAATCATTGCTATGAATTTTATAGATTATAGATACACAGGAAGTGTTTTTAAATGCACCATTATTAATGGTTGAGATGAAATTTAAGATTTTAGGTGGGTTCTTACTATATGCCTCTAATAATGTTACAATCTTATTATGCATGAATTCCTTGCAGGTTTGAATCTTAAGCCAATTACAGTTCTGTAAGCTATATTTAGGAATCAGGTAGTCTGCATAAATTATTTTATTAAATGAGAGAAACTGATTCCAATATAATAGATCACCCCTCTTAAAATCTTACATTTTCTTGACATCAAAAGAGAGATTAAACATTTGTTTGTAAAAGCAAGTGGGAAAATAGTGATCAAAAATATTTTGTTCAAGTGATTAGAAAACATAAGCCTTTTAAACAACAACAGAATTTGATTTATAAGAGGAGTGACAACAATTTTCTGTTTTTCATTTTGTATGTATATTTTCAAGATCCATATAAAAGGTGTTTCTATTTATTTTAGTATATGGCTCAAGTAATTTTTTATTATTATTTAATAGTAAGCTTTCATGAATTAGCTTATAATAAGATCGATAAGAAGTATTATTCCACAGTGACACTTTATTCATAATTACAGAATTCAGATAAAAATCTATATTTGGAAACCCTATGCCCCCCTCTTGCCACCTTGCAGTATGCCAGTTTAGTGAAATTCTTGTTTTTTTAGGGTACCAGAGAAATGGAGTTAAAGTATTATTTAATTTCTTTTTAGTTTTATAGGTGCAGGGAGTATTAAAGTTTGACTAATAACATTTTGGGTAATAATATAATTTTAATTAAAGTTAGTTTATCTCCAAATGTGAAAAACAGTCTATTCCATTTATCTATTAAACTAATAATCAAATTTATTAGGTGTTAATAATTACTCATGAGTTATTTTTTTATAGTTAGATTCAATGAAGACACCTAAATATTTAATGTGCATGCCCTCCCATTTAATATCCCTGATAGATTTCAATTTTATGGTAACTTTCTTGTTCAGTAGAAGTACTTGAGGTTTATGATGATTAAATTTTAATCTTGAGATATTTGTAAAATAATCTAAAATGTAAAGTGATCTATTGAGTTTTCAATGTCATTACAAGTTATTAATAAATCATCAGAAAACAGTTGTATCTTAGGGGATAAATTATCTGATACTTTATATCCTTTAATATTCTTATTATTTCTAATATAGCTTGCAAGAGGTTCCATGGCAAGAACAAAACATAATGCAGAAAGGTGGCACTCTTCTTTAGTACCTTTTAATATCCTAAATGGACTAAATGAAAAGGAGCCAATGTTTATGTAGGAAGTTGAGTTTTCATAGAGTGTTTTGATTAGTGTGATAAAATCTAAAGAAAAAATATATTTCTGTAAAACTTTAAGTAGATATGACCAACTTAAAGAATCAAAATCTTTATATCGAGGCTTATAATAAATAATTAATTTTTTGTTCACTAAGTCTACTAAGGAAAGTAGTCTTACTATATTATCCTGCCCCTTTCTGTTTTTATTGAAAGCAGTTTGGTGTTCATGAACTAATTCAGAGAGAATATTATTATATTATCCTGCCCCTTTCTGTTTTTATTGAAACCAGTTTGGTGTTTGTGAACTAATTCAGAGAGGAAATTATTTAATATTTCTGCTAGAATAGACATACAAATCTTATAGCCTATGTTTAATAAAGAGACTGGTCTATATGATGTCCATAGATTAGGTTCTTTATTAGGTTTGAAAATGGGAGATATAATAGAATATTTCCATGAGGGAGGGACATTAGTTGTGGTTTTAACTTCTTGAAATGTATAAAGTAAAACTTTTAATATATTGTTAGGCAAAAGCTTATAAAATTCGGGGATCAGGCCATCTGGTCCCAGTGTTTATTTTTTATTTGGTCTTTCAATTCCTTGAAAGAAAAGGATTTATCTACATTATTTGTGTTATTTTTTGGCACTTTCTTTTGAATGTTGTCTATTAAGAAGCTATCTATACATTTATTGTCATCTGTGATTGATATAGTACTGTTAATATTCTCATAATACTTCTTAAAACATTATAAAATACTTTTTTAAATCTGTGGTTCTAATAGTCTGGTTATTTTCTTTATATACATTTTTTTTGACATGATTTTTTTTTTCATTTAAATATTTAGATCTAATCACAATTTTATGTAAACTCTTAGGAATAACTGAGTATGATTGCAATCTAATTTTCTCCAGGTTCACAGAAATTTTGTGTTGTAAAATATCTTGGCATTCCTTATTTAGTTTACTTATTTTAGCTAGTGCAGATTTAAAAGATTTAGTATACATTTTAGTTTTAACTTGTCAATTTCATTTTGTATGTCAACAGATTTTTGTCCCACTCTTTTCTTTTGTTTATAAACCAGCTCTTGACTTTACCATATAAAACCATCTTTAGAGTGCTCCATAGTATCATATCTGGAACTTCCCATTATAGTTAAGATCCACGTATTGTTCTATTTCATTTAAAAACCATTCTGTAAAGGCTTTTACTCTTATATAAGGCGGCATTCTTTGATAAAAGCTTCATATATCCATATTAAAAGCTATTCTGAAAGTAATCCAAATCAAAGCACCACTCGATCAAGATGGATATAGGCAACAGTTTATTGAATAACCAACACCGAACAAAATATAAAAAGACCAACACTTTAACACTGTTAAAATACAAGTAACGTTTTTGTCATCAACTTCATCAGATAAAAGACAATCCCATAGTTCCCCTTATATTAACAAGCAATTGACCCAATTAATAAATTCACCAATAAAAAACAGTGTATCATTTAATACAATCCTTATATAGTCATACCAGTATTCTTAAAACTCCATATTACGTCTAGTTGTTAAAAATCAACTTTCTTATATTAAGAAATAACTTCATATACTTAAAACTGTTTTAAAAAACATTTAAAAATTGTCTATAAAGACCTACATTTTGATAAAATAAATTAAAACTATAATTTCATACAAAAATACAATAGATGTTGTGGTCTTTGGCTCCCTCATGTGGCACAATTATACATAACTTCACAAACTATAAAATGAGACCATATGAAACCTTATGTTTATAGGAGCTGTAACAGCAAATTAAAGCTTAGCTGATCTCAATTTTAAAACTGGAGCTAAAGATATCATATCATTAAGACCCTGAGGTCTATTTGCTTCTAATAATAGCTGCCAGTATAATTCCCTATATTCAACCAGTGTCTCCCACATACCACCCCTGGGATCCACTGGGACTACTTCCAGAACAAAAAATTGAAATACAGATGTTTTACATAGCATGCTGTGTTTATAAAGTACATTATTTTCACACTTGTTCCTAATATCATACAAGTGCTCATATATTCTTTGTTTTAGTTTTCTTTCACTTTTACCTACGTAATAAGATTCACATTCCTTGCACATAGCTAAATATATAATGCCTTTTGTGTTACAATTAGCATAAATGTTCAGACTAAATTTCCTTTTCCTAGCTTGTAAGTAAATGGAGTCTCCAGTTTTTAAATATGCACAGTAATTGCAACAACCCCATTTGTACAAACCTTTTCTAGTTCTTGTGGTGTTGTCATAATTAATATTATTTGATAAGGCTTTTTTGATAAGGCTTTTCTGAAAAGGCTTTTCTGAAAAGGTTTCTTTAAAAGCTTTTAAAAAGATGTTTTTTAATTGCTTTATTGATTGCATTTTACATACCATGTTTAATTGATGTGTTAATTATTTAATTTTTTCCTTATATAAGATTGAGTCTATGTGTTTTAATCTGTCTGATGAAGTTTGTTTTAGATTACAAACGAAAAGCGCTTTACATTAAATTCTTTATTTTATTTACGTGTGCCCTCTGTGGTCTCTCTCCAGTTGTTTGTTTCTAATTATAGTCTGTGTTTTTGCTGTTTTGAGTTACTATAGGAACCTTTTTCCAACATATTCTTAATAGTATTCCCTCTACGGTATATATACATCAAAGGTTTCTCAAAAATATGTTTTAAATCTGATATTTTAGAAAAATTGTTCCATTCTCTGTCCATAACCTTTCTCACTAAACTTGACTGTCCATCATAGTTAGTGACAAATCCCATGTTGTAGTCCTTATTAAAGTCAATTTTTGGTTTATCCACTGTTCCTGTCTGAGGAGATATTTGTCCTATAATAGGAGCAAATCTGTCCCTTCTTTCAGCCAATACCTCTTTCAGTAGTAGGTCAAATAAATCACTAGGATATCCCCTATTCCTAAATAACTCCTTTAACTTAATGCATTCATTTGTAAAAGTTTCATCTAAAGAAGTCATTCTACACGTCCATACTAATTGACCTTTCAACACTCCCTTCTTTTGATACAAAGGATGTGAGCTGGTAAAATGTAAATACGAGTTTGAGAATGTTTCTTTTCTATGTATCTTAGATACAAAATTTCCATTATCTTTTTTGATGTTAACGTCTAAATATATTAGTTCCTGTGTGTCATATTTGTAGGTGAAGTCCAAAAAGTTGGTTGTTTCATTTAAATACTCAACAAATTTCATGAATTTGTCTTGATTCCCCACCCACAAAAAACATAAATCATCAAGAAACCTTCCATATAAAATCCAGTACTCACTATAAGGAGATGTCAGGAGATAGTTGTTCTCCCAATAGGCCATAATGATGTTAGCATAAGTGGGGGCACAGTGTGCTCCCATGGCCACTCCTTTCTCTTGCTTGAAATACTCTCCTTGGAAGAAAATAAAATTGTTTCTTAACACTATTTCCATCAAAGTCAGAATAGTTCTAAACTCACTTGAAGTAATGTCTTTTAAAACCAATTAACATCTCCTCAAACCATTCCATACCAACGTTGTGTGGTATGCTGGTAAATAAGTCAACAACATCTAAAGTACCAAAAGCTAAATTGTCCCTATATAAAGAGGGGTTCAGTTTCCTCAGGAAACCCCAAGAATCCTGTAGCATATTAGGGTTATTTAACACCAACCCCTTCACCTTAGTATCCACATACTTCGCTAGGGGTGCTGTCACTGAGCCGTTAGCCGAAACTATGGCTCTAAGTGGTGGATCGTTAATGTTTTTATGTACCTTGGGAATTCCAAATATAGAGGGGACTTTTGGTCTTTCGACAAGCAAATATTTATATGTTTGTGTGTCAATGGATCCTTCAATTAACAAATCATATAAAACTACTTGTATCCTCCTATATGCTACATTGATTTCATTAATAGATGTTCTAGAATATTTCTCAGTGTCATTCAAAATTTCCATCATTTTACCTTCATATTGTATACAATCCATGAAAACCACTCCCCCACCTTTATCTGGTTTCATCACCCTTACATTTCTGTTATTTATCAGATCATATAAAGTTTCTTGTTCAGAAGATGTTAAATTGGGATGTACAAATTGTTTTTTCAAGCCAGTCCTTAACTCGTTTTCAAGTTTTAACTCAAAATTCCTCAGTTGGGGGTGCAGTGGTGGATTGAAGGTACTACTACGTACCAAACTACTTTCTTTTGGTTTAATTACCTTTCCATTAAACAAAAGTTCCAAGTTTTTCTTTCTTAAAAATAATTTCACATCAACTAATAGTTTGAAAATATTTGTTCTTTGCCTGGGTATAAAGCCAAATCCTTTAGAGAACAATTCAAACAATGTTTTGTTAACCACAACATTACTGTAATTAAAAATACTGAAATCCTGGTATGTCCACTGTTTCCATCTTGTACTATATAATCCACTAATTCCATCCTGTTTCGTTCCTCCCCAGGGATCTCCAGCCCCTCCCCCTGTAGTTTTTTGTATTATATACACCTCCTAAGCAGAGGAAATTCAGAAAAACTAGATTCATTTTCTGTGGGGTAAACTTATGCACGTGTTGTCCCTTCTTGAAATTCCTTTTCACTATACACATTCCCTCCCCTATTCCAAGATTTAGGCTTGAGGTAATGTGTTTTGTTTTTGTATTCTTTAGTATCTCTCTCAATCTTTCCTAATTTCCTTTTCTGTACTTCCACACATTTCAATTCTAAATTTCTAATCAGTTTATTATATTTAGTTCTTTCTTCCTCCACTTTAAACAATAAATCATTTGTAATACCACGATTCACTCTATCAATTTTGTCATATAATTTCTCCATTTCACATGTGTTATTTTTGATTATAGCTCTAATTATTTCAAATCCACACTGGTCAAATGCATTCAATAAATCATTATGAAATTCAGTCCCATCCATCACATTATTCGGGCATTTACAAACCCTCAAGCCTTTTGGTACAATTTTTAAATCTAAACAGTATTTTAAATATGAATTGCCCATTTCCATCATTTTATACTTGTACAAATAGAAATCCAAGTCATTTAACATGTTGGCATAACTACCATTGTTCGAAGAGTTCAAACACTTGTTTGCAAAATCAAACTTAATGTTCAAAATGTCTGAAAGGTGTCCACCTGTACCTGTAAGTTCACCACGTTTGTTCGGTGATGTCCATAGATTAGGTTCTTTATTAGGTTTTAAAATGGAAGATATAATAGAATATTTCCACGAGGGAGGGACATTAGTTGTGGTTTTAACTTCTTGGAATGTATAAAGTAAAACTTTTAATATATTGTTAGGCAAAAGCTTATAAAATTCGGGGATCAGGCCATCTGGTCCCAGTGTTTATTTTTTATTTGGTCTTTCAATTCCTTGAAAGAAAAGGATTTATCTACATTATTTGTGTTATTTTTTGGCACTTTCTTTTGAATGTTGTCTATTAAGAAGCTATCTATACATTTATTATCATCTGTGATTGATATAGTACTGTTAATATTCTCATAATACTTCTTAAAACATTATAAAATACTTTTTAAATCTGTGGTTCTAATAGTCTGGTTATTATCTTTATATACAATTTCTTTGAAATGATTTTTTTCCATTAAAATATTTAGATCTAATCACAATTTTATGTAAACTCTTAGGATTAACTGAGTATGATTGCAATCTAATTTTCTCCAGGTTCACAGAAATTTTGTGTTGTAAAATATCTTGGCATTCCTTAATTAGTTTACTTATTTTAGCTAGTGCAGATTTAAGATTTAGTATACGTTTTAGTTTTAACTTGTCAATTTCATTTTGTATGTCAACAAATTTTTGTCCCACTCTTTTCTTTTGTTTATATACCAGCTCTTGACTTTACCATATAAAACCACCTTTAGAGTGCTCCATAGTATCATATTTGGAACTTCCCCATTATAGTTAAGATCCACGTATTGTTCTATTTCATTTAAAAAACATTCTGTAAAGGCTTTTACTCTTATATAAGGTGGCATTCTTTGATAAAAGCTTCATATATCCATATTAAAAGCTATTCTGAAAGTAATAGCATTATGGTCTGACATAGGGCATGATACCAACAATATATTGGGGGCAATTCAATAAAACCTACATGCACTTATTTTCCATATAGGCATAGTAGCACAATGCTTAGACTGAAGTAAGCAGAAGTGCAATCCAATAAACAAAGCTGAGAGGCTTGCATGAGTGTCCGAACACAGAAGTGTCTGTGGCATGCAAATCACCTCATAAGCAGGTGAAATGCATGCAGATGAGGGTGGTAGAGTGATCCAGCAAGTAGACAGGCAGTCCTGCAAACCCCGTGTTGATGTCCATAATGCACATGGAAAAATTCTGTGTACAGGATGTAAAAATTACACCTGGGTCTGTAAAAGTGCACTTAGAGTGTCAGAAATAGCACAGTAGACACAGATATGTGAAAACCATCCACTGTGTGTCCAAAACCATATGGAAAATAGTGTAAAATAATTTAATTTTTTTAATACCCTGGGTATGTTTGCATGGCGCACCCAAAGTGCAAACATGCCTTTATGGAAAAAATAAAAAAAAAGTGTAAAAAACAGAATTTGTGAGTTTGTAACAGTAATACATTATAGGACCCTGTGTGGAGTATGCACAATGTTACACAGCTGTGGTTGCTAATGAGGCAGGGTATGGGACCGTGTAGTTTCCAGCTTCTGTGCATAGATCTGTACACAAATGAGCTGGGGTTACTGAATAGCACAAATAGGTATCTGTGTCTGCAGATCCTATCCATGTAGGCACAGAACCTTGCTGGTGTCCACAGAAGAGGTAGCTGACATAAAAGGGTGTGTGTCAGAATGCTTGTAAGCTCATTAGAGTGCAGCAGAGCCTGTTTGTATGGTGGGCCACTAAGCTGAGCAGGAGGGGTGTGTACACTGACTGCTAAAATGTGTTTACCTCTGAGGCATGGTTTCAACGCATTTGCATGGCATGCTGCCATGCTGAGCATGACCTTCCATGGGGGTGTATCAATGGACAGCTATGATCTGTTTATCTTTGCAGTGTGGGTTTACGCTGCATGCTGCAGTGCTCAGCAAGGAAGGCTGTCAAAAAACAAATTGGCTGAGAAAGCCAATGATATATTAATTACTGATGAGCCTTATTTCACTTAAACTAGAGCCATTAACCCCCCTTAATGATGTACTTGACAGGTGGAATGCATCAGAGCTAGCCAATCACATAGGCTATACCTACAGCAGAGCATTATACAGTATGCATAAACCCTACAATCTGATCCCCCCCCCCCCATATTCTGCACCGTTGGAGTACAGACTTGGAATGTTAACCTAGAGAATGCTAGGGGCTGCTGCAAGTCTGCTACATATGTATGTGCTAGATACTGAGGTCAATGCAGCTGCTGCTGATGCTGAACATAGACCTAGACAGAGAAGGAAAAGAGTTTTCAGGCCCAGGGTAACCTACTAGGAGCTAAAATGATCTGGAGATTGTAGAGTGCTACAGGGTAGACAGGGACATACTAAAAGAACACACTGAGCTCTGCAGACCTCAAATCAGACCCAGAGCCAAAAGAGTGGAACCCATCCCAGTGGAAACAAAGGTATGTGTAGCTCTTAGGATACTAGATACAGGTGCTTTCAAAGACCAACTGGGGACATGATGGGGGTCTCACAGGCATCTGCTTCCAGGGTACTCCACCAGTTCCTGTATGCCATGCTACCACATGCCAATAAACACATTTATTTTCCCCACACCCATGAGAAGAGTGCCAGCAGTATGTAACTTTTCTACCATGTAATACACTATTCTGAGGTACTGGGTGCAATATATTGATTGCACTCATGCACACATCAAGGCACCACTTGGTGAGGAGGACAGAATCTACATCAACCACAAGGGGTACCACTCCATCACCTGCAGGTCATATGCAATGCCCAGGGCATTATCATGAATGTGTGTGATAGCAGCCCTGGCAGTTATCAGGACTCCCTTATCTGGCATGCATCACACCTGTACCAGATGTTTGTTAAGGGGGACATCCCACAAGACCATTTACTGAGGGATTCTAGCTAAGCACTGGAACCATGGATGATGGCACTCATCAGAAATGCGCACCCACCCACCGAAGAACTCCATAATGAGGCATGTGCACAAACTAGGAACATCATAGAGCATGTGTTTGGGCTGCTCAACTCACAATTCCAGCACCTTGCTATATCTGGTGGAGCCCTGCAATACTCTCCAGCCACATGTGCACAGATGTTCACAGTATGTGCCATGCTACACAATATGATCCTGTGGAAATAGCTGCAGCAGGATCAGCAAAGGGAAGGGATACACAGCCCCCACCAGTGCCTAGGTCACCACAGCTGCTCCCACATGGGGGACTCTGAAGCAGAACCCACTGAAGCTGTCTCTGTAGGCAGACATAGTCATGCCCAATATGCCCTGGCCTTGGCCAAGAGACAACACATAGCACATGCACTGACAACTTAGGGCCCTAGAGGCTGACACCTTACTCTGACTCGCATACATATTAGTAAAAATGATGCCAGCCAGACCACACAACCTGTACCTCACCATGTATTGGCATTAGACAGAGTTATCCCTGAACTACAGGTCTTTCAACTGTTGCATTCACAAGGTAAGGGGTACTACAATATGGTAGCATGTGTATGGACCTGCTGCATTTATGCAAGGGCATATAGTGGGCTATATATAGTGTGCTATTGGGCTACTTGCAGAGCTCTATAGTGGGCTACTGGGCTACTTGTACAGATCCAACAGCCACTTGGGACAACAGGTACTCTGTTCACTAGTATGTGCCCCATAATATCCACTAGGCCACATGGCTGGAAACTCCATGACATTATTCAAGGCAGATGTGAAACAGTGGTTCACAGGACAGTCACATGACTGTCTGTGCCAGTAGAGCATAGGCTGGTCGTCCCCCACCCCTAACACATCAATGTTCCCATACAGCTGCTGTAACTCTAAGTCTGCAATGATATACCAGAAGACCAGACAATTCCTATATGTTGTTGATAGTGTGAGGAATGAAACCTCTCTGTCTGGTGGTTGGTGTGGCTCACTGAGCCAGGGACAGTAGCATGGGTGATGGTGGTGAGGGTTTGAATCTGGCAGCATCCAACATATTTTGCATGTGAGTTACTCATATGGTGGTAATCACACAGACTGCCATAATCCCTCAATCTGTTATTGCAACAAAGGTGGACAAAGCCAGAGTGAATGGGGGAACAAAGGGTCATACCTACAGACAGATATTATACACAATCTGAGTAATCTAGAAGGTGGCTAGTATAACAGCAGGCTGCAACAGGTCATATTAGCTGCAGGATGTAAAGGCCATCACTGAAATGTGTTAGTAGTTACAACAATTCGGTGACTGCTGTTTACAGTACAATACTGGAAAACCACAAATGTATGAGGAAGAGAGCAGACATATGGGGCAAAATGCTGGGCATTCTGCAAAAACATGTACAGGGAGAAGTATGCAGGCTGTCACCCTGTGTGTGGTGTTACAGCATGTATCCCAGTCACACCATAGCTCTCAACCTTTAGAGCAAAGTCATGAATTAAAGTGGGACCAAGGCCCACAAATAGAAACAGGTTTTAAATATTTGCTCTTACAAACATAGAATGTTGATAGAATAACAGGTCTTGCATTAGCATGAATCTCCTGATGTATTTAGAGTCTGAAACTCATATGTCTGTCATTATTTATGCACTGCAATCTTCACTGATTTGCTACTAATTTGAAAGCAAACCACAATGTTATGTAAAATGGAGTAAGCATATGAGGCAAAATTCTGAAGAGTCTGTGAAGCTCTGTACAGTTGTAAGGTATGAGTCACATATTAAAATCAGCAAACAGCTGGGGAAATCCTTGGACAATATCAAGGAAGTGCAATACTGTGGTAACATGTGCAGCAGCCAATGGCCTGCAGCACACATAATTCCAGACTAGAGTACAGGTAGCTCTGGCCTGGAGTCACTTTGTAAGTACTGACAGTCACACTGGGCATGTTCCGACACTTAACTAACTTGAGCCCAAGTCTGTTGCCTCTACCGCCCAAAGACATCCTATGTGGAAATATGTCTGTACATACATACAGCTATGCATACATATCTGTTTCTCCCTATCCCCCTCACACTTGATGAGTTTATCTATCAGTATGTGGTGCATATATATATATATATATATATATATATATATATATATATATATATAAAGTACAATAATACATAGACTCTCCACATAAATCTACATAAACCAGATACATAACGTACACACACAACATTTAAGGAGACATCCCTGTTATACACATTTTATATAGATATGGGTGGGGATGTATGAATGTCTCCACATAACCTGGAATGCTGGGGTTATCTGCACTTATACATCACAACAGCTGTCCGATGGAAACAGACCAAGGCCGCAACATTACATAATCCACTCGTGCACAGACTCCCTGCACTTGTGGACTGTCACCCTGTAGACAGACAGAGGTATGCAGGTGGTGTAATGTACTATGGGTCCAGCACATGTCTTGGACAGTCCATATTGTGCCTGGCCACATGGCCACCTATCAAACTGCAAACAGCCACATATGGCTAGACTGGTAAGTGTGCACACATAGCAAGGATGCTATCGGGTATAGATGGGAAACAGTGTCAAAAAAATATACTTGTAGCCAAAAAATATGGCACCAGTAAGACCACCAAATCAGTTCCAGAAAATCCACTTTATTTAATCCAACAGGATCCAACAATCCAAAAGTTTTATTTCTGAAGAAGTCTTTTTAGATGAAAATGCAAGGGATTGTATAGCATTTATGTTTGCTGCTTTTATGTTATTTAACTGGCTGTGTTTTAGCATCTTGTTGGATTAAATAAAATGGATTTTCCACAATTGATTTGATGGTCCTGCTGGTGCCATATTTTTTGGTTTCAAGTATATTATCAGGTATCCCACCCCAAGGATACTAGATACAATAACAGTACCAAGCAGTATCACTCTGCAGGCCACACATGCTGTCTAACACAAGGTGACTTTGCGTACTCCACAAGTACTGCTCCTGCATCAACATAAACAACAGACATAACCTGTGGCACATGTGGTAAATACTGGGAGCTGTAGTGTGTAATAGGTTCATAGATGAATGACCACCAGGGCCTTTTTAAGCCTTGACATGCATCCCAAATCTCTGACTAGTTCTGATACCCTTGATAAGTGTAAGCGTGGGCCTGGGAGATGAACCATTTACAGGTTCCAGTCTGCATCATAGACATAGATGCCAAACCAGGGATGAATTTCTGGTTTCCCATCCAATTGTCCAAGTTGCACTTGAATTGGATTAGGGTTGAACTCTGCCTCACATGGATGGGGAGCCTGTTCCATAGACAGGGTAGTCTCTGGGATGCATACCTATCTCTCCAGCAGGTATAATTTATATCACAGGCAAGGTTTAAGTCTTTAAAACGAGTAATTCTGGTACTTTTTGTTTTGTGGATATGCAGGAGGTCCATCAGAGTGGAGTCTAACAATTTCCTGTATGCCAGGCATAGATCTCCCCTCAAAAGCCTGTAGGAAACAGAATACATTATCCAATCAACAGATTAAGAATACAGGGATAGGGCCTTGAGACAGTCGTCATAGGACATATTACTTATGCCTTGTATTCTTTTAGTGAAGAACTTCTGCGGACATTCCAGTTGTTGGATATGCCTGGTTAAGTACATACGAAAGGGGGCACTGTACTCAATGACAGGTCTGATGAATGCCAAATACAGTGGAACAATGACTTCCTTGGACTTAGATGCCTTACCTTTGTTTATGACTTGCGCAACACAGAATGATTTCCTCACCACTGTAGATACATTATGATCAAATGCTAGATTACTATTTATGTGTGTCCCTAAGTCACTAACTACTGGGTCAACCCTAAGGGGTGTGTTGTCAATATGATAGTTGCCAAGAATGGATAACTTCCCAAAGGAGACTATTATGCATTTCTTGGCATTTAGTTTTAGTCCATGACTCTGACACCAGTTGTTTGTCTGTGTCAGCCCCTCCTGGAGAACATTTGTGTCAGTGTGAGATTCAATGACAGCTCCTAATTTGCATTCATCTCTAAATTTAGTCAGCCAGAGACCACTGATCTTGGGCTTGACTTCTGAGAAGTAAATTCCAAAAAGGAACAGTCCAAGGACTGATCCCTGAGGGACTCCACTTGTAACTGGCCTCTTTGTAGAGATGGACTCCCCAATTCTAACTTCCTGGGTCCCATCTGTACGCCAGTTAGCTATCCATTGGGTGACATACAGGTTTGTACCTAAAATCTTGAGTTTGTCAACAATGCCTGAGTGGGGTATTGTGTCAAATGCATTGACCAAGTCAAGGTAGGCAGTGTGAATGATTTTGCCCTCATCTGTTGCATTCGTGACCTTCTCAAAGAAGTCCACCAGGTTGAGTAGGCATGATCTGCCCTTTACGAAATCAAACTGGGTTGGGTCCAGTGTCTGGAAGTTTACTATATCTCTATTGATCATTTCCATGATAATTCTTTCCATGGCTTTACATATAAGACTACTAGATAGGTAGGAGTTCTAATCTCACATCAGCCAAGTGTGTGTGTGTGTGAGTGTGTGTGTGTGTGTGTGTGTGTGTGTGTGTGTGTGTGTGTGTGTGTGTGTGTGTGTGTGTGTGTGTGTGTGTGTGTGTGTGTGTGTGTGTGTGTGTGTGTGTGTGTGTGTGTGTGTGTGTGTGTGTGTGTGTGCATGTCTGTGTGTGTGTGTGTGTGTGTGTGTGTGTGTGTGTGTGTGTGTGTGTGTGTGTGTGTGTGTGTGTGTGTGTGTGTGTGTGTATCAATATATTCCCTCACAGCACTACGGACATGCCCATATGGGCTATCTCTGTGCAAAGGTATGCGTTTTATGGCCCTGTGACTGGCTGTTGGCCTCTAAATTCCCTCCTCTATAAGGCCTGCTGATGTCATCCACCTTAAGAGCACTGGCTGACAATCTAATAAAAGGTAAACGCTGTGGAGCATGTGCTAAATACTACAAGCTATAGTGTGTATTACTAGATAGGTAGGGTTCGAATTTCACATCATCACGCTTGTGTGTATGTGCATATATCCCCTTGCAGCACTACAGAAATGCCCATCTGGCATTGCTCTGTGCAATGGCTATGCATTTAAGATCCTGTGACTAGCTGCTGGTCTCAACAGTAGCCTCTTTCACAAGGCCTGCTGATGTCATCCACCTTAAGACCACTGGCTGACACTTTGATACCAGATAAGCTCTGTGGTGCATGCAATAAATACTGCAAGTTATAGTGTGTATTACTAGAGAGGTATGGATTCTAATCTCACAGCATCCAACTGGTGTGTGCAAATATATCCCCTTGCAGCACTACAGACATGCCCATCTGGCCTATCTCTTTGTAATGGTTATGCATTTTATGGCCCTGTGAGTAGCTGCTGGCCCTAAATTGCCCTCATCTACATAAGCATAATTGATGTCTGCCACCATCTAGATTTATATGTGCAGAATACTCAGGTGACACATATCAAGGATAGTAGACCTTGTCACAGGGTATGATAGAATGATGACGCTGACTGTCCCCATTGTCCCTGATACACTGTTCTACACATATGCACCTAGGGAACCATGCACATATACTGGCATACTTTGCTGATGTCATATTTCTGCTGTGCTGCCTTGACATCCTGTTCCACTGTATTGCCACCATGTGTCCATAGTTTAACCACTCAGACTACTGGGACAAAAACATACACAGGTCCATGACACACCTGACATTCTCTAACACTGCCACCAGTGTACCATCAGGCAACAAAGATACACAAAGTTTCATATGTAATCATGACACATGCCAGCATACAGTACCTGTCATGGCCCACAACTGCCATGGCATAACACTAATGCACTACACAAACACATGTAAAGTAATATAGTCACCCTGTGCATCACACACATATTTTCAGGTCCATGCATTGATGGCATGGATGGCAGGGATATAGCACAGGTATCATCACATGGACAGGGTGTGGTGTGGGGGTGCTAGAGGCCTAAGCTGTACCAAACATTTGACAGCATGTGTGTGATTAAGGAAGGGGTGCTGGTTAGATGGGTCATGTAGAGGTGCCCTGTGTGTGTCTGTTGGTGACCTGCATGTGACAGTGGTGATGTAGTGTGTGCATGTACACAGTCAAGCCCAATGCTAGCCCTACACATGTGTATGGTGGACAGCTGTGGACCATACATGGTAGAGTGGACAGTTCACCATCTTCTGCTATGAACACGGGAACTGGCTTCAACAGGAGTAGTACTGGCACCACCATGACTAAGGTCAAATGCAGTGCTAGTACCTGATGGTGACTGCTGTCTGCTGGGTCCATGTCCCCTCCAGGACCACCCAGGACCATGTGCCCATGGCCTGCCATGTCGTGTTGTGGATAACACACTTCCCTCTGTAGCGCTGGAGGTACTGCCACTATGGGAGCGTGAGTGTGCACAGCCACGTGGACTCTCAGCAGATGGTGTTGCTTGCCTAATTCCAAGTGTCCAATACCCAACTCCAACCAGATGTTCCAGCACAGACAATGTGCAGTCAAAGATAGACTTTGTCTCAGCCCACTGTCTGCCCATTACATCAGTGAACTGATCCAGGGTGTCACCAATGTGGTGAAGGCAGTCACGGATGTCAGACTGTGCTGCATCCATAACCCTAAGCATTTGTCTGGTGTTATGTTTAGAAGGTGCCTGTGCCTCCATGATGGTCCGAAACATGTGGCGAGTGACCCATGATGTGACACCTGCAACAGGTGGTGGATGGGCAGCAGTCCTCCTTTGAGCACCCCTGTCAATCTGCCTGTGGGGGACCTCACCAGCTCCCTGGCAACGGCCAGTGTCTACACTCAGTGACACCATAGTTATTACATTGTCCTGTGCAATGTTGTCACCCTCTGATTGTCCAATATCTGTGGCCTCTGGGAACTGGGTATGTGTGGGCATACTGACTGTGTGCATGGACAATGGGGGAAGAGGAATGTCAACCTCTGGGACAGATTCAGCTCCCAACAACCCCACCTGTGTCTTACTGTGGCCACCATCATCATCAGAGTCCGATGAAACACTGACATAAGGTTGTAAGGGGGACAGGCGCCAATCCCCCCATTCACCTGTAAGAAGCAAGACAAAAGCAGTACATTACTACCTGCACTATAATGTATGGTAATCCACACAGATGCATACAGATGAGGATCCACAACTGCATTATAACGTGCCACATTTTCTCATCTCTGCTCCCATGCACAACAGACAAACTGATGACAACATACGCAGACAAGTCAGGCCCTTTATAACATGCACTTCAACTGCATCCAGTTAATGTTGCCATTACAATACACCTGTGAGGTATGCAATATGACAGTGTATTTGATAGAACTACACATAACAGCCAGTACACCTATCTTATTTATTTATTTATTGCATTTGTTTACCAGGATAAGTCCACTGGGCCTAAAAGAGCTCATTTTCAGTGGAGGCCTGGGGAGAAAAGCTCCAACGAGATACAGAAAAAATATAAACATTAATTTGTACACAAGCAGAAACAGTGTTACAGATAGTAAATATAGTAACATATACAGAATATATACATAAAAGCAGGAATCTAGTTTGTTTGATTACAGTAATATATACAGAAAATATACATTAAAGCAGAATTCAATGAATTCAATCAGAGTGGTATAAACAGAGATCAGTATTATCGTACAAGTATCAACAAGTGAAGGTAAAAATAAATATGGAGAAAATATCATCAGTCACTAGTAGCAAAAGACATAGAAGTTTAGTAATCATATAAGGAGAGTGAAGAGGTTAGGTTATAGAGCAGGAACATAGCCAGGAAGAGTTGAGATGATTTTTCAGTATTTGTTTGAAGGTGGTGGTGCTGCTTATGTTTCTTATAGAAGGCGGAAGTGAGTTCCATAGTCTGGCAACAGTGAAGGAATAGAGGAGTTGACCAGCAGGTAAGGTGGGCTTGTCTAATTTTAGAAGTAGATGATTTTCAGATCTTAGATGCCTGCTGGAATGGTATTTGGCAAGTAGAGCTGAGAGAGCAGGACAGTCTGTGGGTCTGTAGATTATTTTGTGCACAGTAGTTAGTTGGGTGAATGAGAGATGGTGGGGGAGTTCCAGCCACCCTAATTGTTTCAGTGACTTACAGTGGTGGGATGAGAATTTGGCCTTGGTGGCAAATTTTGCTATTCTGTTGTAACACATAGCAAGTTTGGATTTTGTAGAACTTCGGATATTAGTGAGGAAGGGGGCACCATAAAGGAGAGAGGGTAATAAAAAGGTAGTTGCAAGGGTTTGTCTAGTAGAGAGGCTAAGAAAGTGTTGGTGCCTGTAGAGCCCACTAAGCTTTTGGGTGTTTTTTGATGTTACTGTTTATGTATAGGTCAAAGTTAAGGTTTTCATCTATAATAATGCCTAGTAATTTAGTGTGTGGGACAACTTCCATAATGGTATTGCCTTGGGCTTGTATAGTGAAGAGTTTTTTATCAAATGGAGTGGTTTTCCTAGGAGTAAAAATGACTAGTCTATTTTTTTTTTTGGATTTAGGGCAAGATGATTGTTAAGCATCCAAGATTCGGTAGATGTGAGGGTATTCTGGGTAATTTGCTGGTGTTCAGAGCTGGAATTTGCAGTGCATATTATTGTAGAGTCATCAGCATACCGGATTACTGAGCATTGTGGGAGAGAGGTGTGAAAGTTGTTAATAAAGATGCTAAATAAGAGAGGACCAAGTATGGAGCCTTGCAGAGTACCCCTGAAGAAGTATTGAGGAAGGAAGAGTAAGAATGTTGCCATTTGGTGGATTGCTGCCTATTGGAGAGATAGCTGTTGAACCATTGTAGAGTAGGGGGAGAAATGTGGAGGGTGGATAGTTTAGAGAGTAGGATAGTGTGGGAAATGATATCAAAAGCTTTGGAGAGGTCAAGGAAAAGAGAAGCAATTATTTTACCAGAATCCCATGTCCGGTTAACTGTATCAAGGAAGGATAGGAGGGCGGTAGTGGTGCTGTGTCCCAGTCTGAAACCATGCTGAGTGGGTGATAAAATTTGGTTTTCATGCAGGTGGTTGAAAAGTTGGGCATGGATGCATTTTTCCAGTATTTTAGAGATGGGTGAGAGAATTGCTATGGGTCGAATGTTTGTGGTGTCTTTGTTGGTGCCACCTTTGTGTAAGGGGAGAATGATTGCTTTTTTTTCCAGATGTCTGGGACAAGGGATTCTTTAATTGATCTGTTAATGAGTATGCTGATGGGATAAGCTAAAGAGTTTGCTGCTAGCTGCAGGAAGTGTGGGGGTAGATTGTCAGGGGCTAGAGTACAGGGTTTTAGCTTGAGTAAAAGTTGTTTTATTGTGCTGGTGGGTATGGGGGAGAATTTTAGGTTAGGGTTAAGGGTAGACTTGTTTTCTGGAATGATTTGGTCATCAGCTGTCTTGGTAGTGGTGCTGTTAACTGTAGGAAAGGTGGTGGTTAGGTTAGCTATGGTGTCAATGAAGTAGGAAGTGAAGAGGGTAGCAAGTTCAGTGGGATTTTTTTGTGGGTCAGGGGATGGATTGATCTGAGAGCCTGGGTTTAATAGTTGGCTGATGGAGGACCAGAATTTTTGGGGATTATTTTAATGTAGGATTTGTAGGTGGAAGTTGTGGTCTTTTTTATCAGTGGTTATTAGACGTTTTGCCTGGTTACAGAGTTGATTGTAATGTAGTAGAGTTGAGGGGTCTTTGTTTTTCTGCCAGGATTTCCAGATTTTATCCCTTGTGGACATTACTTCTTTGGTGGATTTTGACAGCGAGCATGCATGGTTATGTTTTATTAATTTTTGGTAGGTGGGTGCTTGCCTATTTAGGATGTCTAGAAATGTTGAGTTAAAGAATTCAACAGCCTCATTAAGTGGTAGGGATTTGAGGGTTTTCCAATTTACTTTAGCTAAGGTTTCATTAAATATGGATGATTGGAACTTAGTAACATTTCTGGTAGATTTGCATTGGTGTTGGCCTGTGGTTGGAGTAGTTTTGCGTATGATATATGCTGGGTGGTGGTCACTAATGGTATTAGGTATTATGCCTGCACTGATGACATTGAAAGGGTGGGACACTAATATTCAGTCTATTGTGGAGCACCAGTTGTAATTTTTCTGAGGTCTAGTGATGTCTTCAATTAGTTGGGAGAAGTTGTAAAGATTTATATTTTTTGAGGGGTTGTTATGGCCTATATCTAGCCAATCAATATTTACATCACCTAGAATGATGGTTTCATTATCTATATTTTGGGAAGTCAAGGCAAGTATGTTTTCTAATATTGGTATGTTGTTTCCTGGGGGGAATATAAAGAGCAATTATGCAAATGTTTTTATGGTTGTTAAGTTTTAATATAGACATTAGTACTTCGGCTGGGGAGAAGTTGGGTGTTGGTTTTGAGTAGGGGATTAATGTGTAATTGCTATGGAAAAGTATTGCTACTCCTCCTCTCTTGTTGGGTCGATTGACTCTCAGGCATGAGTAGCTTGGGGGGAGAAATTCAGTGTCTTTTATATATGATTTCAACCAGGTTTCAGTAGCTGCTATAATATCTGGGTTGTACTTAGAAATCCAGGCATGGAGTTCAGGTATCTTATTCCTAAGGCTTTGGAGATTTATGGTTGATAGCATAAGAGATTTGCTAGGTTTGCTGAAGCTGAGGTGGGCTGGGCCTGGGTTGTACATCACCACACTGGGAAATAGTGCTTTGACAAATTGTGTAGATTATACTTCTCAGTTTTTAAAAATGGTGTAGTTGCTGCTGGTGGTATGATAATGGGAGTGTCTTTGGAGAGGTAGAATTTTCACTTTGCATAGTACAGAGGTATTAGCTGTGAATAAGCTAGGGTGGATGTCTGAGTAACTTGATAATTGTGGGTTATGTGTGCTGGTTGTACAGGTATGTGCAGGAGGTATGCTGGGCGCCTGGAAAGTTGTGATTTTTGTTAGGAGAGAGAGTGTAAGTGAGAGAAGCAAGATCAAAGTAATAGTTGTGATGGACATGATGGTGGTTGAGTGCAATGTGATAAAGAATATGAGCAGGATAGAAGTAATTTAGAGGATGGAGTACTATATGGGCTTATTTAGAAATGGGTAGGGAGGTAGAGTACAATAATGAGGAGGTATGATAGGGGAATAATTAGGGGGGTTATGGGATAGGTGGAAGAGAAGTATGGGAAGGGTTAGGCTAGGTATAAAGTTGATGTTATGGGGGAGGGTAGGGATGGGGGCAGTGAGGGGAGCGGAGTGAGCGTAGCGAATGGAGCGGGGTCAGCCCCACAGGGAGAAGACCTGAAAAAATATCAGTTTAAAGGTGAGCACTGAGCTTAAAATATCAGTATCTAACAAAAGCTTAATTGAAGTAGCTCTGGAATACTTTAAAACTGCCGAACAGCCCTGTTTATGTGCCTTCAGTGTAAATTAGAGAGAGTTGTGATTAGTCTAGAGGCTATGCTGAAAGTAAAAGCAACATTTAATAATGTAAGCAGTAAAGGCTTGGGATTTTGTGTGTGTGTGTGTGTGTGTGTGTGTGTGTGTGTGTGTGTGTGTGTGTGTGTGTGTGTGTGTGTGTGTGTGTGTGTGTGTGTGTGTAAGGCTGATTCAAGGTATTGGCCCAATCTAGTGTCAACTGGCTGGAACCCTTCACTGATGTTGTGCATACACCTTTTAAGCCTTAAAACTTAACAAAAACTAAGTTGCAATTCACCTGTTATAACAGAAAAGCTGTAGGGTGTCAGGATCTTGCTTCCTGGAGTTTTATTTAGTTATGATAGTCAGCTTCAGTGGATGAAGTGGAAAATGTGTATTGTAGTTAATCCCAAGTGGGGGGGGGGTGGGGGTCATGCATGAAAGAAACCCATGCAACTATTACAACAGAAAAGCTGTAGGGTGTCAGGTTCTTGTTTCCTGGAGTTTTATTTAGTTACGATAGTCAGCTTCAGTGGATGAAGTGGAAAATGTGCATTGTAGTTAATCCCAAGTGGGTGGGTGGGGGTCATGCACGAAAGAAACCCAGACAACTTTTACAACAGAAAAGCTGTAGGGTGTCAGGTTCTTGCTTCCTGGAGTTTTATTTAGTTACGATAGTCAGCTTCAGTGGATGAAGTGGAAAATGTGTATTGTAGTTAATCCCAAGTGGGGGGGGGTCACGCACGAAAGAAACCCACGCAACTATTACAACAGAAAAGCTGTAGGGTGTCAGGTTCATGCTTCCTGGACTTTTATTTAGTTAAGATAGTCAGCTTCAGTGGATGAAGTGGAAAATGTGTATTGTAGTTAATCCCAAGTGGGGGGGTGGGGGGTCACACATGAAAGAAACCCACGCAAGTATTACAACCGAAAAGCTGTAGGGTGTCAGGTTCTTGCTTCCTGGAGTTTTATTTAGTTACGATAGTCAGCTACAGTGGATGAAGTGGAAAATGTGTATTGTAGTTAATCCCAAGTGGGGGGTGGGGGTCATGCTTGAAAGAAACCCACGCAACTATTACAAAAGAAAAGCTGTAGGATGTCAGATTCTTGCTTCCTGGAATTTTATTTAGTTACGATAGTCAGCTTCAGTGGATGAAGTGGAAAATGTGTATTGTAGTTACTCCCAAGTGGGAGGGTGGGGGTCATGCATAAAATAAACATGTCAGTTGTAGTATCACTGCCTCAGGTATGTACCATCTCCTTACTGTGTTTGAACAGGCGTCTTGGAGTAATTGCCTCATGTATATCAGGCTGCATAGTTGCTCATAACTATAAGTGCAAATATGTGAATGTTTGTATAAATACACACCTGTGATTACCCAGTCTATGCACTGTAGTTAACTGTTCTAGATTGGAACATACAAATAGACTACTCTGGCTAAGCACAACAGTTTACATAGGGCAAAATGGCAGCCCTTAATTTTATTACGGTATATACTTTCTGTAAAACAACAATATCACACTTACCAGGTACAGGACCACAGGCTTTGGCCACACTTGACAGACCTATGAAAAAGTGATGGAGAGGTATTGTCAACATCACCAAATACTTCAGGACTACAAAGTAATATGTGCATATATCCACATGTACAGTAGCTACTGTGATAATGGCTATATTGCTGACATTCTCAGTATGTGTACACAGCTGTGCATAAAACCCAACTCCCCCCAATGTAGATAGACCTGACACCCATGTACTGGTATTTACAGCCTTCCACAATGACTGATACAGTATTACACTAGTGAACACAGTAAGCTTACCTGGATGCTTCCCTTCTGTGGATGCTGTGGCACCCACCTCCAGGATGTGTGGCATGATGGATGTCTAGGTTCACCAGGAATTCCTCTGTGGCCAAGAGTGGTTGTTCTATCACAGGCCCTCTATTGGTGGAAGCATGATCCCTGGAAACAGCAGCTGCCCTTTGACGTGCAGCATTCACCATATCTGTGGCCCAGTGTTGGACTTGCTCATAGGTCTTGTCCTGTTGGCCAGTCTGATTAACAGTCCACACAAGGTCTGCCCACAATTCTTCCCACTGTTCATAATTGTGCTGAGCCCTGCTAAGCAAGATGTGATGGTGGTGCCTGAGGCCATCCAGTATTATGCCATTCTCTGCAGTTATGAATGGTGGATGTCTCCTACAATACATGCTTCCTGAAAGATAACAAGAGGGAACACATTACAGAGCCAGATATGTGGATGTCCACTATGTACAGATCCTGCACACCCATAATGGCCTGCACTGTCCACTACTCCCTCACATGTCATACCCACACTCTGGAAAAATACTACATATGTGGATATCACCAAGATAGTAGCAATACTGGTTTATGCCCATATGTGCAGAGATAGATTCTGCTGTATGTCCCTGCACCCATCACTGCAGTCTACTTTGGTGTGTTCCCTATGGGCAAATTCCCACTAATATGTCATATGGCCACTGTCAGACAAATAGCAGTGTGCTATTGCAACAACTTTATGGAGACAGTCCAGCAACACCAGTGTGCCAAAATGACAGAAAGCAATGTAAACCTGCTGTAGTATATGTCTCCTGTAGGCATCATACCTCTTATCTATACAGATGTTTGCAGAATGTCAACATGTTTGCCTCATACATGTGGTCCTATTCACACAAACCTGTGGATGTCTGACAAATGGTTCATAGGTTCATAGGTTGGTACTAGCATATCAGCCCTAGGGCCTATACAAGCCTAGCCATAACAATTCCCTGGCTATTTCTTCCCACAATATTTACTTTACTTCCCTGGACCCCTGTCTAGCAGGGCAACTGATGTGATCCCTGGGGGACCACAACTGTCCTCCCTTTGTCTGCATCTCTCCTTTGTGTCCCTCCTCCTTTTTCTGTCAGCACCTCCTCTATTGGTCTTATGTGTTTATTTGTCTGCCCACATCTTCCCCCACTACCCTTTTTGGAGAAAAAGAAAGTGTTCATCTGCTTTCTATTCCTTATTTCTGATGTTGCTATATATCCATTTCTTTTTCAGTTACAATACAAAAATGGCAAAGACTTTGCTGAGAAAACCTTATTATGGCTCAAAGCTGATCTCATATCAGCATGCCACACAGTGTATGACTATGCATCTTTGCAAACATGATATATGCACTATACCTGGCAGTTCTCTTCACACATTTTTCTCCCCAGCTTTTTCCTGAGTCTCTCTCTGTTGTACTGATTAACAGTGTTATAGGAGCCAGTCAGCTTCTGGCCATGTGGCATCACTTCAGTCATATTATGTTGCCATTACAAGACCACATATGTTTCTAGGACTCCCCCCATGGCTTTTTTCATTTAAGATAATTAAAGACTAACGATCATTACAAATAACCACTAATATTAACAATAATAACGTACAAAACTGAAAGAAACCCCACTACAAAGGCAAAAGTAATTCATTACTATACTCCTTATCAGAGCCTTTCCCCCTTACAGTTCTTTCTACTACACCTATAGTACTTTTTCCTTATGTCTTAATTTTTTCTATTCCTTTTATTTCTTCTGGCCCTCTGAGTCCAACTGTTGTTCCACATCTCCCTTTCACAGCATGCTTGCCTCTCCTTGAATTCCTCAATTCTCTGTTCTTATACCTCATTATACTACATCCTAATTGTTTCCACTTGCTTTTGACGATCCAAGATCACCTGTTAACCACAGTATGCTTGTTATACTAATGAGAGATAGTAATACCGTAATCTGCTGTTGCATTCAACACGTGTAATGGAAACTATTCAGTAGTCTCCTTTGTGAAAGGGTCCTTTTCAGTGGAAGCTACCCAATTAAAAATACACTGAATAACTGAAAGGCAAGCACTTCTACTTTTGAAGTGCAAGTGGCACAGCACAGCTATCAGTAAGTACCACTGTTTATTTCAAAAACTGAAAGGCATATTGAACAAGAGCTGATTTAGACAATTTATACAAAGCAATGTATGTTTTTAAGTTCTCATACAGGTGTTATTTTTAGGTAAATTAATGATATCAAAAGTCCGATTCTCAACTACTGTTCCAATACAGTACAGTGTTCAGTCACCCTCGCATGGATGTAGGTTTATTTACAAACAGATGACCCTAGAAATGTGAAACCTAAATGCAGGATTAATGACGCATATTTGAAGTGCTCGAATCAAGAAAATAACAACATCTCACAAGCATGTGGACAGTAAGTTAGAAATTCAGTGTGTGTTTACACAGCTAAAAGTCACATTTCTGTCACCTGACAACCATGTGCATAGTAAAGAAGGAAAACATCAGACCAAAAGAAGCTTACCTACTATTGAAATGCTGCATAATCAGTACACCTAGTCTAATTCATTTAACAGTAACAAAAGAAACAGTTTTACCTTTAAAGGCCCTGCGTTTCCACAGCCATGTTTCCCTTTTCCATAAGGAGCACCTCCATGGGATGATGTTGCAGGAGTGTACACCCTTAGCTATTGTCAATATGTACTATGTGTACTATATTATAAACCAGAAAGCTCTAAATAATGAAGACATCTACATTGACTCATAAAGGTCAATGTACAATAACAGCGAAATACGTAATTGGCGAAAATGAAAACACCAAATGTATTTCGTCACCCAACAGCTCCATGCAGGTATGCTCAAACTAACTACATAAAATTAGATTCATACACTTTTGCAGGGGAGGCAAGCCCCCCCTGCACTCCTCATGTGGGGGGCTGTGCCCGCCATACCCCCCCACTTAAATATACCTACTCTGAGACCGCACTACAGTGGGGAAAAGGATATATTTCCTTATCCCCATGATTGCGCTGCTGGCCAAGCAAATGCGTTCGGTGTTTTCATTTTCACCGATTACGTATTTCGCTGTTTTTGTACATCAACCTTTATGTGTTGATGTAGATGTATTCAGTATTTAGAGATTTCGGGTTTATAATATAGACCCCTGTAATCCACTAGCTTTCCTACTACAGCCAAAAGTTGTGGGGAGATTGATAGGGACAGAGCTGAGATGCACTGGATAGCAGGGACAGGTGTGAGTCATGCCTGTAGGTGTAAGACAGCAGAGTATCAATGACCCCTCAATACCATAGATCTGTAACAAGCCTACTGCTGTACTCCCTGTTTCCCATACCTCCATTCTCCTATCGGCATCCCATTTTATGGAGACATCTGTTGCATACCTGGTGGAGTACAGTATTCCTTTTTTGAATCTTTCTTCTGGAAAAGCTTGTAAAATACACTGTCGCTGTGACTGAAATCTCATACAGGCTTGTTCCCCAGCACCACTTGCTTGGCTTTTGAAGGTAATGCTCATTAGCAGGTAATTGCCTGTGCACCAACCAGTGGCTCAGAATTGCTAATTGCAGCCAAAACAGCTGAATTGCAGTATCAGTAGCCAATGACATGCCACCACAGTGCAATATAGAAGGCTTTCATGTAGGTCTTGGCCCCTTTCTTACTGTTTAAGATGGACATTACCAAGGTGTGGAGACTACTTATTCACAGAGGCTATGTGCAACTACTGCCCACTGTAGAGATTTGGGAAGTATGTGCACAGTTTTGCCTCATATGTTTGATCAGTGTTCCATAACATTGTGGTCATCTGGCAGTTCACTGGCAAATATTGTGGGTTGATGTCAGTAAGGGAAGAGAGACATGTGAGTGTCACACTTCATACCCATAAGCATATGCATGCTAATGCAGTAGCTGTTATTCTATCAACCTACTATCTTTGTAGGGGAAAACTGTTGAACATGCCCCTATCTCTTGCCCTTTGCCCCACCCTGTAAGTATGGCTTTGTCCAGGTCCCTTGCTCTAGGGGGTTGGGAGGTATGGTAGGTCTTCAGCAGCTACCTTTACATACAGCTTTATGCTACAGGCCACAACTGCTGCTGCAGCCTACAATACATGGGGGGGGGGGTTGTTAACAGTTTGTTTGACAGCAAACTGTATGTGTAACTGTGGCAGCTGTGTAAGGACCATCATTACAGCAGAGCAAGGGTAAGAGTATTCTATACAGTCCAGTCAGTGCATGTGCATAAGGTATGCATATTATGCAACAGTGTGACTAGCAGAGTGGTAGGCAATGTGACACTGTCAGCCCAACTATCTAAATTTTGTAAATAATTCTATGTCCTTTATGAATATTGATATGATTTATACAGAACTGTATGTTATGTACTGAGCTTCAAGAATGCAACCACAACATAGGCTGCTGGAACATAGAAGATTAACTTATAAATCTTCAAGAAAATAAGTTGAAATTAAGTGCTTTATCATTGCAGAAAGAAGACAGGATGTCTAGAGCCAAAAGTTTTTTCTATTGTCTTCATGAGAAGTATTTACTATATTTAAAATGCAAAGTGTTTTATTTCTCTGTGACTTCCTAGCAGCTGCACATCTGAGAGATATGTATTTTTAGCACACAGATGTCAAGTTTCTGTTAGCCTGGTGACTGAAGGCAGGTGACAAAGAGTGATGTCATCCAAGCCAACCCAGTAGTAATGTGTGATATTGATTGGGAACTCTCTCAGGAAAAGACTGTGCATTTTGAATCTTGTCTTGGACCTAGAAACATCCATCATCACCATCATCTGCTCTTGCATTGCTAATAGTAAGTAACTAGGGAAAAGTAATTTCTTTTAGATATAGATAGGAATATAGTAAAGATTAGTTTAGATGTTTTCTGCATTTATTTGAGACTGTCCTGCAATGCTGTTTTAAAATATTTCCTGTGATTTTGAACACTGTAGTTACTGTGTTGTTTGAGTATTGTCTTGTTCTTTTATTTATTATTAAATAAATTTAAACTTATCTCTGTTGCTGATATTTGTGAGACATATTTATGCTCTTAAAGTACTTGCATATATATTTGGTGACATTGTACAGGCCACTCCTAAATAGCTTTGCAAGTCTTGGTCACACTTACCATTTGGATAATAGTAACATTACATAGTAGGATTGGTCACTCTTTGGGTAGGGCCTTAAAGTAGCTGATAAGGGGTTCTGGTGGAAGCAATAACTACCTTATGGTCTGGGCAGAAGGGAGCATAGCTAGTAAACCTGTGCCAGCCTTTCCCAGGTGTGTGCGTCTGTGTATAAATCAAATCTCAAAGGGTGTGCGTGTGTATGTGTGTGTGTGTGTGTGTGTGTGTGTGTGTGTGTGTGTGTGTGTGTGTGTGTGTGTGTGTGTGTGTGTGCGCGCACTCATATGCATGGATCACATTGGTATGATCAAATGCAGGTACTTTGAATTACTAAACTACCATTTTGTCAAAGTACTTTCCTTAACTTTAGCTTTAGCTTACCAGTGACAAGTCCTGTAACAATGCAGGTAAAAAAAATATTTAAATTATCCATACCATTATGGGACATTACTAATTTATATAGTTTGAGGCTGCTTGAGTATGTAGGGTGAAGTCACTTTGAAGTATTGAATTGGGTGGTAGTGGTGCGTATGTCTGACACTGCAGAAGAGTGCAGATAGGTTAGTTATCCATTGTCTTCACTGTTGTGTGATTTTGGAGATGATATATAAAAATGTGAGGGGGAATGGGGGCACACCTTCAGCTGTTTCCTCCTTTCTGCCCAAATTCACTTTCCCTGAATGCTGATCTGAAATAGGTTATCAATACTGAATAAGTAAATGAACAAAACATGACATGCATTCCTTCTGTAAGGAATCACATTATTGGTACAGCTAACATTTGACATTTTTATGTGCTGATATATGTCAGCACTAACCCCTCCAGGCATGCATCTGTTATGGATTAATCAATGCAATGAGTAGACTATGAGGAATGAGGTGAAGCTGATTGCTCTTCAGCACACAGAGACATTTTTTTCTTCCTAACTTGTTTAAGATTTAACAGGTTACAACACTCAAGACAGTGACTATCTTTAAAATACAAATAGTTAACTCTTGATGGTGTTGTATTCTCTTTTATTAAGACTGAGAGTATACCTCTGGACATAAAAGTAGTGTCTGTGAAAGTTAGACAATTGATATTGTTTAGCCAGGGATGAGGATTTAAATATAAAAATGCATAGAAATCTATAATTTTGTTTCCTTAATTTGATTTTACTTTCTTCTGTTTTAGAACATTTAAATTTGATACTCCAGTGACAATTTACAAGTAGACAGAAGCAAATGTTTTTATATTAAATGATACATGGAGATACAAGAGAATAACTTAAATGGGAATGTATTGTACAACTTTATTCAAATCATTGACATAGGTTAAAGTGTTATACAATACCACTGTACCTTAACAGTGGCAAAAATAATTTCCCAACGAATTTCTGAACTTGAAAATTAGACACAATACAATAAGACTGGGTAAATTAAACTGCCCTATAAGTGGCCGGATGAAAAGTGTACATGTGGGAAAATTATAACCTTCACTTCTGTTGTGTGCCAAAGGTATTGATGACTGTCTGGATTTTATTTAATTCCAAGTAGTAAGTTATTACTTTAAACATAATTTATTATGCTACAGCAAAAGACCCTTTGCAGAGCTCTTCATGTGTTGGTTTATTTGATTTATAAAGCAAAACAGTTAAACACAGTTCAGTTTATAGTGTCATACATGACTGTAGTGAAAACAGGTGTGGTTGGCTTGGCAGTGGTTGCTCAGTTTTATCTGCAAGTCTTTATACTTGCAAAAGTTTATAGTGTGTTTATTTGCATGAATGATGCAGATCAATAAATTTTTTCATACACATAAAAACAGATTACACCATTACTCAGCAACATAGCGATATTTTATTACACAAGCTTCATATTCTTTACTTAATCACATATTATTTACTTAATCACATTGTCACAAAATGGTAAAGTACGGAGTCCGGCATAGTATTCAGGAATGCTCTGGTTCTGTGAAAGAAACAGAAAAGAAAAAAAGACTTATTTGCTTATCAGATTGCAGGAAAATTCACAGTACAATGCAGATCTGAAGGAAGGTAACTAATTAAAAAAGGATTTAGAAAAGTAAAACTAATGAGTATTTCAATACTCAGTATACTGTTGTACCCCAAGTCACAGAACTACCAGACAACAACCCGAGGAATTGCACTCCTCAGAGACTGCTTGCCTATAAAACCACATATCACCTTTTAAAATACACAAGACCTTTCTCTGATCTGGTTAAGGGCTTCATGAATGTTAAATTTATTCCATACTGCAAAATATTAGATAGGGGAGGCTTTTCTAACATAAAAATATGTAATTTCAATGCTAGCCCAGATATATGCAATGCAACTAGTATCCTGTCCTACACAAACAACTAGTAAATTATCCAAATTCCAAATAAGGAATAATCCATGCCCCGTGATCACAAATGCCAAAATTGAGAAAGCCAAAAAAAAAAAAAAAAAAAAAAGAATCTCAAGTCATGCTTTCACTTTGGGTGGATAAATGCAGTCATTATCACCTATGCAGGAGACTTTGCTCACTGAACCCTTTACTTGATATAATCATCTGCATTCTGAATTCTCACTGTACCTCAGAGAAAGTCGAATTTGCTATTAGGTATTCCCTTTAGAAAATAATGTTTTCTGCACACAATGACAGTTATAAAAGTAAATGGCAGTTACAGTGAGTATGTACTGCTACTAACATGAAAAGAAAAGCTAGAAAATTACACAAACGGGCCCAACTTAAACCAGGATGAGGATTAGCCACAGTTAGATTTTTGTTTTGCCTTTCTGGCACGTGCAAAAGAAATAAGTGACTTCTGTTGATGACTTACTATGGTGGATCAATATGCAAATCAGCAAAACAACAATATGATTTACTACCAATAAAGTTAAAATGGAAACGTTGCTTTATGAATAATAATAGGTTAATATACATGTCATTTTATGAATAGTAACGAGGCAGAGGTATGTGTTGCTCTGAGATAGTAAAAGCTAAATTCTTATAACTCAATATCAGACTGTTTTCAACTATTAAATGTTTTCTTGAGCAGATTTGAATTCATCTTTCAATTTTAATGTATTTAACGCAGTCATAAATTTAAATGATGCGTAAAGAAAAAAGCTGCTTCAGTAGTCTTCAGAGTTGTTACACTGGTATGAAACACTAACCGCCTCATGACCCTGACCTTTGTATGGCCGAATGCTGATTTCATTCACCTAGCAGAGATACAGCACCCACACAAAGGTACATTATTAAAGTCAGTGCAACCACTTTCTTTTTTTATCAAGAGCAAAATGTAGGATAAAGTGAAACGTTTCCATGGCACTCATAGGAACATACAGTGGCAGAACTGTGAAAAACAAACTATCCAGGGATGCTAGTCTTTATGCAGTGATTTGATGTATTTATTGAGCGAAAATTGAAATATGTTGTTTTCCATGGTATTTCTTCTATAGTTTCTGTAAAACTAGTTCACTTTAATTGGCTTGTGATTCTGGTCCTTGTACAATTCAAAGGTTCATAGGTTATATAAGATTAACTGTCCTGAAGAGCCAATTTAAGTCAAGCTAATAAACCGAGGTTGGACTCAAACCCCATCCCTCGTGTGTATGAGGTAAAGAACTTTACTGTTTCAATGCTGTATTCATTTAACTATGAAAGTAGATTATCAAGACCACTAAAATGCTGAATCTGGAGGATGTATTAATCTTTCTGCATCAATGCACTTGAAATAGTATTGCATGGAAGTGCAACATTTTGCATTATGGTACTGATGATTTGACAAGTGTTGTCCTTTACTACCCAGTTGTGAGAAGTAACAGGCAAATATCACAACAGTAACATTTTACTTTATTTTAAAAATACTTCTAAAGCTAAAAGAAAAAATATACAGATGCTGAGCTGTTATTGAACTTTCATTCTTATTAGGTAAAATAATGTCTTCAGAATACAGTGAATGTAAAGGAAACTGCTTAAAATATGAAACACATTCTATTACAGAAGACAGTAAGAAATAAAAATATTCTAGAGTGAATTATTTTCACCAATCAGCAATAACTAAAAGTTTTTTTTAAAAAATTCAATGAACTGACATAATATGGAGTAATTGCATATCAAATAACAAAAGTAAAGCTGAATCATGTAACTATATAAAACATATATCAAATGACAATGCAGAGAATAGTGTAAATACTACATCAAAGTGGAAGAAGTGGGTGGGGCTGTGTTAGTCATACCAACGGAAAGCACACATTATACTCATGTAGTCATTAAGCCCTGGGGATGCATCTGCATTAAGTTGTAGCTGCCAGTTTAATTCTCTTAACTCAAGATATAAGTTGTAGTTTCCAAAGAAGGAATCTATCTATTCTAAAACAAATTAAAATTTAACAAAATGTGAACATGTGATATTATGTTTGGCAAGTGCATTGTTAAAATTCAAAGCTCTAATGGCCCCAAAATGCTCCTTAACATGATCAGTCTACGAGAAGTTTTCCCAATGTTGAAACTGTTACATAAAACACAAATACCTGCATGAACTACCATGGATGAATGCCAGTTATAATGTTTGGGAAAAGTAATAGTGTAGTTGCAATGCAAAAATGTGTATTTATCACCTTTATAAATATAAGGGCATATCACACATTTACCACAGCAGTGCACATCTTTAAAAGTGGTGTTGGAACTAGGTGCTTGGAAAAAAAACTGTGAATCTCTGTTTTCTAAATGCATACATATGGTTCTAAATTATTTTGAAAGTAAAAGATGAAGATGTACCTATTTGAGGAGAATCAGAAATAATATCCCAATTATTAGAAATAATTTCCCTAATGTTAGTCATGTCTCTAGAAATAGGAATGGGAAAACTAAGAGATCTGCCTTCATTAGAAATTTTACTGACTTGAGGTTGAAATCCAAACTGTAGAATGGGTAGAAATTTAATGTATCTAGCTGAGGCTACTTCATCAAAAATGCTAAGGGAGGAGAGTAATTTCTAATATAGAACATGTTTTCAGTAAGGTAGACTGAGCAAAAAACTCTTTGTCGTGACTCATTAATCTAGGCAATCGAATAAACTGTCCCCTAACCAAATTCTTTTTCATATAAAAGGGATGCTGACTCATGAAATCCAGAAAGTTAATTTTGTATGTTTCTTTTCTATATACAGTAGAAAACAAAGAACCTGAGGAAAGTAACACAATCTTAGTGTCCAGAAAATTAATAGAATGTCCACAACTAGACATAACAAAATGAATAAATCCAATACCCTCTTCCATGGCAGAGACAAAAGAGTTTAAGTCAGGAACACTACCCTTCCAGGCAAAAAATGTGTCATCTATATAATGCCTGTACATGCAAATGTGTTGAAAACTAGGAATGAGAGACAAGTGATCTAGTTCCCAAGAACTGAAAACTAAATTTGCAAATGTTGGTGCAAGTTTTGAACCCATAGTTACTCCTTTAATTTATCTGTAGATTTTGTTGTTGAAAAATAAGAAATTACTAGTAAGTACAATGTCAACTAATGTACAAATAGTATCTACTCTACTATTGGGAAATGCTGCATGTTTAAAACAGAACATTTTTAAGAGTTTCTAACCCTTCCTTGTGAGGTATGTTAGTATATAATGCCTCAATGTCTGTTGTAACAAGTACACAGTTAGATAATTCCTTTTTCTTCTAAAATAATTTGTTGAGAAAAGCCCATGAACCTCTGCGATAGTAGGCCGCAGACTGAGCTAATCAGTTGAAAACTGCATCTAAGCATTGGGCTATTTTCTCTGTCTTAGTTTTTTTATTAGAGATAATGTACCTAAACAGCAGATCATGTTTGTCTTTGTGAATTTTAGGAATCCCAAATAGTTTACCCAAGCTAGGAGAGTTAACAGACATGTAGTTAAATTCTTCTAATGAAATGGCATTATTAAGCTGAAGTCTTTATAAAGTCTTGTCAATGACAATAAATTGTCTGTATACATCTTTTAGTTCAACCTGTTGAAAAAACTCATTATTACATAAGGTGGATTCAATTTTGTTAATATATGTATCTTGTTCCATAAGAACCAGTCCTGTACCCTTATCTGCTCACATAACTCTTAACATTTTGTCATTAGTAATTTCATGTAATGTTGCTTTTTCTTTGCTTATAAGATTATGACATTTATTATTGTCATTAGTGTTATTAGAAAGACAATGTTTTCTAGTGTCTCTTTCACACACTTTCAAAACCATCTGTAAGGAATAATGCAGCACAGGGTTAAATAAGCTTTTAGGTCTTAAAGTAATAAAAGAAGAATTAGTCAGTTCTTCTGAATAAGAGTCATTAGATTTATGTATACCACCAGTATGTTTGTCTTTATTATTGTGTAGCAGTTTGAGATTAAGCTTCCTAGTATATATGTAGATCCAATAATAAATCAGGCAAGTGTGCTCTCCGTGAGGGTATGAAAGAAAATCCCTTTTGTAATACTCGTATATGTTCAGTTGAAAAAAATTCTGTCAGTTAGATTAAACACAGCTGTGCTCATCTGTTGTAAAGTTTTAGAAATGTCTATAGTAGTGAAGTGTTGGACATCATTAGTAGTGAAGTGCTGGACATCATTAGTATTTACTTGCGGAAGTAGCTCCTGGTAATTATTCTTGTGCCTGTTGTCTGAAGTCTGTGCACTTTCTTGACTACTGTGTGATCGGGGAGTTTGTATGTATAAAACCAGGCTGTGTACCCCCAAATGAGGGGGTCAGAGGGCTTGCCCCCCTGCAAAAAATGTCTGCAGTATCATCACTGAAGATAAATGTTTTACCTTCACTGAAACTACCTATGACAAGTCAATATGATTCCACTTTTTAAACTGCTACAAATCACGGGTCTGAAAAAAAAAACAAATAGCCATCATCTAGGTTGCACTCAGTGTGGCTGTTTCATAAGTGTAAAATAAAAAAAAATGAAGGAAATGAAAAACTGATAATTCAAGCAGTAAAAGTATCTGCTACAGCTGTTCACATGCTTGCAAACTGTGGCTTAAAAGCAATTTTAATGATTATGAGAAAAAATAAAAAGTAATGCAAGTGTCTGTGAGTGAGAAGGCATTACTAAATACTTAAATAATGTATATTTTGGATATAAATATTTTCTTCATAAACAATTACATATCCAGAAGCTTTGAAACATTAAGGGAACGTACTGTTATACTTAAAAAGCATGAAAAAGTGCTACAAATAAAACAATTACAAAATTGGCAACCTGTTAAAATTTTTAAGTGCAGTAATGCTCTCCAAGGTGAGTATTGAGATTATAGGGAGAAAATGGACCTTCCAGAGCTATGGAGGCCTGATGCAGGCTTCACAACTCCCCTATGCAATCTATTATTTCCCTGAATAATGGCAGTCCTGTTGGACATTATAGGTCTCTAATTTTACATGATTTAGGATATCTTTTGGTGCCATGTTTGCATACAGATGTAGCATCTCACATACTCCTGTTTTGCAGTTTTTTTACAATAAACATGCTTTTTTACAGAAGGGAAAGTAGAATAAAGCATTATGAACTTATGCTTTTCACAAATTGAATACCAAATAAAAAAGGCATCTTGCTTGCCCAATGTGCCCTTGTGCCAAGTCTAAAATGTACACCTATGTCCTGATTTTGAGTCTTCCCCCTCCTGCAGTGTTATTTTTCTCCCATTTCTTTCACTTGTCTTCATCCCCCTGATTTTTGCACTAAATTATAAGACTATTTATCTGTGCCATGGGTGGATTTCTGGCTTTGCTAATTTGCTTACCTTAAGTTAAAAGTTAGTTATCCTCAGTGTTATCTGGTAATCGCATCTGTTCAGGACTGTCTTTTGGGAGTTAGGCGTCTGTTCTCTTTTCTTCTTTGAGGAGTAGGCCAGTCCCAAGCTTACATCAATAAAATAAATAAAAAAAAAAAAAAACACAGCTTCCAAGTTGCACTAAATATTTTAAACTTTCCCTCTGCTGGTGCGAAATATAAAAGAAGCACACAATCACTACCCAAGTTACACTGTCCCACGTTCTTTGCACATCACCCCAATCAAAAGTTTTCCCAATGCTTTTGGGTGGTGCCTGAGACTTATCCCTACATAAAACATAAGGATGAGCATATGATTGGTTTTACTGAGACAAAATGGTGAGGGGTATCACTAGGAACCCTGTTTCACAGTAGAAAATGCTGTTTAAATTGTTATTTCTATTTCATTTGTTTTTCTTCTGCCTCACGTATTATGCTATTTGGTTGGTATTTTCTCAGGTCTTGTGCCCCATCCAAAATGGCACATGAAGTGGATGTTTACAAATACCATTTGATAAATGCTGTATAAGTGGATGTTAAGTACCATGTTTATGTTTTAAGGGTGCAAGTTGTTATAGCCTCAATATCAGTTTGAAACACTCTGTCTCTCTGCTTTGTATGACATGCTGGCACAATTCTTCTGCATAAAAGTATAGTCAATAGCTCCAGGGTAGTGTATCTGTCCCAAACAATCTTAGTGCAATTTTGTTTTTGCCAATAAGTGGCAAATCATGCAATTAACTCATTCCCTCTGGTACAGCTCTTTTGAGTGTGTGCCTTTAACTCACAGTAGGTGTGAAATTATCACCTTACAGTTCTAGAAAATACTCATTGAGAGAGGTCAAATATCAATACTGTTGTGTTTGCCATCACATATGCTTCAAGACAAAATATCCTGGTACCTTGTATGTAACATAGTTTTGGAATGATTAATGCAAATATGAACAGTCAATATTTGACGCCTAGAGGAGTTAACTGCAGAAGACGCCTGGAGGAGCACTCGGCTGTAACAGATGCAATTAATACCAAGACAGAAATAATTACTGGTGTGAAAAAAATAATGATAACAAAAACTATACTATATTCACAGCTGCTACTGTAAGTACCTATTAAACTATTGAATTCTATTTAACCACAGCCCTAATATGTATGCTCAAAAAACAAACGTCATTAACACCTGAATTGCATTATACCTGATAGTAAGATGCTATAGTTAGCTATAACGTTGTCTGCTATGACTTTTGAAAATGGTAATAAAAGTGAATTTTTCTATGCATAACCACATATCTGGTTGTTATTCTTTATGCAAAAATGCCTTTTCTGTATCTGCAGCTGATGAATAAGTTTTCAAACCACTTTTGACTTCCTCCACTACTGCAACCTAATATATCATGACTACTGCACTTCATGGCACTGATGAATTTTTTAACTCATTAGTACAAGACACTTTGGATCCTCAAACCTGAAGATAGACTCCTTGACAAAGACAATTTTAGATTTCTTGTGGACTATTCTGCAGCATTTTATTATTTTCTTCTTAACATTTCATGGGACACTGTGCTGCCCCCCCCCCCGACACTGGATGCTTTGTCTTGCACACCAGTGCTATGTACATATAATAACTCCAAAACCTTTGAACATTGGCAAACAAAAAATACTCTGAGATACGCTAACTTTGAACTTTGTAAGTTCATAGGTAGCTGCTTGTGGACCATTTTAAGCCTAATTAATTTCTCTTTTTGTGCTAGAATGAACATTTTCCAATTTGGATAGAGATTGACCTTACCCATTCCACAGTCAATAATTATATATTACCTCTAATGAGAATAACTAGGATCATACCATAGATAATTTGAAGGGATCCATGCATGGGTTAGCGCATTTAGGAGCTACCTCTGTCCACTAGTAGTACTTGGGGCTGTCCTGGGGTAAATATTCTGTTTTCCATCTATAGATCCAGATTATGGTTGTATATGGACAGGGATGTACTTTGCTTTATTTGCATTGGGAGTCTGTTCCAGAGCAGCAGTATCTTCTGTGAGATATACCTGTCCCTTCAAACCAATCTTTTATGATGAAGAAGAGGTTTAGGTTCCTAAACTGATTATTACTGATGTCATTTGAATTGCTGATGTGTAGAACTGGGTCAGAGGATGCCTTGTATACCAGACACAGGTCATCCCTTAGCAGTCTGTAGGATACAGTGACAGGACTTTGAGTATGTCCATGTAGGACATGTTGTTTAGACCTTTAAGTAAGGTATCTCTATGGGCATTTTAGTTTTTGTATCTGGCAGGATAGATACATGCCAAAGGGGGGTATTATATTCAATGAATGGCCTATTGAGGGATGAGTAAAGGGGGACAATGACATCCGTAGTCTAGACACAATCCTTTTGTTTATAAGATGTGCAATATAGAAAGGCTTTTTTATGACTCTGGACACGTGTTGCTCAAAATGTAGGTCACTGTCCACATAATTTCCCAAATTTTAAACAACTAGATCAGCTCTTAAGGACATATTGTTAATATGTTAGTTCCTAAAGGATACAGTAATGCATTTTTTGGCATTTAGTTTCAGTCCACGATTTTGGCACCAGTTATTTATTTGGGAGAAACCTTCCTGCTGGATGTCTAAGTCATTTGGGAATTCAGCGACCACTTCTAGCTTGCAGTCATCTGCAAACTCAGTCAGCCAGAGCCCTTTGGTAATATTTTTACTTCAAAAAAGTAGATGCCAAATAGGAAAATTCCAAGCACAGAATACCGGAAGATGCCACTGGTGAGTCATCTCTTTGTGGAGTTAACTTTCCCTATTTTGATTTCCTGCATCTTATGTGTGAACCAGTTGGCCATCCAGAGGGTAGCATAAGGGTTTATTCCCAGTTTATTTAGCTTTTCTACTATGTCTGAGTAGAAAATTGTATTAAAAGCTTTGGCCAGCTCAAGTTATGTCGTGCACACCATTTTGCTTTCATCCTTTGTTTTGGTGACCTTTTTAAAAAAAATCCATCTCTTGCTGAATCCAAACTGAGACGTGTAGAATGTTTGGGGGTTTCCTATATCCTCATTGATTAGTTTATTGATAACTATTTCAATGACTTTCCATATGAAACTGGTCACATGTATAGGTCTATAATTTCCTGGTTCTGTGGATGATTCTCCCTTATTCAGGGGAATGACTGTATCTGTTTTCCATTCACTTGGCACAAAAATGTTATGGAGGCTGAGACTGAACAGTGTTGTTAGGTGTGTGGCTAATTTGTGCTTCATGTTATTTAAGATACATCCAAAGATATTGAGAGGATCCATTGATATGATAGTTTCAGCTTTTGATAGTACTGTATTGCCAGAATGTAATATTACAGTTTAGTAGAGTTTTTCTCTTTCATTCATTTCAGAGCCTGTATTTACTGCATCTGACCTCGATAAAGCAGGAGCTCTTTCACAAGGCCCTGCTCCTACAAGTTTACTGAGAATTTTGTCATTGTACAGTATAATATAAGCACATTTATCATGAAGAAGCTTGCTGTGTATTAACTTAATCAGTTAAATACATGCCTGCTCTGTGATTGAAATTCTCTGGTCAAAAAAGGGGACAGTGGCCAACTTTGTAAGAGGGCCTTAGAGTGCACAGACTATTTCATAGTGTACTGTACTGCATATGCCAGATATTTAGCCTCAGGAAATGACAGAAAAACTGTTTTAATTTGGCATCTCTTTGTTAATTGCTTTGCACTGACTATAAACTGATTGCTCTCACTTTAATTTGACCTGAGGGTAGGAAAACCACTACCATCCCCTGTCATATGCCCAATTCCCACACCCATACCCCCCCAATATTATTCTTCCTATATACACATTTCACTTGTGGCTCATATTCCAAAACCCTTCCCAAATGACCTTACTACTTCTATATATACACATCTGTTTTTTGTTTCCTATTTCCCTGTCTCCATTTAATTTTTAGCCCCATTCACAACTATACGTTTCCCTCCCATACTGCTTTGCACTATATACATTCATAATCACTACTCTCCTTAATACTACCTGTCTATTCCACATAGTATCTTTACTTTTCCCAAATAAACCTTAATTTCTTCTTATTTTGACTATATCATTATATTTTAGCCTTTTATACCACATCTATTCCTTATATTCTCTAGAAGATACCAGGACAACATAATTCTCTTCTTTTACAGAAAATACTTCTCTCCTTACCTATCCTCAACCAACTTTCAGAATCAACCATCAGTGAATTGCCTAATGCCCTGCAGCTTATTATTTCCATGTTCATTGCTACTTCCCCACTACCTGACATCTATAAAATACAGATTCCTGTACTTAATTATGCTATTCTTCAGCTTATCCTCTGTTCTTCTTCTCCTACTGTGCTATCTTTCATCCTCCAATGACTCAATAATAAATCTCAGCATCTCTCAAACTCTGTCCCAACCACCTATCCATATTCCCTCTTTAAGCTCTCCACACACTGCACCAAACCTATTTAATACTGCCTCTCACCTTTATTCCAAATATAGGCTGATTAACTACAACTCAAACCAAAATAAAATTAAGTGCAACAATCACCTTCATATTACTGTGATACAAGTATGCATAATTTCCCAAATCCTTCTAGGAGGAGATATACACCCTAATTCTGGCCTCACCTGTCACAATGAACACAAAGATAATTTTCTCCTGCACACTTTTTTAATCCAACAACAGACAATTCCCAACACTGATGACCTAATTTTTGCTACAATAAATTTTAGAAGCATAAGAAATAAAACTACTGAACTGCATGCCTGGATTACCCAACAGGCCTGATATTTTTACTGTAACTGAAACTTTGCTTAAACCCAGCATAAACGACTCCAAATGTATACCTCCTGGCTATAATATCATCCATAATGACCATATAAGGAGAAAAGGTGGTGGTATTTATTTAATATTTCTCAACACCTACCATGTTTCCATTTACAGTAAACCAATACCAAAATTCAGTTCAGCAGAGTTTCTTACTGCTTTCCTCAAAATAAAAAAAAATATATAAACAAATATGTATTGCTGTCCTTTGCATCCCTCCTGGCAACAATATAGCTATACTAGAAGATATCTTACATTGGATATCCATAAGTTTTGCACAAGAAAAAATACTACTAGTTGATGTGAATGTCAGTTGGTTGGACATAAACTATAACTCCCCTACATCTAGCATGAACATATATAGTTTCACACATTTAATTAACAGCCCCACAAATTATAGCAAGACATCAAATTCTCTATTAGATTAGATCCTAGCATCAGATCCTAGCAAATACTAGACCAAAGGTACAATGTCAGACTCTCTCAGTGATCATCTCCAAATTTATATGACCAGACATCTCCCACATCCAGTTAAACATCATATTTCTAAAATAAAACACATCCTTTCCACGTTTAACCCAGAAATGTTCATTACTACACTATCATCTATAACTGGAACTTCCTAAAAATCCTCCCCTTAGATGATGCTGTAAATGAATTCATTGCAACTTTTCTAAATATCCTAAATAGCCTTGCACCTCCTAGAAGGAAGAGACTAAAAGCAAATAATGCAATTTGGCTGTCCAAAAAGAGTAGAATGCTAATGCAGTATAGAGAAAAAGCATGGAAAGAATGGCAAAAGTATAAAAATACCTCAATATCTTGAAAACGTCAGAATGCATTGCTATGGTAATAAACAGCAAATAAATGAAGACAAAAACTATGCTATAGCAGCTTTCAGAATAATACTAAACATAACCCTAAAACGTTCAGATATCCATTAAAGAAATCGTACATCCCAGCCAAAAAATCAACCCAAACCCCTATCCCAATAACTCACCACTTGAAACAGCAATACAGTTCAACTCTTATTTTATAGATAACATATCATCTTTACAAAGGACTCCTCAACATCTAATCCCAATCCTGCCAAACAGCCACATATCACAACATCCTCTTTTATCTTAAAACTTGTACCCACATCCTATATAAAACTACTCTTAAACAAACTTAAACAATGTTCTTCTGCAGCTGATGACCATCCAAGTGAGTACCTAAAAATAGCAGTCAATAACATTGCCTATACTGTCAAAATCCTTATAAATTTGTCAGTCCAGGAATTGCATGTCCCCCCATCTGGAAAAAGTCACACATTATCTCTCTGCACAAAAGAGGAAATTCCACATACATTAATAACTTTAGACCTATAGCAATCTTATCTCCTCTCACTAAAATACTTGACAAATGTAGTCAAAAACAATTGCTAGACTATCTCCTATAGGAAGAACTCCTGTCCCCTACACAACATGGCTTCCATCCTTCCCATAGTACTAGCACTGCCCTTCTAACCTACATAGATACTGTCAATAAAGCAAAAAATAATGGCAAACTAGTATCTTCCTTATTTCTAGACTTGTCTACAGCCTTTGAAACAGTTTGTCACAGCCAAGTTCTACTTCAAATGTCCTCACTAGGTCTCTCTTAGCCCACCCTTCTGTGGTTCAGAAATACCTGTCAAATAGATATCAGTCAGTAAAATGGCACTCCATGCTCTCTCCTTACCTCACAGTCACCATCGGTGTACCACAAGGCTCTGTCATTGGTCCCCTGCTGTTTATCATTTTCACCAACGCCCTCTATACATCTACAGAACAGCTCACCCTAATACAATAAGCAGATGATTCCACTTTCATTTGTACTTATGGCAACATGGTAAACTTAAAAAAAATTACTCAGAAAGCTTTAAAAGCCACTAAAACATGGCTTCATATCACACAACTCATGTTCAACTCAAAAAAGACCAAACTACTATTTTATCCCCAAATTATTCTCTCATGAAAAAACAAAATATAAAGTCCACTCTTTTATAATACAACTATTGAAGACACTTCTCATAGCAAATTATTAGGGGTGATAGTGGATGATAACTTTACATTCAACCTGCATGTACAAAATTGCATAAGAAAAACTCATTAGAAACTAGGGATGCTTTATAGAGTCAAACACTTTCTCACCAACACAGCTAAAACAACACTTACTACTACTTATCTCCTCTGCACACTTCTTTATGGTGCTCCCATCCTCACTAACTTCCAGGTTTCACAAAATTTAAAACTTGAATGATGCTATAACAAGGTTGCTAAATTTGCAGCCAATATCCCTTTCAGAACCCATCACTGTATAGTACTAAAAAGCCTAAATTGGTTAGAACTGCCTCATCAACTAACATATAGACAGCTTCTTACCACCTATAAAATTATTCAGCATCCAGCTGTCTGTTCAGCACTAAAAACATTCTACACAACTATGTTCCCAGTTGGTCATTGCAATCCACTGACCAAAAACTCCTGCCTGTCAACAAACCTATCAAATCTGCTGGGCATGGTCTGTACCCGTACAAGGTTGCTAAGATCTCGAACACCTTACTTGTATCCATCAGGTCAATACCCTCCATCCTAGCTTTCAAAACCACTCTGAAAGACTTTCTGTCTAAAATACATCTATGTTTCTGCTCAAAACCAGTATATACTATATCCCTAAATGTGAACAAGTACCTTTTCATTCCCTTTAACTCCTTACTCTCCCTTCTTCATTTGCTTCCTTACTTCTATTAAACACTCTTCCCGGACTTTCTCTTTCCTCACTTCATATTGCAATTTCTGTTTGTATTAAACTAACTTACCTTTTATTCCTCTACAAACTGTCTAAAAGTTTTCTAAATAGTAAATGATTGTAATATAATGTGTATAGATTCTTAACCAAATGTTTTATATTATATCTAATTTGTTATAATTATATAAACTACAGATGTTTTTGTTTTATTTTTGAAGATTGTAAAATTATTGTTTTTAAAATGTTGTGAAATAATTTGGAGTTTTCTCACTGGGCCTCCACTGAAAATGAGCTTCTACTCAGTCAGACTTTCCCTGTAAATCAAATGTCAATAAATAAATAAACAATGTTTATTTCTCATGAAGTACAAACACCTATGAGTAACAAAGTGCAACTTAGTTCCTTTACAGTTTTTGGATAATGTAAGTTGAAATGTCAGTTTCTTTTATCATGCATTTCTTTGTTATTAATATGCATAGGTGTTTGAGAATGTGAATTCATAGGTTCATAGTTATATACTAGGCTAAAGACTACCAGGGCCTTTATACTCCTAGTCATGTTATCCAACCCATTTGTGTCCCTATGTATTATGGGCATTTATTAGTAAGGGGTATATTAATTAGGATGTTTCCAGAGTTTATGTGGGAGGCACATGTTAGACAGAGGCAGACAGCAATGCCCAAACTATCAGAGACATGGTGGCCAGGCCCAGGGTGATTTTTTTATTTCCCATTCATTGGTCAAGATTATGCTTAAACAGGGTGAGGGATGGACTCTGCTTTACATCCTGTTCCAGAGTATGGGGATCCTCTGAGACACATATCTGCCTCACCAGCATGTCTTATTTATGTCACACACAAAATTATAATCCTTGGATCTAGTAGTTCTAATGCTGTTAATTTTGCAGATGTACAAAACAACCATGAGAGCTGGATCTGAAGATGCCTTGTATGGTAGGCATAGATTACCTGTCAATAACCTGTGTGGAGAAAGAGTGTAGAGATAGGGATTTAAAGCGATCCATATAGGACAATCTGTTTATACCCTAGATTCTCCTGGTAAGAAACTTTTGAGGGCATTCCAACTGTTGCTTATGTTTGGTCAGGTACTTGCTGAAGGGGTCATTATACTCAATGATGGCTCTGATAAGGGCTGAAAAAAGTGGCAGTATGACTTCCTTGGGCTAGATGCCATGCCTTTACTTATAAGATGGACAACATAGAAGGATTTCTCAAGACCTTGGGCATATGTTGAATAAAGACCAGATTACTGTTTACATATGCTACCAGATCCCTGACTACTGGGTCAACTCTTTAGGGTTGTCTTAACAATGGAGTAGTTAGCCTGGGTGCCAGTTTTCCCAAAAGGACTATAATTCATTTCTTGACATTGAGCTTTAGTCCATGACTTTGGCACTAGTCAGTTATCTAAGTTAGACCCCCTTTTAAGATGTTTGTGTCATTGGGAGAATCTCCAAATTTGCAGTCATCTGCAACCTTGGTGAGTCAAATGCCCTTGATATAAGCCTTTACCTCCAAGAAGTAGATGCCATGTAGAAGTGGTCCCAGCATGGAGCCCTAAGGTAGCTTGCTGGTGACCAGTCTCTTAGTGGAGCAGGTATCACCAGTCCTGACTTCCAGGGTCCTGTCTGTGAGCCAGCTAGCAATCCAATGAGTTATGTTGGAGTTTATGCCCAATTCAGCGTGTTTGCCAATTACACCAGAGTGGAGTATTGCATCAAACACCTTAGCAAGGTCCAGGTAGGTAGTATGCAACATTTTCACCTTATCCATTCCTTGGAGATCTTCTCAAAGTATTCTACCAGGTTTAGTAGGTATGATCTTCCCTTGACAAAGCTGAACTGGTTGGGGTCCAGAGTCTGTAGGCTGCCTATGTCTTTGTTTATCATTTCCATGATAATCCATTGCATGGCTTTGCATATTAAACTAGTCAAACTAATAGGTCTATAGTTTCTGGAGTCAGTTGATGGTTTAACCTTGTATAGTGGGATCACCCTTGCAGTCCTCCATTCTCATGTTACAAAGCCTGTTTTGAGGTTATAGTCAAAACATGACTCAAGTGGTCCTGATAGGCCATGTTTCCAGCTATTTAACAGTCATCCTGGGATAATGTCAGAGCCCACTGAGGCTGTGTTTTTGGCCTTAGTATTCACCACCAGGACCTGCTCCCTGTTAAAAGTTGTGGGGGGGGGGGTAGTGGATATTTCATGAAGGGAGGGAGGCAGGGGGAGCTTTACATAGCCAAATTCTTTTCTCATCAATGCAACTAAAACTACATTTGCCACTACTTATCTTCTCCCCACACTGCTTTAAGGCACTCCCATCCTTACTAACCTCCAGTTGTCAAACAAATCAAACTGCAAACAAGATCCAATTTATTCTCTGACTTTAGCGCCTCGACTTAAACAGTCGTCAAGAAGTATACAAAACATTACCAAATCATTCCCCTTAAATACCCAATGAAAACAATTAATAAATCAATTTAAAGAACAATTAAATACACATTTATATAATTAAATGAAGTACTTCCAATTAATCTCACAATTAAGACCATGTGGAACCATAGTATTATATTTTAAAATCAATAAAGATTCTTTAAATGACAATTGATCTTTTAACATTTCCTCATCTCCTAATTTCACAACATTTTTTTCTAGAGCAGTTGCCTGTAATAATTTATATTGTGAAATTCTTTAAAACTGACAGCAATAGAACTTTCTATTTTACATTTTTTAATGTCTTTAACATGTTCCTGTAAATGACATTTAAACATTTGGCAGGATTCACGATGGCTTGCACAGAGTCTAAGAGTCGTGTAAGACTCCATGCAGCCATCGCGATCCAGGAACAGCCCGAAATCCCATGTAAGAAACCAGCTAAAATGACTCTTACACGGGCAGGGCGTGGATATGCTAATCACCTCACTTGCAGCCAAAAGGCATGCAAATGAGGTAGATTAGCGATCCACGAAGCTGAAACCAGCCCATGTAAGAGTCGTGTTAGGTGCAGAAATGTACTCAGTTGACAACTGAGTACGTTACTGCAAATAACACAATGGAGCCATGACAGCTCCAAATAAAGTGTGCAAATGTTGCAGTCAGCATGCCAATGGCCAAATATGTGGCCATTGGCATGGTAACCCGATGCAAATATGAAATAAAATAATTTTTTTTTCAGCGATCGGCAATGTTTAAACGCAGCGCAGCCCCGCGCTTATGGGCTGCACAATATAAAACAGAAAAATAAAGGTTTGAAACCCACAAATGTGGGTTTTATGTAATGCATGGATTTGCAATGCAGGGACTAGCACACCAAAAACAACATGGCCACCGTCTAGTGGTTGCTATGGGGGGAAGCTGAGTGTAAGACATGTAACTAAACATTAGTAGGCAATCCTATGTAAATGAGTGGTAGGATAGTGAATCACACTGTCATATAGCAAATGAGCACATTCCGTGTAGTGTAAGAGTTAGAAAAGGGGGAGTAACAGAATAGGAGATAGGTGACATCACAGGAGGAATGTCAGGAAGAAATCAAGCTCATTGGAGCAAAGTGGTATGCGAAAGATGTCAATCACACAGCATAAAAAGAGGAGTGTCAACAGATAAACATGGGAAAGTCAAGAAATGGAAGGTGTACACTGTGGCCAACACCAAATTTTCTTGCTGTACGTGAATGCACGCGTGTGCACGCTGGGAGCCGCGAGTAAGACAGAGTGCGCGCATGTAAGGCAGAGTAAGCATGTAGGAGCCTGTTTAAAAATCTGTAAACCTGTTTGCACTGGTGTGCGCGTGTTTTAATCCGAATAAGCAGATTCTAGTCAGTGTAAGCATGTGTGTGCGTGGTAGCCACTGTGAGCGTGTTTTCGCTGGTATGCGTGCTGCTCCCCCCTGAGGAAACAGAGAGGAAAAAGGAAGCAGAAGAAATAGTAGGAAACTAGCAGGGAATACTTGTAGAGGTAGCAGGTGAAAACAATTAGAAGCAGGCAATTACACAGGCAGAATACAAGCCCAGCCCAGCACTTAAAACACTGCAAACAGCATTGCAGAATGTTTCTCTCAAGAGATACAGCAAGACAGGAATAAGCTAGTAGAAGTGAAAACTGAAAAAGCTGCACTCAGACCAAACATGCTAGGGGCTGCCATAGCTGTCATAAGGAGACATAGGAGACTTGCTGAGGGTGGTGACAATTGAAATGCTGCCAGACAACCCACAGTGAGGAGACGGAGAAGAGTGTACAGGCCCAGGGTCACCTACCAGGGGTTACATGAGCTGGAGATAGTGGAGTGCTATTGAGTGGACAGAGACCTCCTGCAGCAAATTGTTGAGCTGTGCAGGCCACACCTCACACACAGAACCAACAGAGGGGAACCCATCCCAGTGGAAACCAAGGTATGTGTTGGGCTAAGAATATTAGCAACAGGTACCTTCCAGAGACCAACTGGTGATATGATGGGGATATCACAGGCATCAGCCTCCAGGGTACTGCACCAGTTCCTGGAAGCCATGTCAGCACATGTCGGTGAGCATGTATATTTCCCCAATGCCCGTGAGGTATTGGCCAGCAATATGCGTCTCTTCCAGCAAATAGCGGAATACCCTGAGGTAGTGGGTGCAATAGACTGCACGCACATATGCATCAAAGCACCAGCCGGTGAGCGGGGTAGGGCATACAGTAACCGCAAGGGCTTCCCCTCCATCAACTGCCAGGTCGTGTGTGATGCCCAGTGCATAATAATGAATGTGTGTGCTGGCTGCCCTGGGAGCTACCATGATTCCCATATCTGGCATTTGACGCAGCTTTACCAGACATTTGCCAATGGGGACATCCCACATGGTCACCTAGTGGGGGATGCAGGTTATGCACTGGAGCCGTGGCTGATGACACCCATCAGAAACGCACACACACCCAAACAGGAATGCCATAATGAGGCACACGCACAAACACGTAATGTAATAGATCGTGTGTTTGGGCTGCTTAAGTCACGGTTCCAGTGCCTGGACACATCTGGTGGAGCCTTGCAGTACTCACCAACTACATGTACCCAAATTGTCATGGTATGTGCTATGCTACATAATATGATTCTGCGAAAACAGCTGCAGCAGGACCAGCATAGGGCCGGGACAAACAGCTCCCCACCATTGCCAAGGCCATCACAGGCAGAGCATGACTCGGAGGAGGAAAAACCTGAGCCTGCCCCAGTAGGCAGAAGGAGGCATGCCCAGTATGCCCTGGCCTTGGCAAAGAGGCAACGTATTGCACATACACTGGCTCAGTAGGAACCCTGGGAATGATACCCCTCTCTGACTCACTCATATAGTAACAGGGACGCCTAACATGACACAACATGCTCTCAAACATGTACAGGGAGTGTAGTATGTGCATCCGACAGAGGCAGCCCTGCAGCACCACCTGAGGCATGATTGCCATGTGTTAAGCAATGTAACACCATCTAGTATATGCAAACATGAAGACCCAACCTAACATCTCACCCTCACCAAGCATGATGCCACACTATGAAGACAACAAGATCAAGTACAATAATTGGCTGAGGTATTGCTGTTAGCAAGGGGAAACACATGGCTGACAGCCTGGGCTGACATGGCGAGCAAGACATGATGCCCCACCTGCTAGGGATGGCACGCACCCAGCACACCTGGCTGTGTGGATACTGGCAAAGGCTGTTGTCACCCCCACTGTGCCTGGAATAGGTAAGTCTGGAAACACAAACCCACCACCATAGGTAGCACAAGGGATAATAACCTGGACGTAATGCTACCCAATGCCAGAAGTCTAAACTGCAAGGTGCATGCAGACCAAACCCACCACAGCATGGAGAATGGTAATATGTGTTCTGTAACAGAAACCTGGGCAAGGCCCAGAAGAGCACCTTAATACTACCAGGTTATGCCTCATACCATGCTCTACAGCTCCAAAACATGGAACACATGACAATAGGAGTGTGGCTACCAGTAATTATCAAGGATAACCACACCCCCAGGTTGGTACCACAGCAAGAAGCAGCATGGACTACCACGGGCAAGTAACACTGTCTCAAACTGTGTACCTGTTTGAAGCCTGCTACAGATCACACACACAAACCCAGGTACCCCAGCCAGCCTTCCTGAAGACACTGCAGAGTATGAATGTCTCAACAAATACCAAACAAGGCACACACAAAGTATGACATAGGTGGCAATCCATTATGTATGGAAGAAGTAATCAGGGACCTAGGGACACAAGTGGACGGTAACCTGTCATGTGACACTCACATTGCCAAGGTGGCCAGGAAGACCTGCTATATTGACCACCTTAATATGAAAGGATGCACATGTAGAGCTAGAGAGGTCACTGTGCCCCCATACTCTTCCCTTATCAGGCCCATACATGACAACAATGCCCCAGTTCGGATGTACCTTACCTTACACCTGCAGCAGTCAGAAAGACCCCAAATGTACCCCACCAACAGAATAAAGGGTCCAAACATTGGACATCTGTAGCCTGGCTGAAGAAACCACAGCCCAATTCAGAAGCATACTGCACAGTCAGAGGTGATATATGCCTGATGTACAAGGCCAAGTCCAATCCAGAATGAATGGACATGCTCCGCTGCAGAAACCCCAAATCCAGCAGACACACCACAGTGAGATATCTCAACCTCCACACATAGATTAATAGGATGTGCTGGAGGGACAGATCCATAACCCAGAGGCTCCTGACACTCTGGAACAGAATCCCAGTCCATGATAGGCTGAGCTCCACACACAAACACAACAAGAGAAATCCGGTAAAGTGCATGGGAGATAGTAGGTGTACACTGGGGGCCATCCCTGTGTCACATCTAGGAAAGTAAACCCTACGTGGGCATAATATGCACATTGCAAGGGGTGTTGAGACCCACACACAGTCTGTCCGTGCTCAAACAAGGCCAGGTCAGATAGCCTAGTATGAACCTATGAACCTATGATGATACAAATTGTGCAGGACACAAAGGATTATCACACAGCTGTCCTACCTGTTGGTAGGAACCATGGTGATAATCCATAGATATGCTCTGCAGCACTCTAATATCACAAACAATACACCAAACCCACACACATTGCCAAGAGCCTTCCGAACAGATTCCTTCCAAACTCCCCACCAGCACCTAACTGCCAAATATCTATCCCAGGAGAGTGCTGGCCCCCTGACATTGCAGATGCTGAGGTAGCAGCAAGCATCCACAAAGCACAGCACACAACATCAATGGTACCAGATGGTGTCCTGGGTTGTGTCCAACAAGTACTGTAAGAAGAATGGAACAGCAAATAGCAGTACTGCGCACTATCAGTCCTACCACAGGATATGTACCCAAAGAGCAGTGTACAGCAACAGTGGTCCCACACCACAAAGGGGGTGCCTGAATGGATACTGCAAACTATCACCCCTCAACCCCGACTATCTAGGTTGGCAAAGTAATGGAGAGGATGATCATGGATCCCATGAGTAACGAGATTGGGTACCTACAGACATTGGACCCTACCCAGTGTGGCTGTCATAGGGCAGATCCTGCCCCTTACACATGTCTGACTCATGTGAAATGTGCACCAAGGCCATTGATGTGGGGAATGTTGATCACACAGCCTATCTGGACCTTGCTAAACCCTTCCATACAATACCCCAGTTAGTGGTACAGATAAGTTCACCAGCCTAACTATAAACCCCTATGCAAGTAGATGGGTTGCAAACCAGCTCAAGGACAGAACTGACCTGGTCAGACATGCTGCAGCCATGGCAGACTGCAAACCAGGTACAACTGGCATCCCACAAGGCATGGTCCTGGGACCTCTCTTGTATGCTATATATGTCACATAGGTACAGGCCAACATGGAAGGACTCTGTCTGAACAGGTTCACAGAGGACTACAAACTGGCCACCATATCGGACCCTCCAGCTGACACAAGTAACCTACAAAAGGCACACATAGAAACAGACAAGTGGTGCCACAGCCATGTCAACAAGCTAAATGCAGAATAGTGTATAGTCAACCCCTGTGGAAACACAGTACATGGCCAGAAATTACCACATAGGTGTTAACCCAGTAAGTACATCAGGAGCAATAAGAGACCTGGGGACACAAGGTGATAGATATCCTGCATGTGACAACCATGTGTCTGTAGTGGTTACAGAAACATACCATATACCCACCTAATCATGAAGGTAAGCACAGCTTGGTTAGGGTATGTCAATGTGCCTCTCCAGTCATCCATCAGCAGCCTCACAATTGTGTACAATGGCCATTCAGGGATGTACCGTAGCAGACACCTGCAGCAACTGGAAAGACCACACAAATACCCCACCAGGAGGATCACAGAGCTGTAACAGATGCCATGTGTCACCTGATTAAAGAAACTGCAGCTCCACACAGTGCCATACTGCCTGGCTGGAGGTGAACTGTGCCTGATGTATAGAGCCATGACCAACCTGGTATCAATGGACATTTGGCACCATGTAAACACTGAATGCTGGTGAACTATGCAGCTGACAGGCCTGAACCCCAGCACAGACATAAACAGGACATGCTGTACCGATTGGTCTATAACCCAGAAGCTCACTCCACTCACGACTAAACTCCCACTACAGGATATCCAGGGAGTCCCTCAGTGACTGTCATCCAGAGGAATCATGATGACTGGATGGGAGATGGTAGGTGTACCCTGGATATCACCTGTATGTCATGGGTAGACAGAGGCACAGCACACTAACCATGACATATGTCATGGCAAACACCAGTAAATGTGTGTTGAAGGACAAACACTCTCTGACTAGCATTACAAATGGACTAGGGCACATGGCCATTGTTTGTCACTGTCCACACAAGTTGTGGAATACATTAACAATGTCAGACAATCATGTACTATGCTGTCCATATCTGAACAAACTGCAACATGGTCATATCTGCACAACTGGCCCTCAACCAGTCTGGTGTGCTCACTATAAATATTACAAGCAGTGATAGGACTGAAACCAATTATACTGTCCACCACAGTGAAAGTTCTGCACCAGTACACTATACGACAATACAACTGTTTGGTCAGCAGGAAAGGATGATGACAACTGTATGCAAACTATCCCATGGTGACCCTGCAGGCACAGCATAATGCCTGTTAGGTTCAGACACAAAGCAGTTGGGCAGTAAGAACACAACCTGATGTCCAACACTCAGCTGTACATGTGATATATAGATGGCGTCCACACACAAACAGAAATGTGGTGGTCCACAGATCCCAACATAAGGAAAGGTCACACTGGGCATGCTCGCACACTTAGATAAATGAGACGTGGCAGTCAAGAAGCCATACAAACTGTGAACTGGGCATGCTCACACACTTGGGCCATGTCACAGTTCAGCAGTTGCACACACATATCTGGAATTTCTATGTGTTAACACAGGAACCTCCCACAATACAGACATCTGCCCAGTGCACACAATGAAGTTACAACAGAGACATAAGTAAAGTACTGGATCCCACTCATATGCAAACATCTCCCACAGTACACACATTGTTTATAGAGATAGGGAAGGCTATGGCAATAAAGACCCACAAACAGTATATGAGCAACAGATACTTGCATCTGACAGGTAAACATATGGCCGTAGAGTGCAATACTAGACTGTTGACCCTAGGGAATACAGAAGGCTATCCACAGTGTATTTGGCATCTGCCTCCACAGTACAGTAGGCCACTGTGCCTGTGCAAAGTTAATGCATAGATATGCTCTCCCCTGTACTGATGGATAGTAACAGATGTACATACCTCTTCATCCATAATGATGTCAGCACACTATACATATGTCAGGAGCAGAAATTATACTCAGTAATGTGAATAGTGCGCTCCGCTACTGCGTCTCTAACAAGTGTCAAAATATAGTTAGGTAGGGGATTGAATCCTGCAAATGCTCAGTATGTGTGTGGGGGAGTAGTGTGTGCAATTCCATGTGTAAGGGAAATGTCCCTTTTGGCAACTATTACTACACAACACATGCTGCATATTCCACTGTCTAAACACTGATGATGTCAGCACCCTATAAGTACAGCAGGAGAAAGCAATCCCCCCAGTAATGCAAATAGCGCGCTCTGCTAATGCGTCTCTCACAAGTGTCATTACATAGGTAGGTAGGGGTTTGAATCTTGCAAGTGCACAGTGTGTGTGTGAATGTGGGTGGGGGAGTAGTGTGTGCAATTCCATGTGTAAGAGGAATGTCCCTTTTGGCAACTATTACTACACAACACATGCTGCATATTCCACTGTCTAAACACTGATGATGTCAGCACCCTATAAGTACAGCAGGAGAAAGCAATCCCCCCAGTAATGCAAATAGCGCGCTCTGCTACTGCGTCTCTCACAAGTGTCATAACATAGTTAGGTAGGGGTTTGAATCCTGCAAGTGCACAGTGTGTGTGTGAATGGGTGTGGGGGAGTACTGTGTGCAGTTCCATATGTAAGAGAAATGTCCCTTTGACAACTATTACTACACAACACATGTTGCATATTCCACTGTCTAAACACCAATGATGTCAGCACCCTATAAGTACCACAGGAGAAAGCAATCCCCCCAGTAATGCAAATAGCATGCTCTGCTACTGCATCTCTCACAAGTGTCATAACATAGTTAGGTAGGGGTATGAATCCTGCAAGTGCACAGTATGGGTGTGGAGGAGTAGTGTGTGCAATTCCATATGTAAGAGAAATGTCCCTTTTGGCAACTATTACTACACAACACATGCTGCATATTCCACTGTCTAAACACAGATGATTTCAGCACCCTATAAGTACAGCAGGAGAAAGCAATCCTCCCAGTAATAAAAATAGCGTGCTCTGCTACTGCGTCTCTCACAAGTGATCTAACATAATTAGGTAGGGGTTTATATCCTACAAAAGCCATGTGTATTTTTGTCACACAGTTTGTCCATGTGTGTGGGGTGTTGTTCCCAATATTGCACGACATACATTATATCAGTAATGTCAATGCACACATGATGTATGTGTGTGCCACCTACACATATGTACCTGTGAACTGCAATAGTTCCCATGTCCGAAGCCTGCCTCATGTGAATACATGAAATATGCATCAGACAACTGTATGGCTGTGGTGTTCTGTGCAGGGGCTGCATGTGGTATGTGACTAGACAGTGTGGGTTGTAGATGGTGTCATCCCACCAGCGAGGGATACATGACTGGTCTGGAGTATATAGTCCACATGTTGGTGATGAACAGGTGCAGCATGTTGTCAACTCTTGTGGGAGTGGTAACAAGTTGTTCCATAGCAATGCAGGGAATGAATGATAAGAACCCTTCAGATAGGGTCCTGGAGCTAGAGTACTGCTCACACTCTATGTTTGGGTAGTCGCAGTACAACCATATAATGGTGTGTGTAGAGACCATCATATTCCCAGTGTTGTCAGGAAGGCCAAGTGGGTTTCCTGGGTATGGCAGTGTGGTGAGTGCCAGGCTATGAACCTGAAGGCAGTCTAACCCACTGTTAGTTGCACATGGATAGACTCTGATGCTTTGTGCAGTGCCACCAACCTGGGGGGGGGTGTGTATCTGAGGTGCCTGTGGATACATCCCCCCTGTTCTGGTTTGGTGCATGTGTAGGGGACGACAAGCATGGTATCAGGAATGACCTGGCACTGATGGTGTGCACCTGGGAGCCTTGTACCAGGAGTCTGTTACTGCATGGATATTGCTGTACCCCATGCTAAGGGCAGTTCCCACTGCATGCATCTTGAGGTTTACACTGCTGCTGTTGAGTAGCATGTCTATTAGTGTCCTATCCCGTGTGATACCTGTGTAGGTGGCTATGTAATGTCAGCCTTGTATACAAAGGCACTATGTGTGTAGCAACAGCCTCTGACAATATACAACGGCCCATGGGTGACAGGTGCAAGCTGTCACAAGCAAAGCAATGTGGCTTGTCCAGCATGTAATCCCACATTGACAGGCATTGGATCCCATTTGAATGTCACTGAAACATACGTTAATTGCAGAAAATGATGATACTGTCTACATATTGTGGTAGCATTCTTGGTGAGGGTGAGATGCTACTCAAGGCCAGGGTCATACCAGCCTGTGCCACAAGCTCAGACAGCCCCTCTATGTCCCCTAACATGTAGTCCAGGGAGGTGAGGCAGAGGTCATACACACTGGCACAGACAATGACTGAGTCATACTTCTACATGCCTTGGAGTGACCAGTATGCTTGTGTTATGTGGTGGATCATAGTGCCCGATGGGCAGCTCAGCATGACTGCCACCTTGTTCAGCCTGGTGAGCAGGACCTCAGTGTACCTGATGATAGAGGTACCTCATACAACTGCAGCAGGTGTGTTGTCAAGCCGTATGGCCTGTGACTGTTTGGCACACAGGCTTTGTGAGCTATGTGTTGCATGTGCTCTGCTCTGGCTTAACGTTTGCTTGTGTGTCTGCTTTGCAGGTGTCAGCTGCTCAGGCAGGATGCTATTCTGAGAGTCGAATAATGTACCTGTGTGTTTTTGTGTTTGGATTGCGGTCATGGCAGGTCTATGGGAGACTGGTACTGTAGTATCCCACTCCACCTGACAGGGAATGCCAGTGCTGAGTTAACAGAGCTTAGCCCCCAGTTTGGCTATGTGGTTGCATCTCTCACATGTGTTGTACGTGTATGGGAAGGGGATAGGGTTGTCTGTGTACATGAGGCAGCTGTAACATTGCCACATGACTCACAGATTCACCAACTGGACCTGAGAGTAGATCGACAGGTGACCTTTGCACATGCTACCATAGCATTGTGACTCCCATACTAAGTAACGGCACATAGGGCCAGTGGGGAACAAGGTACTCAAGGTGACTATGTGAGGGTGTAGTGCTCCTGATTTGTAAGTGCTGGCATATATGAATGCTGTCTTGAGCAAATGTGAGGTAAGTCATATGCAATGTGTTACAGGCAAGCTACATGCAAACAGGACAAACAGTGATGTTCTGTCAAGTGAGACATGGACATCAGTACAGTAAGCAATACAGATGTCACTAGGGATCCACAGAGGCACTGTAAATCTGCACTGCAGGTGGAATCAGTGTTTCAGGAACATAGGCAAACATGCATACAGACAAAGCTACAGTCAGCAGGCCTGTATGTAGACTATGCTACAACAAACAAGGTGTACGACTTCCAGTAGGTAACAGTGCATATATGCAGGCACTATAAGCCAGTACCCAGACATTCACAGGTCAGACGGGCTGGGTCCAGCCGCACTCCACACAAGTGTATAGACCACATACCTTCGTAATGTTGAATAACTGGCCTGATACCCAAGTGCTCATACCTGTAATAATACACATGTCAAATAACAGACACTGAGCCCTCATTCAGCAGTTCCAGACTTAGTATGATGTATGCTACCTGTCCTGGCACCACAGTATCCTTGACATGTATGGACAATATCCCTCCTGTCATAGTTAGTTCTGTGTTTTGGTGCTGTCATGCATGGTATGAGGTGTGACCTTGTAGTGCTAGTGTGCTGTTGTGAGCCTCAAACCTGTTGTGTAGTACTGCACAGATATCAACATCCTGAAACATCCGCATTGCAGAGTCGTGTGCGGACAGCATGCAACTCGCAGTTGACATGATCATCATTGAGTATCAATATGTACATTGTTGTATCCCCTGTGCTACCTATGTAGTTGGCCATCCCTTGACATCCTCACCACCAGTATGCAAAGATGTGCAGACAGAACACTGTGGTAATTACTATGGGTGTACAAAACAATACAATGACATTCATACTGTAACTGCATCAGGCATGCTGGTATATACACACAATGATATCATTACACTGTACTGTTGTCAACATCATACTATTACAACATGTCTATGTAGTCACCCTGTGCATCAGCACCATGTTAACCTGTTCCTGCACCGGTTTTACAGATTGCAGGAGGTGGCACAGTTTCATCATATGCACAGGGTGTGTACCTGGTATGCCTGAGTCTGCCACTGATACAACCAATTGACATGTCTGTGTGTGTGTGTTGGTGAGGGACAGCAGTACAAGATGGGGCAATGTTGATGCAGTGTGTGCATGTATGTGTTAGCCCTAGGTGTTATCACTTTGCATGTGTGTATGAATGCACACAGTCCCACCTCATGGCTGCCATATACAGGTGTTTGTGGACAGCCACAGACTGTACCTGCCAGGTCATACAGATCACTGTCTGTGGCCACGGACACGGTACCTGTGCCTGGCAGGGGTGCTACAGACCATATCAGGTACTAAGCCAGACTGGGTACTGTCATCAGAAGCAGGTGGTTGGTGACTGGAGACAGGTCCCTGTTGGGACTGTCCAGCGCCATGTGCACATGGTCTCCTGGGGCGATCTGATGACAGCACAGACCCAGCATTGCTGGGGCTGCTGCTGGCACTATGTGAGTGGCCACAGGCCTGTTGTCATCCGCGATGGCTGCCAGCTGCTGCTGTTGCTGGCATATGGCCACGTTGATGCCTCAACCATACACCATTGCCCTAGCTCATGGACATGTAGTTGTGGAGCAGATCTAATGTGCCCCCCCAACGTCTGTCAATGACCTCGGTGAAGTTACGGATGGCAGCCGCAACATCATGCATACTGTCACTCATGGTTGTGCGACATGCTCTCAGCTCCCTCAGACCCTGTCTGGTGTACCGTTCCATACGTGACTGTGCCTGCATTACAGCCCGAAACATAGCTGAGGTTGAAAGACCTCTGTGGGCATGCCTGACAGGGGCGGTATGCCCACGGATGCTCCCACGAGAACCCCTGGACGTCTGCCTGTGTGGTACCATGTCAGAACCCTGGCCATGGCTGCTGTGTGGGGAAGCATGTGCCACCGATACCACATTACTCTGGTCAATGCCCACTGTATCCTGTCCATCACCTAGGGACATTGGTGACAAAGGATGTATTGGCAGGATGACTGTGCACATTGATGGGGTCGACAGCTGTGTAGTGTCAATTGGCTGACCAATGACGGACCCTGGCACACCTACCTGTGCCATTACACAGGTATCATCATTATCACTATCCACAGCAGCTGATTCAGGTCCCCTGCTGCACAACACCAGAGCAGCACCAGAACCTGTGGGAGTAAGACAGGGAACACAGTTTACAATGTGTACACAATGTCATCACTGATGCACACATGCACACATGCACACATGGGCACATGCACACATGCACACATGGGCACATGCACACATGCACACATGGGCACATGCACACATGCACACATGTACACATGGGCACATGCACACATGCACACATGGGCACATGCACACATGCACACATGCACACATGTGCACATGGGCACATGGGCTCATGCACACATGCACACATGCACACATGCACACATGGGCACATGGGCACATGCACACATGCACACATGCACACATGCACACATCTCAGTATATGAGATATCAACCCACAGACACAAACACACCTGCAATCAAACACATAGCACTACTGCTTCAACCTATTATTGCTATTAGTATCAAGAGTATTGAAGGTAATGGTAGTACACACTCACCAGCATGGATAGGCTGCCTTGCAGTTACACCAGAGGGACCTGCAGAAAAGAGACATTTATCGTCAGTGGGCACAACTGTGCCATTGATACTGTGGGCATGATACAGTTCAGTAGTGCAACAGTTAGCTTCCACAGGTGTACTGCTGATATTGAGGATATCACTCTTGCACAATAATTACCAAGATTACAGCTACAAAATGAGGACACACCTCACACATGCATAACCTAACAGTGTACAGAACAGTCAACTATTCACATGGCTTGTTACCTGCACGCTCCATGTCCTGCTGCTGTGTGGCTCCAGCCTCCATCATTACACATGTATGCTGCTGCTGTTGCTGTTGGGCTGGAGCCACAACACTTAGGAGTAGTCCCTCCAGTCTGATGAGGGGGGGATGTCTAGACACCCCACCACCTGTGGCAAGCTGCTGCCTGTGGATATCCGATGCAAGCTGACGGACATTTCTAATTAAATCACTGGAGTGATGGCGTACCTGCTCATATGTCCGGTTATGTGTGCCTATGTCATTTACCCGACAGACCAGGTCTTGCCACAGTGCAGCCCTCTCCTGCTGGTTCTGGCTGGTGCGGGAAAAGAGTACAGCGAAATCCCGCACCAGGCTCTGGTGTATCTCTTCCTCCTCTGCAGCGGAGTAGACAGGGTTCCACTGGTGAACCATAGCCCTGAAAAGGAGAAGGAAAATATGTCAGCAATATCTGTCAGCAAACTATGGCACACATAATACACATAATACTCGACTGCAGTGATATAACTTAACCACCATATATGGCATCTGTCTGTCTATTGGGGGATACACATGTAAATGACCAGATATCAGTGCTCATCCGACAACTGTGCAACAGTACCTGGCACACTACATACGACAGACTAGTATACTGCAGCAGTCACTGTCACACTGTTTCAGGTACAATACACAACCTCACACTGGGGGTTTGTATCAAGGTACTGTATGGGGAACATTATCAGCCCATGCACTGCACACAATGCACGTTACATATTTCACTGGTAATGCACACTACTCTTACTTGCCATAACCCTACCTACACCACAGTGACATACAGGGTAACACAGCACAACATATGGCAATGTAGTATGTGTTGATCGCAATGCCTCACACACCTGACTCTGGCCTCACACCAAGGACACACACTACCATGACAGACAGACAGTCATGGTGAGCAATCACACCAGTACACAGCATGCACCCAGTCACTGGCACACTCATTCCATCTCACATATTTTGTTTGCAATGTGTTCATGGGTGTGCATTGTGTCTTAGGTAGGTAGTGTGCTTTTGGCCCTGGGCCTACAGCAGCATACTGTTATGCTACCCTGCCCCTTGTGACACATGTGTTATGATCGTACCTGCTCCTTGCAAACAGTTACACAGGGTGACTCATATGGCATATTACCTATCTGCATAACATTCAGCAGGGGTATGTCTGACATCTACTCATGGGGAGCCTTGCTTCTTCATTCTGTGTGGTCTACTACAGGGTATGTCGTATCTGTGGGTAGGGTCCTGTACCTCCACCATGTGCTCTATACTGCAGTGACAAGGACGACAGACATAGGTAATTTGTGTTGTGGATGTTGGAGGTGTTACCATGGTTGTTAGACAACTGTCATGGGTGTGACCAAACTATGTATATCCAGCAGTGGTAACCTCTATGTAGGTAGTCTGTGTGTGCTCTGTGGTCTTGTCAGTCACTCTGCATAGGTATTGTGTTTGAGTGCATTGACTTAGTTACTTGCATATGTCTGTGTCCTTCTCCATATCTGTAGCTGTCATGGGAGGTACATACCGTGTAGGACATTGTGGGGTGTGGAGGGGTACAGTGACCTACAGGTCCATAGCTGACACACCATGTCCGTTGACACATTCCATGTACAGGTATTACAGGACTAGTGTGCCACTGTGTATATCGATGGGGAGCCTATTGTACACTTGTTGCCCCTGTTCCCCCCTTGACACATGCAGTGGTGGGCATGCATGCACATATGTGGTGGTTATTGGTGTCAGTGTTTTTGAATGGGGTATGGTACCCCAGTATCCACACTGGTGTTCACTCCATGCCTTTGACACCAGGCACCTGTTGCAAGACATCTGTACACATGTGCCTCACACAGTATATATATATATATATATATATATATATATATATATATATATATATATATATATATATACTGATATATTTATATCTGTATATAGATATATATATATGTTTGTATATATGTATATAATATGTATATATAGATGTAGATATATACATATAGATGTGGGGAGAGGGGAGAGAGAGAGAGACAGAGGAGAGTGAGAGTGAGAGGGGGTGGGACAGAGAGAGAGAGATAGTCATATACAGACATATCTGTTGTCAGTCAGATCTATCTGTATATGTATATGTATCTACATATATCTATATATGTATGTGTATATTACATATATCTGTACGTACATATTCTACCAATCTTGATGTCTGTGCAGTAATTGAGAACCTGGTTCAAGGCTCCTGAGAGCACACCAGCGGTACCAGGCTATACCCCGTATCATGCTTTCTGGCCCCAGGACTTGGGACAAAACAAAAAGGGAGGGGATGTGTCCATATTCATGAAGGACACCCACACCTCCAGGTTAGTGGCAACACATGAAGCATCACAGACCATCCAGGTGCAGATAACCGTAGGCAAACCTGCTATACAACTGGTAGCATGTTACAGACCACCCTCCCAATCTCAGGAACCACAGTCAGCCTTCCTGAAGACATTGGAGGATATGAATGTCCCACCACACACCATCATATTGGGAGACTTCAACTACCCTAACATACACTGGGTGCATTATTCTACCCCAAACACCCTAGCCCAAAGGTTCCCGGAATTCACTAAGTCAAATGCAATGGAACAGTTAGTCAGCTCTTCCACAAGGGGAGATATATACTAGACCTGATCATCACAAACATGGGGACAATGTGCTTCACACCGGGAGTATACCCCTCACTAGTCACATCTGACCACAGACTAATCCTCCTGGATATACATATCCCACCTTCCCCACAACACAAAAGACTACAGTGGAAAACCTCTCACATGCCGACTTTACACTTCTTATAAATGAGTTGGTATCCTTTATGCCCACTGGGTCAGTGGAAACCACATCCCACAATGCAGACACCTTCACATATGCTTTCTACGGACATCTCCAGGAATGCATGGATCATGCTATCCCAAATAAAACCAAGACCCTCTCCACCAAGGGCAGGCATCCTGTCTGGTGGACCCCAGCATTGAACAAATTGTATAACAACAGAAGGTAGCTACTGCACGGCAGAGCAGAATTCCATAGAGCTAAGGCATCTCTGATCAGCAGTAGTAGAAAGATACGTTTTGTCGTACAAACATGCAAGGCCAACAATGAGAGGGACATCGCTATGGACACTACAGATAACCACAAGGCCTTCTTCTGCTATGTTACACACCTGGGTGGGAACCCTCAGATATGTTCAAAGTTAGTTCACAGTGACAAAAGCTACACTGAACACACAGATAATGCCAACATTCTGGCAGACAGGTTCAGTGCAGATTTCTCCCCTCCCTCACCCACACATGAGGAATTACTTATCCCAGCTGACTGTAACCTCCCTGTCATCTCAGATGTCCAGCTGGGAACCACCCTCAGCAAAGCTGTAAACACAGCATCAATGGGGCACGACGGTATTGCAGGTTGCATGCTACGTGAACTCCAAGAGGAGCTACACACGCACATTAAATGCTATTCAACCATAGCCTTACTATGGCATATGTACCTGGACACTGGCATACAGCAACAGTAGTCCCACTCCACAAAGGAGGCACCTCTACAGACCCTGGTAACTATCACCCCATAAGCTTAACCAGCCTGGTCTGCAACGCTATGGAAAGGATCATTATGGAACTCATACACAGAGACATTGGGGACTTAGACACTTCATCCCACCCGGTTTGGCTTTGTAGAGGGCAGATCCTGCCTTATGAACCTGGTTGACCTTTTCAAATCAGTCACTAGAGCCATTGACGAGGGCACAGCGGTCCATACAGCCTACCTGGACTTGCCTACGGCTTTCGACACAATACTGCACTCTGGCATCATAGACATGATCAACAGCTGAAATGTGAATCCATACGTCACAAGATGGGTTGCAAACCAGCTAATGGATAGCAACCCTACAGTCAAACTCACTGGTGCCATGTCAGACTCAGAGCCAGTCACAAGTGGTGTCCCACAGGGCTCTGTCCTGGGACCGCTCATGTTCAGCATATAATTCTCAGATGTGGAAGCAGACATGGGAGGGTAGTGGCTGACAATGTTCAAAGATGACTGCATACTAGGTGCCACAGTCGATACACCAGCTGACACATACATCCTACTGAAAGGCCTCATGGACACCGACAACTGGTGCCGGAGTCATGGCCTTAAACTGCATGCCACGTAATGTATAGTCATACCCTTTCAGATGGACAAGGTACTCACATATTATCACATAGACAGTAACCCACTGAGTACAGACAAAGTAATCGGAGACCTGGTGACACTGATCGATACTGACCTCTCATTTGACACCCACGTTGCCAAAGTGGTTGGATAGACTTCCTACCTTGCCCACCTTATCATGAAGGGATTCACATCCAGATCAAAAGGGGTCATTGTACCCTATACTCCTCCCTTATCAGGCCCATGACTGTGTACTATGCCCCATTTGGTATGTACCTCACCTGGCACTTGCAACAGCAAGGGGGACCCCATAAGTACATCACCAGGAGGATCAAGGGTCTCCAACAACTTTCATATGCTGCCAGACTAAAGTAACTCATGCTCTATTCCATAGCATACTGCCTACTTAGGGGTGATCTGTGCCTGATGTACAAGGCCATGTCCAATCAGGTATTGATGGACATGTTCCACCTCATACAATCCAAATCCATCAGAATGACAACAGCTACAGATTTAAACCTCAGCACACATATGAATAGGAGATACTGTAGGGACAGATCCATCACTAAGAGGCTTCCCATACTGTGGAACAGGATCCTAGTTCATGTTAGGCAGAGACCCTCACTGACACTCTTCATGTGAATTCTTGACGAGTGGATGGGAGATCATAGGTTTACACCAGGGGTCATATCTGTGACACTACTAGACAGAGGCACAGTAAACTAATGCTATTATGTACGGGGGTCTTCACTGTGTCACTACTATACAGAGGCGCAATTTTATAAATCTATTCTATGCACTGTCTGCAGATAGCCTAATACTAATCTATGACACTGTGAAACTATATATGTCTATGTATTTCTACATCCCTCTCTATCTATGTATACACATATCCATATTATATATATATATATATATATATATATGGTTTACTATCAGATTGATGACGTCACTTTCGGTGAGCGTTGTATAGGCGAGCGCATAAGGTCAGAAACACAAATAGGCAGTAAAATCAATCGAGAACGGTTTTACCATGGGTCGAGGTAGAGGATGTTTGTAGTAGGGTATTATACTGTACACCTACCTCGACCCATGGTAAAACCGTTCCTCGATTGATTTTACTGCCTTCAACATTTGTGTTTCCGACCTTATGCGTTCGTCTATACAACGCTCGACCGAAAGGACGTTCGCGAATCTGATAGTAAACCTATATATATATATATATATATATATATATATATATACATACATACATATCTCGATATACATACGTATACACATGTTAGATATATATATATATATATATATATATATATATATATATATATATATATATATATATATATATATATATACTCCTTTTTAGTTCCACATATGTATACACACAGTAACATACTGCTAAACATCCATTACTGTACAACCTACTTGTACATTGCACTACAACCTACATTGCTACGTGCACATAGCTACCTTCACATACATATGTATGTAGAGCCTTCAGTAACAGTTGCAGTATGTCCCCGGCCCTATGCACATCTTCATATACATCGATACAGACCAATAACACATCTGGAGGGTACACAGTATGTAGACTATTATAGTAGTACTTTACATTACCTGTGTTTGTTGCAGCTGTTTGCGTAGGCTTGCAGTTACTTGGCCTGCTGTCAGCCTCTTTGTTTTGTTGTTACAGGTTTTTTTTTTCTCTCTTTCTTTCTTTCTTTCTTTCTTTCTTTCTTTCTTTCTTTCTTTCTTTCTTTCTCTCTCTCTCTCTCTCTCTCTCTCTCTCTCTCTCTACCTCCTGCGGGTGCAATGAAAGTATTGCATGTGTGGACTGGGAGTACAGGATGCTTTTGTAGGTATCTGCACATGTCCATGTGATGGCCTCTACACCAGTTGTTAGCCAGCATTTACTAATTGCATGCAGCCTGTTGTATAGTGGTTGCAGTTCTCACTGTGATTACAGGACTGTGCTATAAAAAGGTCTGTTAGGTAGGCGTAGCCCTTTCAGATTATCAGGGTGGGGACCATGCTGGTTTGCTGTGGACACTGTTCTGTGAGTGTAAGGGTTGGTATGTCTCTCATATTTCAGGCTGTGTTGTAGACACTGCAATGCATGTTGTTCTCTAAGCTGAGTATTCCTTCCTCCAGTGTCCTCTTCTCCATGTGTATGTAAACTGACACCTACGACTAATAATACTGTGTATATGGGGATTGTGGTGTAACTGGTATATAGCAGTGGCTCTTGCAATCTGTTGCTATGGCTTCAATATTTGGCCTTTACATTCACTAGTTGTATGCCTGCTAGGTGTCTTTCCTGTAATGTGTTGCTATGGCTTTCTTATTTTCCATTTACATTCACAGCTTGTAATGCTTGCTAAATCTGTTTGGGCAGCAATTCCCTATGTGTTTGTTGTGGTAGGGTGTTACTGCGTGCAGTGTGGTCTGGCCATGTGTGGGCCTTGACACTTACAAGGGTATTTGATCATGCTGCTGAGCAGGCCTCAGATACCCTCCGGAGCATCTTTTATCAGCCTCATGGAATGGTACATAGCAGTGGGTTACTCCAATGACATATTCTGATATTCTGCAGTTGTGACTGTGGGTTATTTCAAGCATATGCATTAGTACACCATTTGTGATGTGCAGGTGGTGCATACCTTCAGTCAGTCATAGTTACCATTGCATGTGTAGTTACACCTTTCTGTCTACTGTTAGTACATTTGACAGGGTGTCAGTGGGGCACAGTTGACATTTGTTTTCACATTAGGGACATCCCTGTAACTCAGTCACAGTTGCTATGTCTGATCTCTTAACTATTCAACTATGGCAGTGTTTATCCTGCTCTGAGTATGTGTGTGGCTTGCCAAATGCTAGTGACATTATTACCTTGTAGTTACCAACTAGCATGACTCAGCACACAGTACTATTTTACAAATCCACTAGATTTGACAGTAAATATACATGACATGCTTTGTGTACTACACTTGCTATATTCCCTTTACATTAATTCCTACTATTTTATGACATATTTCTTTCAGCACAATGTTCTTGTATAGCAGTCATGGCTTAGTGGTAAGTCATGCAGACTAGTGTTTCCAAGGTCCTGGGTTCGAGACTGAGGGAGGTATTTTATTTTGCTGCTGAGAATACTACAGGCATTGTCATTCAGAGTGACTAAGGCACTTTTAAGCAGTTGTAAGCGGGTTAGTGCTGGTTTGTGCGGAGCTCACGCATGCGCACTGCCACTTAGCTCGCACACACATGCTTAGCTAAGCACACAGAAGCGCACTCCCGCTTACTACTGCTTAAAAGTGCTTACTCTTGCTTTCACCAGCTATTTTCTTTTACAGAAAAGAAAATGGGGAGATAGGAAAGTGGTGAAAAAAGGGGGCACAAAGAGGGTAGGACAGTAGGAAAACAAGCTCGGGTTTTGCAGGAGGTATGTAGGAAAGGCCCATAGCTGCCCATTTCTTCGTCAGCAACAGCTGTGCATATGTTTGTAATTTGGTGTGAAATTTGAAACCTTCCACCCCTGAGAGAGGTGTGAGGACAACAATAATATTTGTTGTACAGCCAATTGTAATTGCCAGTTTACATGTCCAGCAGATATGTGTGCAAAATGGGCAGCTATGTATGGGGCATAATTTTTTTGTGGGTACAGAGTGCCCTTTTTTTTTTTTTTTCAGGTGAGAGTGGTATGTCAGGTACATGAAGTCTGTATAGCTGGGGAGGTAGGTAGGGGAGGTTAACAGACAAGACAAACAAGACGCATACAGGGGTGGTGTATGACACATGTGGGGGGGTTACACAATTGACGGGGATGGATGTTTGGATATCTCGAGCCCATGAACCCAGAAATGGCAACAGTAGAACTGAGATCCCCACCCATGGGCAGTTGCCACTGTGCCTTCACTGCCCAGGACGGGGCTGTGCTGGGGGCTGTGTAGGCCGGGCAGCAGGCATGCCCGTGAGTTGTGCCACCAGTGACTCAAGCTGGCGTAGGGGCCCAAGCACAGCATGCCAGATCTCCCTACGCACCACAGTCTGGACACTACGGAGGGTGAGTGGATGTTCTCCTCCGGCCACGCTTGCAGAGGGGGGATGAGCCCCATCCCCTACAGCGCTTCCACCCGTAGGTGGCACAGGGCCACCAGAGGAGGGTCCGGCCTGGGCACTACTGCCAGGTGCACTTGCCAGCTGAGGTGGGAGAGGTGGGTCCGCCGGAACCCGCCTTCCCTGTCGTCCTATGGTTTGCATTATTTAGTGACAGTTTGGGTTAGTAACGTGCAATACCATTCACAATTAGTTGTAACAGCATGCATTAGTATTCCCATTAACCAAACACCCATAAATTCAAGCCGTTGAACAGCAAGCATAACACATGCATAATTTGAACAACAGTACACGTTCCAACAACATGCAGGGTTGAGTGACGGCAACAGGCCATCAGGTTTGGATGTATGAACAGGGCACATGCATCAACGTACATGCAAATATGTATGAACCAACAGGACAGTTGTCCAGGGGTGTTAATTGTGAATACACATACCCATTTTACGTAGACTGGATTATTTGTGGTTATAGGGTAGGGTGAAGAAATATTTCATTAACAACTTCAAATACCTATACATATGCTGTATATTTCTACTAGCTGCAGATATATACACACTACAGGTCTGACTACAGTTTCCTATGTGACAACTTATTCATGTTGGTGATAGGAATGTTACTGCTACATCAATATACATTTCATTTTTATTCATACACATTCATATCTGGCTCTGTTCAGCTACATCATCCTGCTACATTTGCTTTATATGGCTCTAGACAACTGTGGATGTTTGGTAGTTCATACAACCATACTATCTGCATATTGCAAACTGAGAGCAACATATCCGGATTTTGGGACACACATTCCAGCTTCAGTACTTTTTTCAACACATGTTGCTGTTTGGTTGTGCCTGTCACATTCATTTCATTCTGTACTGACTGCAGTATACTTTATTCAGGAGTTATTACTACTTTATTGGTGGATTCATACCTATTTCTCACACTCTCTCACTTGTTTTATTTTTACAATTCAGGATGGTACTTAATTCTAGGCTTTATTAACAAGTTTTACTTAGTTATAACAATCCTTCCAACAGTCTCAGTTGTGTCATGTTTCAGAATTTAAACAGGGATATATTTCACACATGTGTTTTACTCAGCTTCTGTAGCTGTATTTTTTAGCCTGCTGCAGGTTATGTACTATTATATTACAGGTGGAACATCTTTATTTCAGACTTGTTTCATTTTTATTTTTGGATTACAGACTGCATCACACTTATGTAATCAAACAATACTTGCAAACTCTCTTACACTGTTACTTGCACTTTTTATTAATAAGTGACTACACTGCACTCTTTTGCAAGCTGTCAAACTTATATTTATTTACAGTTACAGGGAGAGAATTACTGACCTGCCTGGTGGCGCAACCGCACCAGCCTATCAGCATAGGCTCGCCGGTTTGCAGAATGGAAACCTGCAGCTGCAATATAAATGAAATAATATTGGAATACACATCTCCATAATATCAGCTAGGTTAATTTCTTACATAAATAATTACATGCAACTTACTCAGTAGTGGGGCGCTGGGCATTTGCCGGGCCTCCTGGATCCAATGGTTCAGTTGGTCCTGCTTCCGTCTCTTCAGGTCTGCATGGTGGTGACGGACCTGTTCACCAGTCCTTGGTATTCCTGTGGCACTGGTGAGATCATGTGCCAACCAGTCCCACGCCTCAGCCCTATATGCTCCCCACAGGACCTGGCCCTGCATGAGTTGGGCCTCATGATCATGGACGAGGAGCCAAACCATATATTTGGACTTCTCAATGCCCCACCTCTGTGCTCGGAAGCAACTACCCTCTCCTACACCTACCATCCTGACTGCAAGTCAGTTCCACAATCGGTTATGCTGTGTATTCCCGCCTATGGGGCTTATATATGCCATTTTTCCCGCACTTATCTGTGATTGGCCATTTTGGAATTGTATCAGCTTCACAAAACCTGCTTTGTCACGCTCCTCTTTCCATTCATTCCTATATATATATGCTATTACTGCATTTCTAAGAGCAACTGTCATGGCTTAGTGGTTCAGTACTTTGACTATGGTGCATGGTATCCTGAGTTCGAGCCTGGCCATTGCTTTTTATATTTTATGACTGTCTACACAGGCCAGGAGGTGTGTCTGATTAAAAGCAATTTTGATACAGCTTGCTCAACGTTGCTCGTCGGTTAGCTTGTTGGCGCGGTGCACAGCTCCACGCAAATGGGTCACGCTGACTTATGCGCCATTTGGCTGTCAGCACGCATATTACGCTCAGCTCAGCTATGGGCACACAGTTTCAGCATGTTGGAATTCTGCTCAACCCCGGCCACTCCTTCTACACCTGTTAAACCACTACTCACCTACGGGCACTCATTTTACACCTGTTAAAACACTGCTCACCTACGAGCACTCATTTTACACCTGTTAAAACACCGCTCACCTACTGGCAGATATACTCAACTTGTTAGAGTGTAGCTCAGCTATGGGCATTTCTGACATTTCTTCTTTTTTTATTTCACACATTTCTTCACAATACATGGCCCATTTCATTACATTTAAAAAAAAAATAATTTTATACATGTACATATATGTCAGGGAATTGTTTCGTGCTTATTTCACTAAAAATAAAAATTGATGTTGTGGGGGCTTGAACCATGACTGCCTCCTCTTCAGCCGATGTCTCTACCGCTATGCTATTGCTTCTTGGCTTACTTTGCATATTTAGTTCTTATATGCTTTTCCATTGACTGCTAACTGTGGCTAAGTGACGAGCACGCCCGCGCAAACGAGTGCACTCACGGGCAAACATCTTTAAAACTTATAAAAAAATATATAACATGTTCATTTTTACATTTTATGTTCATAGTCTGTGGGGGCATGTGTTGTGTTGTGTTTATTCACATTTACACGGACTCTGCCGTGGGGGTTTACTTTCGGGACTTTTACTCTTCTGGGGGTGTGTCCGTTTGCAGGGCTCGCCCTACGGACACACCCCCTACTGTCTTACATGGACCGTGTTAACCTTAGGTGTGATTCAGCATGCCCTCATGCATATGCATGGCATGCTGACATCACACCGTTTAACTGCAGCCTCCGTGTAAGCCTTGTAACTCTTACACGGAGGCTACGTGAATCCTGCCCATTCTGTTGGTCTCTTGCACCCACAAAAAACTCACACCAACACAGAAGGACGTGCAGACTACACAAAGAAGGCATCCTAGCTGAGAATCAAACCAGAAAACCTCTTGCTGTGAGGCAACAATGCTAACTGCTACGTCACTACACCATTACTTTCTCTCTCAATATACCATAACCCTACTCTTCTCTCACTTCGTATTACAATTCCTGTTGCATTATAATAACATACCATTGATTTCTCTATAAACTGGCTAAAATTTCTCCAAATATTTAATCATTGTCATATAACTTTTATCTGTTCTTAACAAGTGTTTTCATATTATGTCTATTTTGGTATACTTATTTAACCTGTAGATGTTTTTATATTACTTTTGAAGATTGTAAAATCATTTCTCTTAAAATGTTTTGTATTACTTTGGAACTTTTCTCCTTGGGCCTCAGTTGAAAATGGGATCTTACCCTCTCAGCCTTTCCTGGTAATCAAATGTCAATAAATAAAATAAAATAAAATAAATAAATAAATAAAATTTGCTATGTCAGCAGGTTTGCTAATTTGGTATTGCCTAAAAATGCTCTAAGGTGGTAGACAAAGTTTTAGCCAATATTCATAAGCCTAGGTAAGACAGGCACAGACCATCCTTGGCAAAAGTATAATGCTTTGCAATGCAAGGCAAATACCTGTCTGATATACATTTAGAGAGATCAGCAAAGTTTCTCTTTATGCAGGCAAGGAAAGTTTGATTCTGGTCATTAACTCCCACATAGACTATAATAAAATGATACTGGTACATGTGGTATAGTGACTTGAGTGCTTCTGTAACTTGGTGGATCCTGGCTTCAGATAAGTAACTAACCATTATCTTCTCCTTGTTCAGTCCTGTGAGTGGGGCATATCTATATTATACAATGACCCCCATTAATATTCCAAAGCATGCACTCTGATTGGTCAGCGTGCAAGTTGTAAATCAGACTTATACTAATGGAAAAAGGTCCGGTTGCCCGGACTTTTTCCATTAGTATCTTTTACAGCAACGGAGCAAGATCTCCATTGCTTTTAAACTGTCTCGCTATGTTAAAGGAGTTTAACATAGCGAGACAGCTTTATAAAAAGTAACGGAGATCTTCCTTTCTCCATTGCTTTTTTTAAAGCTGTCTTGCTATGTTAAATGGGTTTAACATTGTGAGACAGCTTTAAAAAAAGCAACTGAGATTCTCTGTTGCTTTTTTTAAAGCTGTCTCACTATGTTAAATGGGTTTAACATGGCAAGACAACTTTAAAAAAAGCAACTGAGATTCTCCACTGCTTTTTTTAAAGCTGTCTCGCTATGTTAAACTCCTTTAACATAGCGAGACACTTTGTAAAAAGCAACGGAGATCTTACTTTCTCTGTTTCTTCCACCCACAGCTCTGATGTACTGCATAAGCATATGCATGTGCAGTACATCAGAACTGCCGCAGAATACCAAACAGCTGTGGAAGGGCAGTACGGAGGCATTATACAATGCCATTATTTAAGAAAAGTAAGTATTTCTTTTCTTAAATAATGTCATTGTATAATAGCAATAACCCACTTCTGGGTGTGGGTAATGCTGGATTTACCCACGGCTGTCTTTGTTTGGCCACTCGGGCTTCGCCCTCATGACCAAACCACACCAACCGTGGGTAAATCCAGCATTACCCAGACCCAGGCGTGGGTTATTGCTTAATTGTACAATGGAGTCCCCTATGACAAGAATCCTGGGTAATGTGTTTGCTTTCCTTTTGGGCTTTGCTCTTGGTGCTCCACTGTATGTAGGAGTATATGTGGTGTTTGGTGTTGCTTTTGGTGCGTGCTTTAGAGATTGCTAAGGAAAGGCATTACTGTTTATAGGCTTAGGAGGTCTTAAGGTTTGGGATGATTGCTTTTAACTGCCTCAACATAGGTTGGTCGGTGTGTGTGGTGGGGACTATGTATGGTGGATGCAGTCTGTGTTCTTTACAACCATGTTTATACGTAGGATTTTTACCTCCAGTGAAATTGTTTATGTACTTCACTCTCATACTGTGTTTGTTTATTTATTTATTTATTTTAAGGATTAAATGGTTGTCTGTGAACATGAGACAATTGCTACATGGTCCCAGGATGCCCATATCTACCAAGCTGGTTATGGAAACATTTGGAAATTGCATATCCATGTTGTCAGACCTGTATTGGGTAGGGTACTGTATGTCATGGACTGGGTTATACAGCGGTCTCCTTGTGTGGTCTTTGGGGTTTGGCACCACTAGTTTAGATTGTGTTAGATTTGATAGTAGGGCTGTTTAATGAGCAAATGAGCTGTTCTAAGCTTAGCTCTGCACACTAGTTTGTTTTAGCCACACTAAGTTACAGGTTTCAGTTCAAAGGCAAGTTGTTTAGATAAAATGTACTTTCTGTTAATTTGTGTTTTTACAGGGCACTGCTAAACTCTTGATGTAACAACACCAAGAAAGACTGTTTGCAAATATAATTCTACAACAAAACGTAAACTACCTAGACAAGGTAAATTCAAATATTAGGGACATTTAGAGTTATTTAAAGGCAAAGTCATCAAATAAAGCAATAGCACTCTAAACAATTAATGGAAAAGAATAAAATAAATCTCTTATCTGCCGAAGATGGAACAGGATTAACTCAGGACCTCCTCAGAGTAGTGCTAGGGAGTCAAGCAAATGGGATCTCTGGGAAAATGAGCAGGAGAAATTTTGTAGTAAGGGAGGTTTTCTTCAGTGCAATACTGGCTTGCTGGGCGGGTACTTAGTATTATGGATATATGGAAAACAATGGGTGGGAAAGTACTTAAATAGGTTACACAAAAGACAATAGAAATTAAACTGGGTAGGGACTTTGGAAGTCTGATTGTCATAAGAGGTAGAAGCCAGAGACACAGCCTTTTAAAACCACATCAATAAAAGGGTGGGAAGGTTACAATAAAAAATTAAAACTGGAGCTCAAGTCCTGTGGTTATAATTTCAGAAACTATTAGCTTAATGCCTCAATGGGATGTGGAGCAGATTCAAAGAACAGGTAATAAATCAGTAGCAAGGGAAACGGAAAGACATTGCAATGCACTTTTAAGCTGGTATATACAGTTATAAAATGTGCTGAAGCACAAATCCTGGAGCAGAATTCACAATACTGCCATTACTGCAATCTCACCACAGACTGAGGCACCAGATTACTGGAATACAACTTTAAGCAGGTATATACAGCTATAAAAAGTATTGAAACACAAATCCTGGAGCAGACTTCACAATAATACCACTGCAGAATCCTACAGACCAAGGACCCAGACAATGCAGAAATGTACCAATAACACTGTAGTGAATGGCTAAATGAAACTCAAATCTAGAAGCATATCACAGTCCTGCCATAACTGGGAAAGAAGCTACCAGATTGTCCAGACTGAGTTCAAAATACTAAAAGCTACTGCTTACATGTAATTCCACTAATGGAAATTAAAGTGTAGTGTAATGTATAATCAGTACTAAAATCTTGCAGTAATACACAGTCTTGTAACTTCATTTATAGTTGTGTGAAGATTAAGGTCCCAGAACAAACTAGTAAAATGCAAACAGATAAATGGATAAAGCAGAGAAGTACAAAAAAGCAACACCAATAATGCATTTTAAAATATTTAAGCAGAATTTAAAAAAAAAAAAACTTTCCTTCTTCCTTTTTGATGAAAAACTTGTATCTCACACCTCTCAGATTCTTGAGTGTGAGTGTGTGTTTGTTTGACAGTGTGTGTGTGGCTGTCTGCATGTATGTATGTGTATGCTCTGCAATGGACTTGCATGCTGTTTGCGACTGTTTTCTGCATTAGACCTCTGATTTGCTGCTGTATGTTCTGGCTTGCAATGACTCAGAACTGGATAACTAAAACAAATAAAGAAAGAATGAATGCATAAAATAATATGGTTCACCTGTTTTGTTATGTGGAATTCTGATAGACAAATACAATGAAAGAAGTATTTTTGACAGTTTTTGTCCATCTGTACAATATCTGGATTTATTTAACCCATGAGGAAATATTTGTTTTTATCATATATTATATTCCCTCAGTTATGTGATATCTATCTACACCATAAGTTGAATGAAGTATGACATATCTATAAAGACTTAGTATATATGTCAGGCTTATTGTAACAATGAGAGAGCTTTCTGTATACACTAAATTTTCATAAAAGACACAAAAGGAAGACCATTAGTAGTTAACTCTGCCTCTGTAGCAATAATGCTATGCATAGAATGTATAATATTAGTTGTGTTTCTTTTTTAACAGGCATGCATCCCCCTTTTTCTTCCTACTAGTAGCAGAAGGTTATGTTGCTTTCACTATGACATCATTTGTTACAAATGGAATGAAATTATATTCACCATACAAGGTGACACCTTACCACATAAATAATTGGAAAGCTGATAAATTCAATAATTATTTCACTTATGAGGGAATATGGTAAGTATAACTTCTAGTATAATAACTTGATGTCTCATGGCAACATACTATATCCAACCTCATATCAATGTTACAACAGATAATGTATCTATGGAAAAACTGACAAAAAGAATATTGAACAGAAAGTATGTTCCGGAGTTTCAGTGTGTTACTTTAATTTAATTTCAATTAATTAGTTCCATTAACTGTCAGAGAAATTATGCATTTTGGTCTCTTTTCAGCAAAAACTCAGTCCATAAGAACTCTCAACCTCTAGCGATAGACAGATAGAAAGACACAGAGATAAAGAAGATTAGCTAAACTAAATTGTTAATCAGTTGACTTTGCAGCTTGTTTTTTGGCTCTAAGATGAAATGGTGTACCCCAAGAAAGTCTAACTATATACAAGGAGAACAATGACGTTCTGCACAGACAGTAGTCACAAGTCAGAACTGAACTTCAGGACTCTATATTAGAAATTTGAGCCCTGAACGTGCGTACCACAATGTCTAAAAGGATGTCAACATGTCAAGGAAACATGAACTGTTATTGAACCAGTTTCATTCAATTAAAATTACTGAGTACCTGTGTTAGTATCATTATTCATAGTATAATGAAATATTAATGAAAGAAATGTCAAACTTCCCTCAGCATTTTAAATAAAATATCTAAGGACATATGAAAATACTTCTGTTATAGTAATTTTCTTTGACTGAATTTACCTTACTGGATTCACACATATTAGTCAGTTAGAAGTATTTTTTTGCAATACCAGCTTTTAATTATATAGTTTTAATATGCCCATCCACTGACACAATGGAAAGGTATGAAACTCCAACAATGGTGTAGGAGGTTCCAGAAAGATAAAAGGCAATCTAAGGAATTATGAATTGTGAAGTTTGTGTTTTTTCAGCTGTGGATGCATGGTATTAGAAAAAGACATGCAGATATCAATGGTCCTGCAGAATCCAAAATATGTATGTATGTGTACGTGTGTGTACATAAATATATGTATATATATATATATATATATATATATATATATATATATATATATGGGTCTACTTTAGATCACTGAAATTCCATTTCACTGACTTTCATTTCACGGAGACCAAAGCACCTAAATTTCACAACACTGACAACTCATTTCACTGAATCTCATTTCACCGACAGCTTACAGTGTTAAATTTCAAAAATGGGAAACCATAGACAAACACACTCACAAAACTAATGACTGCCTCTTTCCACAACTTAAAAAAATACTTAAATACTTACTTATCCTCTTAACAGAAAATAGACAATCTAAAACCAAACTAACTGGGGTGCTACACCCCCCCACACCCCCATAACTATATATATATATATATATATATATATATATATATATATATATATATATATATATATATATATGTGTGTGTGTGTGTGTGTGTGTGTGTGTATATATATATATATATATATATATACATACATACTTCTGTGCACAAACTGGCTACTAATAAGCAAGTCAATGTGAAGACACACTCCCAACCTTAATAAACTTTGCTGTCTCTTCTCTCCTTCACTTTACAGGCTGTTTGAATTATCACTTACCCCCTCTCAGGCCTTCACTGATAGATTTCTACTGATTGCCTCGCTGGTTTCACTGGTTTCTTTGCATTCCACCTGGTTTACACCCCTTGTGCTATTTCCCTCCTCCAATACTAAGTCTATATTAGAATTCTGCTGAGCATGGAGCCATCTTTAAATTTCTAGTCTCCCACCAGGACACAAGTGCTCTTCAGCAATTGAATTTTGCTTGCTGGTAAGCCATTAGACCTCAGGAATTTGTTTAAAGTGTTCAGATTTGTAAAGTAATACTTACTTTTTACTCTTGTCTTGGTGGGCTCTGCCCCGCTCCGTTTTGCCCTTGCTACCACTCAGCTCCCCTGCCCTGTTCCCTATTCCCTCCCACTACCTCTACATTTATAGTAATCACAGCCACACCCACAGCTCACCATCACATCACCTCCACCAATCACATCTCCTCAAGTCAGATCACATTATACCGCACCAACTTGCTCCACAACAAAATACTCCCAACCGCTCTCATTCCCACTAGGCATTATGTACATCACCAAGACTACTTACCCATCCACATATAGTGCAGCCCTATAATTCCTATCCAGACCCCCACCTAGAACCAACTTAAACTTTATAACCATGACTATCACACAACTAAGTCTAGTCTGTCTTCTCATAATTCTTTATAATACCACAGCTTATCACTCTAGCAATATCCCTAAACTTAGTAGCACAACACTACATTATGCACTGTCATATACAGACACCACACATTATAATAATATATGCCCACAATTGTTCAAGAATTACATAATGGACCAATTCAGAACTAAACACATATGCTGTCATTCCTACTCCAAAAAAAAACACAATACTTTCTCACACTCATCACCAAACTCCAACATCTGTATCACTATTTTAACACCAGGCTCACCATAAGTGGGGATATCCACCCAAACCCAGGCCCAAATCCATTCTGTCCAACACAAACTGCTCCAACACAAATGTCAGAACATAACACCCCCACTAGCTTCATCCCTGGGCAAATCAACAACAGCAGCAAAGCCAACCATCTTTTAATGCTAAATATTAATATTAGAAATATCAAAAATAAATTACCTGAACTTCAGTCCACAATAGCACAATACTCCCCAGACATAGTTTCTTTAACAGAAACCTGGCTAAATAAAAACATAGCTAACTCAGAAGTTTTCCCTACCGGCTACAATATCATTAGACAAGACAGACCACTTTGTAAAGGGGGTGAACTGCATTACTGTATAAGTCCAACATAACTGTACATCAATTACCAAACTCCTACCCCTCCCCCAATAATTGGGACATACTTATCTCACAACTTCAACTTCACCCTAAAAAGGTCATCACCACAATTGTGATCTATATTCCACCTGGTAATACACCTACTAGCCTTGAAAACTTCTTATCCTGGTGTTCTTCCACATACTCACAAGAAACCCTTATTATGGGGGATTTCACCCTAGATTGGTTCACCTGCATATCAGAACCACCAAGTAATCTAATAAATCACCATGGCTAAAAGCAGCTAGTCCAAATTCCAACTAGGTGTGATTAAAAATCTAAAAGGGAATCCATCCTTGACTGGGTCCTAACTAACAACCCCACATTGTACCCCCACGCAGGCAGTCTCCCAGACACCTTAAGTGACCACAACACAATATACCTTATACGTAGTAGAACAAGCATATGCAAAACCACTAACTATATATTCACTAGAAACACAAAAAAAATTTCTCCTGATGTCCTCAGTACTTTAGTCTGTTACTGTGACTGAACCCCCCCCTAAAAACCCTTTCACTTGACCAGGCTGTTGCATATTTCAACAAAACATTTCTAAAACACCTAGACACTGTCGCTCCATTGCACAACATCAAGGTTGGAACCTCTACAAACCCCTGGCTCAGTAAAGAAACAAAACAAATCCTCAAGTCCAGAGACACTGCCTGGCTTTACTATCAAAAAAACAAAGAAACACAAAGCCTAGCTAAGTACCAAGAACTGCGAACCATGCAAAAAAATGCATTAGGTTGGACAAAAAGTCCTACTACACGACATTACAAACTAAATACCAACACAACCCCCAAAATTTTTGGAAAAATGTAAACCAGCTACTAAAACACACCCAAAAGGCTACCCCCAAACCAACCACCCCTGACACTAAAGTTCCCATCGAAACACAATTCAGCTCCCACTTTGTGAACTCAATTCTATCCTTAGTATCACAGGACAGTTCCTTCCTCACTATCCCCCCAACACAAATAACACTAATACAAGCTTTACCCTCAAAACAGTTTCCACCACTTCAATCAAAAGCATGCTCTCCAAACAAAAAACCTCATCAACAGCAGCCGACCTACTCCCCAGCTATTTCTTGAAACTCACAGCAGATGCTATTGCTATCCCAGTCTCCACTCTCATAAACAGATTAATTGTTGAAAGCTATGTACCCAAACTCTGGAAAATATCCTATGTTACACCCATACATAAAGGCAGGACCTCCACTGAACTTAATAACTACAGACCCATTGCTTTACTCTCCCCCCCCTAGCCAAAATCCTAGAAAAATGCAACCATACCCAGATGCTAAACTATCTCCTAGACAACAACATCCTGTCACCTACTCAGTATGGTTTCAGACCTGCCCATAGTACCACTACAGCCCTCCTCTGCTTCAAAAATGAAGGCCTGCAGGTGTCAACTCTTTTCTTGGATATGTCCAAAGCATTTGACACAGTCTTGCACCAAATCCTGCTAAACAAACTAAACCAATATCACCTATCAAATTCTACTCTTACCTGGTCCCAAAGCTACTTAACTGACAGGTACCAAGCTGTGAAATGGGAACATTTTCTCTCTCCTCAGCTGCCCATAACTATAGGAGGACCACTACTATTCACAATCTTCACAAATTACCTCCACACAGCATGCATCTATCATTCAGTATGCAGATGACACTACCTTAATCTGTGCTGCACAAAACATTCCCACCATCCTGCAAACAACTCAACTAGCATTCTCTGATGATGAAAACTACCTTACCAAAGCCCAACTTATCAAAGAAAACTCAGCTTATGATTATAATCAGTTCTAACAAAAACACTGATAACAGTCAATTCACTATCTACTCCACAAATGCTACTCCAATCACTCTAGTGACACAGGCTAAGCTATTGGGAATAACCATAGACTCCCACCTAAAATGTGATAGTTATCTCAACTTAACTATTAAAAAAGTACAAGCCAAACTGGGATCACTCTATTGTATCAAACCATTTCTTACCAACAACACAAGATCATCCATTATTCGCTCCCAACTTCTATCCACCCTACTCTATGTATCTCCCATTCTGACTAATCTCAACAAAACTGAATTAAGCAAAATGAAAGCCTGCTATAACAGAATTGCCTGCTTTGCTGCAAATTGCTCATATAGAACTCATCACTGCGCTGCTTTGAGACAGCTCCACTGGCTTGAACTACCCAACCTCCTAGGCTACAATCAGCTCTGCCTCTGTCATTCTATCTATTACCTCCCAAATAAGTGCCCTGCCCTCAAAAACCTAGTACAACATCACTCAGCCAAAAGGCCTCCTAGATTATGAAGCAAACTGCTTATAGAAGTCACCAACAGCTACAATATCTTTTTAGATGCACTATATATTAGTTCAGTGGCTAAAAATGGAACTCTGTCCCCACTAGCATTCAAAACACATTGTGCAAAGCATCCTTTAAAGACCTCATCAGGCAACATCTCAAGCAAAGTTGGCAGTGCCATCATTGCCCCCAGGCTAGTGAAAGCGGATAAGATACACATACTAAACCTAAAGTACTTGATAATAGCTTTCAGTCTTACTCACAAACACTGGCTAATCTACAATGTATGTACTGTACCTGTGTACTATGTATGTATTCTACCTACGTTCCAAATTTCAGCTGTACACCACAAATCTATTAATTATCTTTATTTTTAAATTAATATTTTGTTGTTTGTTTTCTCCACTGTAACTACTGATGTGCTGCATACCACTGTAAAAACATGTCTTTTGTAATTTGTGTGTATACTGATCATGTCTAAATAACTAAATGTATCTGTAATTTTTCTATGTGGAGCTTTTCTCTCCAGGCATCTACTGAAGAAGGGCCTTTTACACCCCGGTTAACAAATGTAAAATAAATAAAAATAAATAAATAAATTAATATATATCTATATATCTATATATATATATATATATATATATATATATATATATATATATATATATATATATATATATATATATATATATATATATGAATTTATTTCCTTAAGCCTATTTGGTTTGTGTCACAAAGAATAAAAAGCTCTTTGCAAGTAGCAACTTGCAAACTCCATGGTCACACAGCCAGGAAGACAAGACAAAAAAAGCACACACACATATAGAGTTAACCAGGGCTGGAATGGAAACACAACCATCTACACATCTAGGGGTAGAACACTATACTGGCTAGTACAATCTACACTGGCTCTGTTAGACTCACATCCCTAATAACTCCTACGAAAAGAATTGATACCATCACATGCTTTCCATAGACTACTGTATTTTTCAATCAAATGAGTTTTCAGGCAAGTGTAAATCTATTATTGATAACAGTAGTTTTAAGAATAGCATTAATAAATTAATCACTGACAGCAGTCTTAAAGGTATCAGCAAATTGAAAACTTGACACATTTAAGGGATACCATATTTATTTGTCTATATAGCTGTATTATTTTGACTTCATGTTTTATTCAATGCAGTGTGCAATGCAGTGACATTCATTTTCATATCTAAAACAACTACAGTTTAAGGTGTGCATCCTTCCCATTTATAACAGTTCCGCCCCACTAATTTTGCTGTCTCTGTGCATACCATATATGAAAAGAGTAAACTTATTATAAACATCTGAGGTGGGCTGTTGAATGTTATCTTTTATGTATGTGGATCTGACCATTTAGGTTGCATTCATGCTGCTAAAATAGTCATGGCATCTGTTTTCTCATTTATACTATCTGCTTACTCTTGCATAGGGCCACACTTTCTTTGCATTTCAAAATGACTTCTTTAGTCTGATCATACATCACATATCCAATAATCCAAGATGTAAATGCAAAGCACATATGAAAATGAAATAAGAGTTATTACATTAATGCACAAATAAAGCTTCTAAAATCACAGAAAACAGAATAACATTTGCCTAGCTCCCTTTGCTCTTTTCTGTACTACTGAAAAATACCTCCAGGGATAAACAGATTATATCTAGGTCAAGAAATGACCTCCCATTAGCTGAGTAAGAATTCTAGCATTGTCTGATAACTTTTTTCATTTATTAAGCTACACCCAAGGTCTACCTACTCTGTTCCCCTACCCTACCCCCAATTCCCAAACACCCCATACTATCTCTAAATTTATTACCAACCATTCAACACTCCTCCCATTTAATTATCCAATCACTGTACCATTACCACTACCTCATTAATTAATTATTCAGACTAGACTTCACCACACACCATTCCATCCTTTCCCAGACTACTTATTATTAACTTCCTTTCTAGGCCAGTTCCATATCCTGCTCACTAATTTATGCACAATGTTTTACACACAATCAATTGTATGTACACTGTTTATCGCACTTTACCTTGGTAGTTGTTACCAATCTAGAAAATGTAACCTATATCTACTCCCCTACCAAGCCATTTACTCTTCTCCCCATTCCCCAACAACCAATATTATTATTTCACCTTTCCTCTTCAACAACTCCATTACAGAACTCTTCACATTTAAATATGTACATTTAAACACTACACCAAGCCCACTATGCAAATACACTAAACTCATTGTTAAATTTAACCACCTATTTCTAGTAAATGCATCTCAAATAAAACAAAGTGGGGACATACAGCCAAACCCAGGCCCTCTCACTTCACACCAAACACCCCGCCCATCTAACTACTCACTTTTCCCATACTGAACTCATTTACAAAAGAGCATCACAGATCTCCTTATCTTAAATATGAACCTTAGAACCATATTAAACAAATCCTCTGAATTTTATGCCACCCTTCCACAATATTCCCCAGATATAGCTATACTGACTGAAACCTGGCTAAAACCACATATACAAGATACTGAGATATTAACCCACTGATACAACATCCTTAGGCTAGACAAGCCTCATAAGAAGGGAAGTAGCATAGCCATAACCTACAAGGACAACCTCAAACTAGAAAGACTAGAAAATAACTACCCTCAACCTAACAATTTTGAAATCCTAATCTCATGTCTCAAAATTAACAACAACAGACACATCAATATCATTGCAAATTACAAGCCCTCTGGAAACAACCCAAGCTCCATTGAAGACCTTCTTTGCTGGTGTGCTTCTACATATAGTCAGGAAATCCTAATTATAGGAAACTTTAACCTAGATTGGTCAACCTGCATCTCTAATAATCCTTTCAATTGTATTAGTCTACATGGGTTCTGCCTGTTGATACAAGCTCCAACCAGGACTGAAAGCATAATAAAAATCAATCAATGCTCGATTGGACTCTGACAAATACACCTTCCCTCTTCCACCAATCAGGCTGCCTCCCCAAAAGCCCTAGGGATCACTTACCCACCTATCTAATCCGCCATCATATTTGCCAACCTAGAAACATCACTTACAAATACATACGTAATAAAATATACTTTTCACCTGAAATATTCAAAATGCTGTTGCAAAACTGTGACTAGACTCCTCTTAAACATTTCCACCTTGACTTAGTTGATAATACTTTAATGATAACTATATTAGCATCATAAACAACCTAGCACCCCCTTAGAAAATTTTGTACTAAATCCAAGCATATTCCATGGCTGACAAATAGCATGAAGAAGCTCCTTAAACAGAAGAGACAGAGCCTGGTACCAATATCAAAACTTCAAAAATTAAACTTCACTTATCAATTATAGACAACTGAGTAACCATTCAAGAAACAAATTAAACATAACAAAAAGCTATCCCCCAGATTCAAGAAACTCTGTACAAGAATAAGACTATTATGCCAGTATTTCAGTGTCCACTGACACTGAAATGAAAAAAATTATTTCAGTGTCTGTGGACACTGAAATAAAACTCAGCAACAAGAAAGCAATGCAGGGGGTGTGACAGGTTCTGTGACCCCCCCCCCCCCGCATTGCTAAAGTGCCGTCTGACAGTTTTGCAACCTGCTAAAGGAGGAAATATGTGCAAATGCACAACCAGGGATAAATCCCCCAAAAGTGAAAAAGCACAAGTATAGCCCCACAAACATAGAAAGTTGATAGAGAACAGATCATGCATCAGCATGACTCATGTAAAGGTAAAAGTCTAAAAGCAAATGTATCCCAATATTCCATCACATCAGAGCATGTTTACAAAGGCACAAATGATGGAAGAGTAAATACTACATTAGGTACACGCTTGAAATATTGCCCTCACACACTTAGAAAGTTGATAGATAACAGGATATGTATTAACATTTGTACCTGAAGGATAGAAACCTGAAAGCCAAATGAATGCCAGTATTTCACAATTGCAGTCCCAAATAGTTGTCAGAACACCTCAATGCACACCCATATAGCTTAATAATATAATAATAATATATGCTTGTTTTCACTAGCCTAAGGAATGTTTACGTGCAGCTAAATGGGAGTGCACATTATGGCCATCTGCTTAGCAAAGCTTAAACATCTCATAGGAGCTAAATGCAAATAGAGAGGATCCCTGTCTAAGCTGTGGTAGTATAGTGGCTCAAGTTGCAACTTTGTATGCAAGCATTCATGGTTTGAGTCCCAAGACAAGTAACTTATTTTCCTATATGAAAGTAGTGTTAAAATTTGTGTATGTATATAACATGCAGTGCAGTTATAGCTCAGAACCATCCCTCTCAACCTGTTAGTGCAAGAAACCTATACAAAGGCTGTAAAAGGGGGGAAATGGGCCACATATACAGACATATTTCAAATATTGCTGTTACAAATGAAGACATTTGCTACAGCAACATGGTGTGTTTCAGCAGACAATTACTGAAGAATATGAGGATGGAAACTGAAATGTTATGTCATTATTTACTGACATAAATCTTTGGCTCATCACCGTGATTTACTAGACAAATACAAATAAATTGTGGAACTGAACAAAAGTATGGGCCAAACATCCAGACATTCTGTGAAAATTCTGGCAGTGGAGAGGTATGTTCAAAACATCTTAGTGCAATGAATCCAGACCAAGCCTGGCAAAGTGGGGGGGGCAAAGGCAGGAAAATAGGGACATATCCAAAATACGTCAGTAGATACGCTGAGAAAGTTGATGTAGTAACACTGTATGTCCTAACATATATTGATTGAAAAATCACAATTTCAGGACTGAGTTGCTTCTCATTCATTAGTGACCTGAATCCCCACATCATCCCACTGATGTGTCAGGAATACACAACAGTTATGCGGACCAGACCAAAGATATTGGCCAGACAACTGGACATCCTACAAATATGTGGACATAACACATTAGGGGAACTACACTGAGCTACTGAGCAATGTCCAAACTATAATCAGACTGACATAACACTACCCATGTCCAGCTCTGGGGCTGCACACATGCATTAACAAATATAACAGGCACTACGGGGATGTAACACTAGTGGAAAAGAGACACTGGTGTGAAAGTGAATACCCCCAAACAACTGCACCACAGTCACAGTGACATACCAGTAAGCAAACCAAACATGACAGTATAATGACTGTGTGTGCAACAAAATCCCATTTGCCACTCACACATTACCCCTACATATACTGTCCCAAGTCACAGTGTAGTGGGAATCCTGAGGTGTTACGGGACATGTCAAGGTCTGCATGTACAAACATATACAGGGAACCAGAAACCAGAGCATCATGTACAGTCAGATAGAAAGGGCCCATGACACTCACATGTATCCCCTGCCTACACAGCCCAAAGAACATGTACACCCTACACTGCTACACAATCCTGACAGTCTTTTAACGATGGGCAAACATACACAGACCTCTCAAATGTACAGTTTCCCACAGAATGTATAGGCACAGGACTCATATCCATGGCCACTTCCTTGTTATATGTCTGGGGGTCTATGACACCACTGGGATGGTAGCAGGAATGAATGCAATAAATAATGATGAAACATACCTCTGAACCTCTTAGTGCATGACATCTGGACAATGCCTGGCATAATTGGGAGACAGAGGCCCAAACACAGGGCTATATTGAACATATTGCTGTTATAAATGTAGACAGTTGCTGGTGTTACCGGCTTTGTTGTAACATATCTTTTCTGAGGGATATGAAGTCAGTAACACCAACAGATGTTAGCATTTAATGACTGCATTCCACAGAGTATCCTACTGATTAGCCAAGGACAACAACTGTCTGGGGAACAGACCAAACATATGAGCCATGCATCTGGACAGTGTCAAGGCCTCTGGACAATGTAGAGGTATGACTGCAGTGATGTAACAGAATGGAAATCCCCTGACAGCTGCCAAACATGTCACCCAGCACCTTATGAAGTACAGTAAGACCAACATGACACTCCCCCACATCACCTCTGTGCAATTACCCATGTATATTAAAATATAGCATGCACTACAGGGATGGAACTGTAGTGAAAAGCAGAGAGTGGTGCAAAAATGTCCACCCAAAAACATTTGCACCACAGTCATAGCAACATACCAGTACCCAAAATGAACTCTAGAGTAGAACGACTGCCTGAACAAACATATCCTGATTGCCAGTCACACATTATACCGATATATACTGGCCAAATTCACAGTGTACTGGGAATCCTGAGGTATTACAGGACATTGCACAGTCATCCCCTACAGGCATACAGACCTGATAGACCACCAGCAGCTGTAGCAGCATGCAGAGTCAGATAGGTAAAGGATATATGCTACTCTCCCTACCCAGCCCAACAAACATCTACACAAAACACTGCTACACAATCTTGGCAGTCTGTTCACAATGGCCAGACAGACATAACTGTCATATGTACAGATTTCCACAGAATTACCAGGGTGTGGAACCATAATCATGGCCACTACTGCATACCATGGCCAGGAGTCTGCCAGGTCATTGGCATGATAACTGGAGTGCAGTTGGTAATGAATGATATACCATACCTCTGCACCTCATAGTGCAGGACATCTGGACAATGCATGATGTAATTGTGGGACAAGGGGCTGGAAAGAGGAACATATCACACATAATGGTGTTACAAACTGAAACAGTAGCTGGTGTTACACGTGTTGTTGTAACATAACATCCCTGAAGGATATAATGTCTGGAACACAAATGGATGACAACAGTTGCTGACTACAATCCTCACATTATCCTACCAACCTCACAAAAACAGACATTGTTCAGGGAACAGATCAAGCATAACAGGCAAACATCTGGCCAGTCTGTGGACAACATGCCAGCTGACAGGTATGTCAGAGGCTTATCACTGTCAGATGTCACTTCACCCAGTAAATGCATGTCCAGACGAACCCTGTCAATTTAGCAACCCTCCATGTGTCTAACAGCACTAATGACATACAATTTGTACCAAATTCTGGAGCTTTGTCCCACATGTTGTTGGGCTGTCTCCACATGGCCTGTCCTGTGAGGTATTTCCACCTACTGTCTGTGAAGCTGTAGCCCCCACACATCCGTAATGTCCCCCACACAGGCAAGGAAAATGGGCAAGGCCACATGAAGGGCATCTCATATGTTGGAACTAGCAGCAATGTCCATGTCCACACCACAATACTATGTGGGCACCTACATAGCTTTATGGCTTCAGCAATAACTGACAGAACAACATCAACCCTCTCAAGGTAGGCTGAATGCCTGTGGTGGACAGCAGCAATACACGATTACCATCATAGGTGGAAATAATCACAAGATGGGCTAAGAAGGAAGAGGTGCCTCATTGGAAGCCATGTCACCCTGTTTTGCACAAGCAAATAATGGCACACGTGATGTAACCTAAGGCTGTCTTTGAGTGTAAACTGGAGACATACACCAAGGCCAATAACTAGGCCTTCCAGACATGTGCCTGCAATTCCACAGGCAACACACATATCTGCTCTGCCATATACACATACGTCATGGATATAGGCACCCGGCTGCAGACAGATGAAGTGTAAACATCACCCCCTGTCCCCCCTTAGGTAAATATGTACATGTAGAGAACCTGCTCCCCTCCTCTCATGATCAGGAAGCAGGTCTGTAATGCCCTCTCAAAGGCAACACATAGAGGTCTCCATAGGCCTGATACCATTCCTGGCTGCATCCAACATGAACACAATCATGGGCTCTCAGACCCATTCGGCAGCATAGTCAACCACAGCGTGAGCGCTGGTGTCATGCCATCTGCACAGAGGACAGACAGAAAGTTGATAGAAAACAGGTTATGCATTAGCATTAATGTTCAGAAAAATACAAGTCTGAAACTGAAATGTATGCCATTGTGTCATGACAGCAGTCCTCAATGACATGGCCAAAAAGCTCAATACTCTCCATTTAATATAGTAATATAATATTAATATCCAATAGGTGATAAATAAAAATATATAGCTCAAATCCTAAAACCAAGATAGTGTAGTGGTCAGAGTCTGAGCTTTGCATACAGGTGTGGATGATTCAAGTAATGCAACAGGCAATCCAAATGTACATGGGGAAGCAGTGTTAAATGTGCTATGTTCATATTAAAATATGTGGTAAGTTATTTTTGTCACCCAGGGTATTGTAGCTGGTGTAAAATGGATGTGTGAGTGCATATAACATGTGAAAACACCCATGTATACACATGTCCTATACAGTATAGTTACACCCCTTGCTACTGTAATGAAAGCACATACAACCATGTCATGTAATGGAAATCATATACACTTACTAAATGAAGTCATTTGTGTGGTATATTATGAGAATGAAATGAGAGCAATGGTTAGCAATACACGGCTATGCTTAGCAAGTTTAACAACACATTTCTGTTGTCCTCACCCCCCTCTCTCTGGGGTTTGTGTCCAAATTTACCTCCAAATTCTGTACAAATTCACAGCTGTTGCTGTATAAGAAATGGACAGCTATGGAACTTCTGTACACCTATCTTGCACATCCGTATCTATCTTTCATATTGTTCTTCCCTCTGCGTGCCCCTTTTCCACCACTTTGCTATCACACCTTTCTCTTTTTTTTTGGAAAGAATTAGTGCAGGTGTAAGCGTGAGTAAGCAGTTGTAAGCAGGAATAAGAGCAACAGAATTATCAGCCCTGCCATCTCTTGAAACCAGGGCCCTGTACACCATAGTCAGAGCAATGTACCACTATACCATTTGAGCTGCAGTGATTTCTGATGCTTTCTCTAACATATGCTCATTCTACAGTAGGGAAAGGATTCTGTGTAATCAGTCAGACTTTGTATTTATACATATACACATGTATATATGTATGGAGATGCATATATATGGACAAATATATACATAATATAAATAGTGATATACATACAAAATACACACACACACACACACACACACACACACACACATATATATATATATATATATATATATATATATATAATATATCCAGTATATATATATATATATATATATATATATATATATATATAAATATATATATATATATATAAATATATATATAAAGAAGCTATACATATATAGAAAGAAATATATACATATCTCTCTCTCTCATATATATATATATATATATATATATATATATATATATATATATATGTGTGTGTGTGTGTGCCCATAACATATACTGGAGTCATACCTCAGAACCATACCTACCAACCCCTTACTGCAAGAAATCTGGCCCAAGGCTGTCCAAATGGGGGGACAATGGGACAAAACTAGGGACATATTTCTAATATTGTTCTTATAAATGTAGAATGTTGCCAGAGTGACAGGGTTTGTTTCAGCATACATGTTCTGAAGGATATGAGGTCTGAAACTGAAATGTATGTCATCATTTACTGTCTAAAATCCTCAGATCATCACAGTGATTTACCAGGGATATGAAAATAATGCATCTGTGGAACAGACCAGAAATATGAGCAATAAACCTGGACATACTGCAACAATCCAGACAGTCCCGAGGTAGACTCAGAACCCCTTAGTTCAATGAACCTGGGCCAGACCTGACAAAGTGGGGGGCCATGGAAATAGGGACATATCTGAAATACTGGAGTAGATAAGCTGACACAGTTGCTGCAGTAACACTCTCATGTCTGTCCTAACATATATTGACTGAAATAGCACCTGTCCAACACTCATTTACTCCCCACAAGTTACTGACTGAAGTCCTCACATCAGCCCACTGATGTGTCAGAAATACACAACACTTATTGGGGACAGGCAACACTATGTCCTACAAATAGCTGGACATAACATCACATTAGGGAAACTACAATCAGCTGCTAAGCATGTCACCAAGCACTGCCCAAACTACAGTCAGACTGACACAACACTAACCCAAATCTGCTAGGGGATACACATGTATTGGCAAACATATCAGGCACTACATGGATGTCACAGCACTGACAAACAGACACCAGTGTGAAAGTGCATACCCATAACCAATTCAACCACAGTCACAGCAATATGCCAGTAATCCAAAGGAACAGTACAGTATAAGGACTGTGTGAAAAAAACATCTCAACATGTTTGCCACTCACACACTACCCCCACATGTACGGGCCCAATTCACAGTATACTATGATGCCTGACTGTGGTATGGGACATGTCTCAGTCTGTCTCTAGAAACATGTACAGCCAATAGACCACCAGAAACAGGAGCACCATGCACAGGGAGGTAGAAAAGGAGCCATAACATATACATCCACTGCCCTCCCTACACAGGTCAAATAACATTGACACAATACACTGCTACACAGTCATGACAGTCTGTCAACAACTGCAAGAAATACACAGAACTCGCAACTGTACAGAGTCCCACAGAATGCCCAGGCTTTACCCTCATATATAAGGTCCTTCCACATAACATGTCTGACAGTCTGATACATCACTGGGATAATGTCAGGAGCATATGTACTAAATAATCATATACCATACCTATCAATCTCTTACAGCATGACATCTAGACAAAGTCTGACATAATTGCAGGACAGAGACCCAAAAACAGGGGCATATTTGAAATATTGCTGTTATAAACTGAGAATGCTGCTGTTGTAACATATCTTTTCTGAGGGATATAAGGTCAGATACACAAATGGAAGTTAGCAGTTACTGACTGCAATCCCCAGAGTTTGTCACTGATTTTCCAAAGACAGAAAATGTCTGAGGAACACGCCAAACATAGGAGTCCAAATTCTGGCCATTCTACTGATAGCCCCACAAGTGAAAGTTATGTCAAGCACATAACACTGTCAGAGTTAAAATCATCCAGAAACTCTATGTCCACACAAACCTTGTTAGACTAGCATTAATTCAAATTTATAACAGCAATACTTACATTCTGTCCCTATGTCTGGAACATTCTCCCTCATTTTGTTGGCCTGTCTCCACAGTTTGGTTGTAAGAGGCATGTCCAAATACCCTCTGTGATGCTGTTGTTCACACACCTCCATGAAGTTCTCCTCACTGGCAAAGAAAAGGGCCAATGCTCACATGAAGTACTCAATGATAGGAGTGTGTTGCCGTGCCATTGGCAATATAAATAACAACACAGCTGTCCTGCATGCAAGTATCAAGTGGGAGACACCAATTGGTGCTCAGGCCATATGCTGCTCATAAGCATTACATACAAAAGGCAAGCTGCTGCCTATGCAAAACAGATGTACACCCTACATCCTTAGAGAGAGAGAGAGAGAGAGAGACAGAAAAAATACAATAAAAACCAAGCAGGACATAACCACCTACACTTGAATAAAGCAAATAGATATGTCAAACAAGTAAGCATAAAATGGACTGCAGTAAGAGGTATGTAAGAATGGGAAATAGGAACTGTAACATATATGTCTCAACAAGACTTGCTGTACTGATATATTGCTCATCGGAACCCATGGCCATAGCATCTGGGGCTGTCTGCAGTGACATAGATCATAGGTCAGGCCCCTGAGTCACCCCAGGAAATGATGGCTCACATATGACTACTACTGCAGTGTGTGTTGAGCGATACAGGCTGTGACAATGCTAGGCCAGCTACTGGGATGTCATACATATCCATATCTTACTTGTGAATACAACTATGATATACTTCGTTGTCTCAGAGATGTGAGAGACCTATACATGGTATTTGCATAGTGAAGTACTGTTGCACACATTTGTGTTGAACTGCATGTGATATACTGAGCTCTTACCATTAAACTGTCCAGTGTTATGCACACTGACCATATGTGTGCCTCATATTTGTAGTCATTTACTCATACATTTTTGTTACATCTGGCAAATCATTAGCAAATCTGTGAAGACTGACTTCACAGCATCTCCTTATTTTTCTACTGGCTGTTCCCATTAGAGGTCACCACAGTGGATCATCTGTTGCCATTTCTGCCTGTCCTAGAGCATCCTGCTCTGTCACACCAACAACCTGCATGTCTTGTCTCACCACATCCAGGAACCTTATCTGAGGCCTTCCACCTTTCCTCTTACCTGGCAGCTTCATCCTTACCACCCTTTTTCCAATAAGACCAAATATTCCTCTGCAGCACATGTACAAACTGATGTAATCTTGCCTATCTGGCTTTGTCTCAAAACTGGCCAACATGGGCTGACCCTGTCATATACACATTGCTAATCCTGTCCACCCTCATCACAACCAGTACAAATCCTAGCATCTGTAACTCTGCCATGTCCAACTCTGATGCCTGCCTTTTTGTGAATGACACTGTCTCCAACCCATATAACATAGCTGGTCTCACTACCCTGTTGTAGACCTTCCCTTTCATTTCTACTGGTACTTGTCTGTCACAAGTCAGTACTGACACTCTTCTCCACCCTCTCCATCTTGTCTGTACTCCCTTCTTCACCTGTCCTCCACAGTCCTCATTACTCTGAAATGTTGATCCCAATCATTTATACTCATCCACCTTTGCCAACTCTACTCACTCCATCCTCAACATTCCACTAAACTCCCTCTCATTCACACACAGATATTCTGTCTTATTCTTGCTGACCTTCATTCCTTTTCTCTCTAGAGCATATCTCTACCTCTACAAGATCTCCTACCACTACTCCTCTCTAGGCACTCTGTCATGTTTTCTCTACATCCAGAAAGACACAAAGCAACTCCTGACCTTCTCTGTACTACTCCATCAACACTCTCAGAGCAGACATCTCATCTGTAGTGCTCTTACCTGGCATGTAAACATACTGCTGACCACTACTCATAACTACCCTGCTTAACCTAGCTTCCACTACTCTTTCCCATGACTTCATGCTGTGACTGATTAATGTTAACCCTCTGTAGTTACTACAGCTCTGCACATTAACCATATTCTTAAAACGGTACACAAACACTTTCTCTCCACTCCACATGCAACCGCTCACTTTCCAAGATATCATTAAACAGTCTGGTGAAAAACACCACTGCCATTTCCCCTAAATACCTCCATGATACCACAGGTATGTCATGTGAACCAACAGGCTTTCCAGTATTCATCCTCTTCATAGCTATCCTTACTTCCTTCTTAGTAAGACATTGTACTTTCTGAGTCACCATACCCATATCATCCAACCATCTCTCTCTCATTCTCTTCATTCAGCAGCCTCTCAAATTACTCTGTCCATCTGCTCAAAATAATCTCCTCACTTGTGAGCACGTTTCCCTCATTATCCTTTATCACCCTTATCTGCTGCACATCTTTCCTAGCTCAGTCCCTTTGTCTAGCCAACTGATACAAGTCCTTTTATCCCTCCTTAGTGTCCAACCTGTCATACAAGTCTTCATATGGCTCATACTTAGCCTTTGCCACCACTCTCTTTACCATGCATCTCATCTCCTTATACTCCTGTCTACTTTCCTCATTTCTCCAACAATCATACTCCTTCATCCTCAGCCTGTTTCTCTGTATACTGTCCTGCATTTCCTCAGTCCACCACCAGGTGCCCTTGTACTCCTTCCTCCATCCATGTCACACCAAGCACCTTTCTAGCCATCTCCCTTACTAGCTCTGCTGTATTTACCCAGATATTTAGTAAATCGTTACTGCCACCCAGTGCCTGTCTTAACTCTTCCCTGAACTCCACTTCACAATCACCCTTTTCCAGTTCCCACCAGTTGATCCTTGGTGCTGTCCTCACACTCCTCCTCTTCTTGATCATCAGCGTCATCTTAAAGTCTCTGCTGCCTAACTACACTTTCCTCTGTTGCCACTTTACAGTCTCCAATCTCCTTCAAACTGGCCCTACTACATTGGACATATTCCACCTGTATGCATCTCCCTCCACTCTTGTATGTCACCCTATGCTCCTCCCTCTTGTTATAGTATGTATTCACCACAGCCATATCCATCCTTTTTGCAAAATCCACTACCATCTCACCGTCTGCCTTTCTTTGCTTAACACCATACATACCCATCCCTTCCTCATCCCTTTTGTTTCCTTTACCAACATGGCCATTGAAATCTGCTGTAATCACCACTCTTTCACCCTTGGGTACAATCATCACCATGTCATCCATCAGACTTTACATTTCTCTTTTTCATCCATTGCACAAGCAACTAGCGTAGCATATGCACTAATAACATTCATCATTACACCATCAATTTCCAGATTCATAAACATTACTCGATCAGACACTCATGTCATCCTCCAAAAACACCCTTGGCATACTGTTCCTTCATGATAACCCCTACTTTCATTCCTCTCCCATCCACAACCTGATAGCACAATTGTGACCTGCCTCCAATACACCTGGCCATACTCCCTTCCATCTGCCTCTTGCACACACATTACATCCACCTTCCTCTGGCCATCGTATCAGCTAGCTCTATCCCTATACCAGTTCTACTGCCAGCATTAAAAGTTCTTACCCTCACTACCATACTCCTAGCCTTTCTCCTCTCTTGCTGCCATATGAATGTTGGACATCTGCCAGGGTATGTCTGTCAATGCAAAGGCTATTGTGCTATTGAATGACTCGTGTGTTACAGCAATATTAAGACAGTGTCACTAATTTTTTCCCATTGCCCCCATGTATGTGAGGCATCCTACAGATGTCCTGCTCTAACGGGTTGAGAGGGATGCCTGGCAGCAAGAGTGTGAATACAGTGTGCCATACTGATATAGAACAGAAATGTATATCAGCTATTACCTGTGCATATGTCAGTATGAGTAGGCATATCTGGCCACCTCATAACAACAGGCATGGGATGCAAAATGTCAGTTAAATTAGCTGCACATGTTGTACATATGTGTAATCTTAGTTACTGTGCATCCAACAGAGTGACATTTCTACAGCTACTGGTTGTTGCATTGTCCTGACACAGCCACGGGTACTACAATAAGCATGATTATCTGTTTGAAATTGGAGAGGTGTCCAACTGTGTTATGACTGTGTGCCCATGCCTACTACAAACAGCTATATGAACACCAACATAGCTGTATGGACTAAGCAATACCTTACTTGTAAAACCTGCCTCCACCAAAGTAGAGTAATCATCTTTGCTGGACAGTAGCAATACACAAACCACAGACTTGGTCCCTATATTGGCTGTACAGGGCAAATTAGGAGCAAGCACCAACTTGGCATCAAGTCAGCCTTTGTCTGAACAAGCATATAAGGTCACAAGTGGAGTACTGTAAGGCTAACTATGAGTACAAATTGGACACAGCCACCAAGGCCAATCACAAAGCCATCTTCACGTATGTCTGTAATTTCAGAAGTAACAAACCAACCCACCCTGTAATGGTGGTCAATCAGACCACATGTACACACAACTTAGCTATAGCCAACCTACTGCAGATAGGATTAAGGCAAACATCACCCACCTGGCTCAGCATCATTATAGGTGGATATGCACAGCACCCTCACCCCTCCCCTCATCACCAGTGAGCAGGCACATATTACCTACTGAATGGCAACAAACATAAGTATCAATGAGACCTGATAACATCCCTGTCCGCATCCTACATGAACTCAGGTATGTGCTCCCAGCTCCATTACACACTGTAGTCACACCAAGCCTTGGCACCATCCACACCCCATCCACATGGAAGATGGCCAGTGTCATTCCTCTACACTCACACACATGAATGAGGAGTAGAGGATTATGAAATTAACTAGCCCTCATCGGGAGAAATATGACACATCAGGACCAGCAGTGCAAAGCAAGCAGATACAGTGCTGATAGATTACAGGAGCATGGTGTAGTTGTGAGTGGTGACTACTAGTATTCAGTGTAGCTGTGCAGGTTCTGTACGTAATGTTTCCAAATGTATGAGGTCCTGTGATGTGTTTCTCCTTTTTTTGTCTTCCAGGTGCAATGTTGCATCAGCAAAGGTCAACTTTCTTAGCGGCTGAGACAAATATAATCATAAAAGCCATACTACAGAACCATGCCATAATGTTTGGCCAGAGCCAGCAACATCTCTAGGAGAGGACGGGTCTGTGGGATGACCTTGTTCACAGGGTAAATGATGTTGGCCTGCAAATGTGTACATACGAGCAGGTCAGGCATCATGCAAATGACCTCATACACCATGCCCGGCAAAGGGCTGCTGCAGTGGCCAGGAAGCACACAGCCCAGCCATGCAGCCCCCACTGACACCAACTGAGGAGCTCCTCTGCAACCTTGGGGCACCCCTCCCAGTACAACATCAGGGTACAGACCCCCGTCATGCTGGAGGTGGATGACACCCAGACAATGGATGAGGAGTGTGCAGACAGACTTGTATTTGTAGAGTATCTATGTGCATGTGTCAGGTCAGATAGCATTTGTGGATGGGGTTTTCTAATGCACAGAAGTGCACATCTAAGTGCACACACTAAGGAGGGAGAAAAGGACCTGTACAGATTGCATAGACAGAGGGACCGAGCTAGGAAAGATGTGCGGCAGGTAAAAGTGATAAAGGATAATGACGGAAACATACTCACAAGTGAGGAGAGTGTGTTGAGCAGATGGAAAGAGTACTTTGAGGGGTTGATGAATGAAGAGAATGAGAGGGAGAGAAGGTTGGATGATGTGGGGATAGTGAATCATGAAGTGCAATGGATTAGCAAGGAGGAAGTAAGGATAGCTATGAAGGGGATGAAGAATGGAAAGGCTGTTGGTCCAGATGACATACCTGTGGAAGCATGGAGGTGTTTTGGTGAAATGGCAGTGGAGTTTTTAACCAGATTGTTTAATGAAATCTTAGAAAGTGAGAGGATGCCTGAGGAATGGAGAAAAAGTGTTTTTGTAGCGATTTTTAAGAATAAGGGTGATGTGCAGAGGTGTAGTAACTACAGAGGGATTAAATTGATCAGTCACAGCATGAAGTTATGGGAAAGAGTAGTGGAAGCTAGGTTAAGAAGGGACATGATGATTAGTGATCAGCAGTATGGTTTTATGCTGGGAAAGAGCACTACAGATGCGATGTTTGCTCTGAGAGTGTTGATGGAGAAGTACAGCAAAGATCAGAAGGAGTTACATCGTGTTTTTGTTGACTTAGAGGAAAGCATATGACAGGGTGCCTAAAGAGGAGTTGTGGTATTGTATGAGGAAGTCGGGAGTGTCAGAGAATTATGTAAGAGTGGTACAGGATATGTACGAGGGTAGTGTGCCAGCGGTGAGGTGAGATGGGAGTGACAGATGCATTTAAGGTGGAGATGGGATTACATCAAGGATCAGCTCTGAGCCCTTTCTTATTTGCAATGGTGATGGACAGGTTGACAGACGAGATCAGACAGGAGTCCCTGTGTACTATGATGTTTTCAGATGACATTGTGATCTGTAGTGAGAGTAGGGAACAGGTGGAGGAGACCCTGGAAAGATGGAGATATGCTCTAGAGAGAAGAGGAATGAAGGTCAGCAGGACTAACACAGAATATATGTGTGTGAATGAGAGGGAGGCTAGAGGAATGGTGAGGCTGCAAGGAGTAGAGGTGGCAAAGGTGGATGAGTTTAAATACTTGGGATCAGTAGTTCAGAGTAATGGTTTGTGTGGAAGAGAGGTGAAGAAGTGAGCACAGGCAGGATGGAGAGGGTGGAGAAGAGTGTCAGGAGTGATTTTTGACAGACGGGTACCAGTAAGAGTGAAAGGGAAGGTCTACAAGAGGGTAGTGAGACCAGCTATGTAATATGGGTTGGAGACAGTGGCATTGACAAAAAGGCAGGAGTTACAGCTGGATGTGGCAGAGTTAAAGATGTTAAGATTTACACTTGGTGTGACGAGGTTGGACAGGATCAGGAATAAGTATTCTGGAGGGTCAGCCCAGGTTGGAAGGTTTGGAGACAAAGCCAGAGAGGCAAGATTACATTGGTTTGGACATGTGCTGAGGAGGGATGCTGAGTATATTGGGAAAAAGATGCTAAGGATGAAGCTACCAGGTAACAGGAAAAGAGGAAGGCCTAAGATAAGGTTTATGGATGTGGTGAGAGAGGACATGCAGGTGGTTGGTGTGACAGAACAAGATGCAGAGGACAGGAAGAAATGGAAACAGATGATCCACTGTGGTGACCCCTAACTGGAACAGCCAAAAGAAGATGAGAAGTGCACACCTATGGTGAAGGACAGCAAATTGGGTAGTATTGGGGGTTGTACTGTAAATGCATCCATCCTGTAGCAATGCCACATGTGAGTCTGCTGACTATACTTCTCTCCCACAAATACCTAGGTTCCACAGGTCTGCATGTGGGATGGCAGCCTGTAGCTGGTGAGTATGGAATTGTTCTGTTGTGGTTTGCCAATACCCCAGGCATGTGAAGGCCATGCAATGTACCATGCACACAACTGTCAGTCATAGTGATATTGCTTTATGTGCATGTTCACTTGTGGTGGGGTTAACTGCATTGCATCACAGTGGTCCACACAGAGGCCTACCTGAAGAGAATGTAACATCCCTGTAGCATACCTCACAACCTGTCAGTGCAACACTTCTGGATAGAGACCAACAAAATGGGGGGACAAATGGCCTAAAGTAGGGGCATGTGTGAAACATTACTCCAATACAGTGGATATAAACAGTGTACACATCCCTCTTAAGATGCCAGGTGCTTGTGATATATATAAATTGAGACCAGAATATGTCAGTCCATACCTTTTCCAACCTGTAATGTGACATATGACATGAACAATTCACTTGTAAAACCAATCAATCTGTTGGACACCAAATATGGAGTATACAAACCTTACAATAAGCTGGATGAATATGTGTGCACACCCTTCAAATAATATTTTATTGCAGCAGCTTGTGATTTACTGACAGCATTCAGTCTGCTTGGGTGCACACTGTGGAGACACTTGTCAAAAGCTGAATTGAATATGGGATAACAGTGCTGTTGAAAAGAATGTGACGTCCCACCAAAATTAATGACAAGACGTGTGAAAACCTGGTCAGGGAGGCTGCCAGGAGACCTACAGCAACACTGAGGGAGTTGCAGGAATCTCTTGCAAGTACTTGTGTTGTGTACTACATGTGAGAACACTCCCCTATATTCTGTGTACATCTGGTCTATGGGGTAGGGTCAGAAGATGGAAGCATTTCCCCACAACAAAACAAATCTAGGGATGAATACAATTTGCAATACAACACGTCAAGTCTCCCAAAGGCATGTGTGAAAATGTGTTATGGTGTAATGAGACTATGGATTGACCTCACAGCCACAATACCAAAAGGTATGTGTGGTGCACAAACAACACCTCTCTTAAACTGAAGATTGACATCCACATGGTGAATAACACTGGTGGCAGTGGCCTGCTGTGGGGATGCTGTTCCAAAGCCAGAACTGGGCCTGTAGTCATGGTGCTGGGAATTCTGAACAGTTCTAAATAACACCCACCTGTGGCCCAAATCCATCAGGTATCGGCCAGAACGCTGAGGATGGGGAGGGGTAACAGGCTTCAACATGACAAAGACCCAAAGCATACATCCAAAGCTACCTAAGAATGTCTCCACCTGAACACACTCATGGTTATGGATTGGCCCAACCAGAGCCTAGACCTAGACCAGATAGAAAAACCCCAGTGTGACCTGACAAGGGCTATGCTCATGAGCTGCCCTTACAATCTGACACAGTTGGGTGACCTTTGCATGGAAGAGTGGCCAAATAATGCTAAGGCAAGATGAGTCATGCTGATAGACACTTCACAAGAAGAGTGACTGCTGCAAGTCACTTACAAGGTGCTTCAAAAAGGTATCATTTTAAGTGTATACATACTTATGCAACCACCATATTGTACATATTGCAGTCATTATATTTTACATGTAACACTTTTGTTTGTTTACCAATTGGATTGCACAGGTCATATGTCACATGAAAGGTGGGTAACATATTTGAATGCATTATTGTGGTCTCATCTTATATATTACAAGAACATGGCATGTTAACAGGGTTGTGTACACTTATCATATCCAGTGTAAGCTTTGAAGGTTGGTGGTGTAACAGGAATTGTGTGGCCATACATTTACTGCTGGTTTGGAGGTCTGACAGTCAAATGTATGCCATTAATCAGTGATGTCACTCCTCAGATAATCTCAGCTATGTATCATAGAAACACAGGGGTTATGAGAAAGAAAGCAAACATATGAGACAGACATCTACACACCCTGAGAAGATCTGTACAGTTGTGAGGTATGTCCTGTAGTACATCCCACTGTGCTATACAGTTCAACAGCAATGATGTGTACATGGGTGCAGTCTGTAACGGGAAAGGCCATCACCTACTAACACTAATCAAGTATCCCAGAGCTCTATATTCTTAGTTACATATAGTAAAACTGGCTGCAATGCATGATGTTGAGGGCCTTGTGTCATGCGTGCCTCCATTTGGATAATGTGTGGTCTGTGTAACAGATTTGTGCTGCCTCACCTGTAAGAGTGTGTGTGTGTGTGTGTGTGTGTGTGTGTGTGTGTGTGTGTGTGTGTGTGTGTGTGTGTGTGTGTGTGTGTGTGTGCGTGAGTCTACTAGACAATCTCAAAGTGCAGGTAATAATGTACATATGTTGTCTTTCCCTCACAGGTGGTGAGGGGTTCAGGGTTCCTCCCGCTTGAAAACTGATGTCATTATCTCTGCAGACTTTGACAATGATGATAGGAATAGTGAGGTACAAGTGGGGTTGTTAGGGGCTGAATCTGTGCCATTGTTTGGCATCCCACTCTTGTCCACACCATCCCTGCACACAGTGACAATGCCCACACAAACCCCATCACCAGTGGCCACAGATGATGGACAGTTGGCAGGTGGTGGCATTAAACAGGCTAGTGTGGTGACTATGGCAGGTATGAGTGTAGACACTGGCCATAGCCAGAGTGCAGGTGAGGTCCCACACAGGAAGATGGACAGGAGTGCTCGCAGGAGGACAGCTGTTCATCAAACTGCTGTCACAAGTGCCACAGCAGGAGTCAACAGACATGTTTCTGGCTGTCATGGATGCAGTCATGTAATGAATGCCACACCAGATAAATGCTCAGGGTGGTGGATGCAACTCTTCCTGATTTATGTGGTGACATACATAACTTTGTTGAGGCCATATGTTAAAACACTGAGGTCATGAATAGATGGTAGGGAGAAACCTTGGCAATCCTCGACCATGGCATGTCTGTGCTAGAGCATGGGGGGAGATGGGCATCAGCCACATGGATGTAGGTCAGCACCAAATAGCTGAGAGTCTACGGGGCCGTGCACCTTCACACTCCCATAGCGGCAGTGACACCAGCACTACCGAAGGGGGGTTGCTGTCCACATCACACCGGAGCAGGCCATAGGCACGTGGTCCTGTCCAGTCCTGTCAGGGGCATGGATCCAACAGACAGCAGTCACCATCAGGAAGCAGTACTGCATCTGGTCTTGGGCCTGGTGGTGCCAGTAATGCCCCTGGCAGGACCAGATCCCATGTCCATGGCTGGAGACAGTGAACTGGACACCTTGCCATGTATGGTTCACAGATGTCCAACATACCCCTGTGTAGGACAGCCTCATGGTGTGACTGTGTGCATACACAGACACACACTTCTGTATCACAGGCAGGTCACCTCCAGACACAAACAGTACCTCTGCTCAGCCCATCTATTGGATACCCCTCCAAACACACACACATGATGTCAATCATATGGCCCAGCCTAGGCCTCTGGCAAACCCAGACCACACCCTGTGCATATGATGATACCTGTACCACATCCCTGTCATCCATACCATCGATGCAGGGACATGCTAATATTGGTCTGATACACAAGGTGAATATAGTACAGTTTATCTATGTAATACTATGTAAGGTGTTGTCTGCTTGCATTTGTTATGGGTACATATACAGGTGTATGTACCTTATTAGCCAGGATGCATTATTGCTGTTAGTACCACTGACTGAATGTAGTCTGACATGCTGTATTCTGTTTGTGTTCCAGGTGTCTGTGTGTCTGCAGGCTGTGACCCTGTAGACACTCGCAAGAAGAAGTATGGCAGAGTGGGAATACACTGACCATGTTATAGGCAAGGTTCAGCTTTATATGTACATGTACCAGGTGTGCATGCATGCAACAGTGTGTGTGGGACACTGTTGTCAGTGTGATCTTGCATACATACCCCTTGTCACAGACAGATAACCTTCAGACATGTCAGCTCAGTGTTGTGTAGTACCACAGGCTCATACATACAAAACAGGTTACTGCAGTACTGTCAGCAGGTCCCTCACAAGCGTAGCGATTACATTAACTGCAACAGATTCACCTGTCAACACCTGTTGGCCCTGTCATTTCTTTCCCATACACTCAATCCTGATGCAGTTGATGAGGGCATGGATGATACTGTGCATAACAGGTGTGTGATATGTATTCCTAAGTTCACTGTGTGGAACAGGGAGGCAAAATGGTATATCCTTTGCATACACACAGTAAGGACTGATGCAGGGGACACAGTAACATAAACACAGTTGGCAACAGACAGATTAGTAAACCTACATTTCAATCTTGATGTACTGTACTACTACATACACATGACATGCCCCACATAGATTATATGCATGGGATATAACACACTACCTCTTACAACATGTAATGTTCTAAATGCCTTCATGGATGTTGAGATAACCCACCAGAAATAGGACGTGGAGTCATGTATTGCTCCTACAAGCCTGGACAAGTAAAGGTATAGCAGACATTGTATCAGCATGATGTTTCAGTCAGGTATGATGACTGATGCTGGCATGTGTATCATTACACTCACTGTGGCCAATTTGGCAAAAATATCACATACATGGGCATTGTTAAAGGACACAGACCACATATAGTTTGCAAACATCTGGATATTCCATAGACATCTGTACAGAGGACTGGTATGGCCTGCACAATGGTTTAACATGCTGCATGTGAGGCAGATTTCGTTACCACTCTATATAAAGTAATGCCATCGGGAGGTGGTAAACAAGTGTGGATGGTACACAAATGAAAATGGTATCAGTCAAACAGGATATGATCTTCAACCAAGGACACACACGCACACACAGTTGCCAGTACTGAGATTAGAAACCCTACCTATATAGTTATATCTACTATAGTGTTATGCAGTTATCAGACTTGTCCCAGAGCTTATATTATTTCACCTTATCCCAAGGTACTTCTAAGGTGAATGACATCAGCAAGCCTAGTAAAGTAGGGTGATGGGAAGTTTACAGCATGGTACACAACTCAGAATGGTATAACCCCCCACAGTGTATGATTCCCACACAAACATTTGCAAGTACTACAATTAGAACTCCAACCTATCTAGTTATTTTTACTATAGTGTTACACAGTCATAAGACGTGCTGCAGAGCTTATCAGACTGACACCTGGCCAAAGGTGCTGATAACTGCACAGTTGAGGTAAACTGTTACAGATGCCAGAAAGTCTGTCTTCAGTTTTTTTCCCTTAGATCTTGTTAGTTCTTTCTCTCCTGCACATCAAATAGCCTAATAGCTTTGCACTTCAACAGGCTTTTTTATCAATTATTCTAGCACACCTGAAAGGCATCTGCAGTAGCCGTTCCTCATGGAATTTGCTCCAATACTTAGTAGTTATGACCACCCCTCCTGACATGATTAAGGTGCAGGTCTCTCTGCTTTTGCCCATTAACCTGGTGCACTTGGGCATTCTGAGGCACTGTTGCAACTGCCTCATGTACACAGACAACCTTCTCCTATAAACTCCCAACACTCAGACTTGTGAGATATACCCCTATATCATTGAAGTGGAAGATATGCACACTCCAGTGAAGACTGGACTAGCTGGTCAAGAGGAAAAGGGTCAACACCTGCAACACACAACATGGAAAAACATGCCTCTCCAGAACACCTACTATCACAGCTCTGACATACAAACAATAACCACACACCCACCTTCACAGAAGCACTCAATAGACATTTACCCAAACAGCAGAGACCACCAAGATAGACACCCACTTGACCACCACAACACAGCACAAACCAAAGGACACATATCTTGCCTACACAGTGTGCCCCTCAACCTAAGCCCCAAAGGCTAACCACCTTGCCTGATACAGTAATCATAGGTCACTCAATACTGAAGCACACAGATGTCCCACTCACAACGTTGAACATGGAGGAGATAACAGCCAGCTGTCTATCAGGTGCCAGAATCCAACACATAACACACCCAGTCAGGTCACTCCACAACAACTACAAGTATGACTCTGTCATTGTCCATGTATGAGTGAATGACCTGAGATGCACCTCCATAGACTAAATGAAAAGAAACATGATGGAGTTCTCAGATTATGTGGTTCAGGCAGGTATGACAGTAGCCTTGAGCAATATACTACTGTCACCCAGAATGATACCGCAGTACAAAAAACAAATGATTGACTTCAATGATTGGCTTAAGTGTCTGGTGTCACTCTCATGGGATCCAGTATCTGTCTGCTTGGGATGACATGATTGACAGACTGCAATGGCTTGTCAGAAACGGCCTGCATCTGTCACCTCTGGGTTTCCAGGCACTGGATAAGTGTCTTGCCCTTCCTTTAGTGCCTTTTTAGGTGGTGTTCCAAATCAAATTACCACCATAACAGCTATACATATATGCAATGTGAGGGTCATGCTGCTCAACACTAGACATCTACATCTCGAGATGCAGCCACTAGAAGCACTCCTTAAAATGGAGAACATTGACATTTGTGCTGTAACAGAGACCTGGTTTACAGCAGGAGACAGCACCCCTGCTCTAACAGCCTATAACTCATTCCACATCTGTCAGACCCCAAAACAATGACCACAACTCCAAAGGCAGTGGTGTATCCATATTAATAATGGATATGCACACATCCAGAGTCGTATCCCAGCATAATGCATCTGAGATACTTCAGGTACAATTGACATTGGGTAATAGTGCGATCTGGGTCATAGCCTGCTATAGGTCCACATCCATGTCTCTAGACTCTCAATCCACATTCCTCAACACCCTGGAACCTATCAAGGTACAACCCAACACTCTCATACTAGGAGAGTTCACCTACTCCTCCATCAACTGTGAAAGATACTCAAGCACCAATACAATCCTGGAATTCATCAGTTCCAATGCCCTGCACCAGCTCATTCTGACACCCAGTAGAGGAAGCAACATCCTTGACCTGTGTTGATTACGAACATATGGGACCATTGCTTGACAACAGTAGTCAATCGCTACCTAGCCAGATCCAACATAGAGTAATCCACATGGAAATCCTCATCTCACCCTCACCCTCCGGAAAGGTAACCACCTTGAAAAGCTTCTCCAAAGCTGACTTTGGATTCATAAGAACACAGGTGGCTAAATTCACAGCACCCATGGCAAAGGAAAATGCCTGCATGACTGCCAAATCATACATAAATGCAATGTACAAACATGTACCTCTGTGCATGGAACTAGCCATACCCAACAGAACCATGACACACTCTTCCAAACACTGGAGGCCAATCTGGTGGTCCCCTGCCTTTAATAACATGTACAACAGAAGGAAGAAACTGTTGTAGAAAAAGGTGGAGTCCCAAGAGTGGTAAAACTCCTTTATTAGTGTCAACAGCAACTTGAGATCCCTCATGAAATCATCTAAAGCTGCCTATGATGGCAGAATTGCAGCAGGCACTGACAGCAATCACAAATCCTTTGATGGTTATATCAAGAACCTCCACGCCAATACCCAGAAGTGCTCTGAGTTACTGCACAATGCTACCTCCTATACTGAGCCAACAAATATTGCTTAAATTCTTGGCAACACATTCAGTGCCAGCTTTACCCCATCTCCCTCCTAGTGGAACAATCAGAATGCCAGATGAATGCAAGGCACCAAGGATTACTGGCACCCAGGTTACACCTGCATTGTCCACGGGCAAGAATACAGCTTCCATGGGACCCCAAATTATCCCTGACTGTGTTCTATATGAACTACAAAGATACCTGGCACCAAATCTGTGTGCCCTGTTCAGTTACAGCCTCACCTCAGGCTTTGTCCCTCCCAAATGGTGCACTGCTACAGTCATCTCTCTCCATAAACATGTGGCAACTACAGACCCTGGGAATTATCAGTCCATTAGCCTGATGAGTCTGATATCTAATGCTATGGAGTGCATCATCAGGGACCTGAACGACAAACATATAGGTAATCACCTACCTCTGGACCCCACACACTTTTGCTTTGTGAAAGGGAGATCATGTCTGCTTAACCTGGTTGACTTCTTTGAGTCAGTCACCAGGGCTGTGTATGACAGTAAGGCACTGCATACAGCCTACATAAATCTGGCCAAGGCTTTTGATACCATTCCTCAGTCAGAAATTATTGGTGAGCCCATCAAAATAGGCATCAACCCCTATATCACTGGGGGGGTTGCAAATTGGCTCACAGATCGAACACGCAGTGTGAAAGTAGCGAGCTCCAAGTCAGACTGCCAACCAGTCACAAGTGGAATCCCACAGGGATCACTCCTGGGTACTCTCCTGTTCAGCATCTACTTCTCAGGAGTCCAGGCCAACACAAAGGAACTCTGGCTGATTAAGTTCACAGACAACTGCAAGCTGGGAGCCATCATTAACTCCACACGTGATGCAGACATCCTACAGAAAGGCCTCACTGAGACCACTGACTGGTGTGGAAACCATGGCCTGAAACTTAACATCACAAAATGCATCATCAGCCCCTTTGGTAAAAACTGATTTCCCACTAAGTACTACATTGATGGGAGCCCACTGAACACTGTAGGTGTTATAAGAGATCTGGTGCCACAGGTTGACAGTAACATCTCCTTTAACCATCACATTGCCACTGTGGTCAGGAAATCCTGCTATGTGGCAAATCTCATTACCAAGGGTTTGCATCCAGGAAGAAAGAGGTCATTGTCTCTGTGTACTCTTCCTACATTAGCCCAACCATCAAGTATAATGGCCCATTTGGCATGTACCTCACTAGACACCTGCAACAGCTGGAGAGGCCACAGAAGTACCTCACAAAGAGGATCCTAGGCATTAAATATATGTCCTACACAGACAGACTCAAAAGACTCCAGCTATTCTCTGTGTCATATTACCTACTTAGAGGTGATCTCTGCTTGACTTGCAAAGCCATGTGTGACCCAGCTCTTTTAGAAATGCTACATCTAAAGACATCCCAATCCCTCTGCACCATACACTGCAGGGACCTCAACCTCATTACCACAATCAACACAAGATGCTGAAGGGACAGATTCCTCACCCAGAGACTGCTCATTCCCTGGAATAGACTTCCCATACATGTCAAGCAAAGTACCTAGATGACCCTGTTCCAGTGAAATCTTGATGAGTAGATGGGTAATAGAAAGTTCACCCCAGGGATCACCTCAATGGGTCTAGTTGATGGAGGCACTGGGAACTAACATTGGGTGGCACAATGGCAAGGCACTTCTATGGGCTAGGCTTGTAAAGGCTTCAGGGCCATTAGCCTACTACATACCTATGAAGCTATAAGGGGAGTGACATAAGCATGACTGATAAAGTAGGCCATTGGGTAGGAAATGTATCAAAATACTTCTTCCTACAAACACAATTACACACCCACATACACATTTGCCAGTCATGAGAGTAGAACCTCTGCCTATCTAGTTATTTACACTATAGTGTTACACAGTTATCGCATGTGCTACAGAGCTTACTGGACTGACACATGGCCAAAGGTGCTGATAAGGGGAATGACATCAGCAGGACTGATAAAGTAAAGCAGTGGGTGGGAGACTTATCAAAATATTTCTTATTGCAAACATACACACACACATATTTGCCAGATCTGAGATTAGAACCCCTGTCTAGCTAGTGATTTGTACTGTAATGTTACACAGTTATCACACACACTAGGGAGCTTACTGGGCTAACAACTGGCCAAAGGTGCTGATAAGGGGAATGACATCAGCAGGAGTGATAAAGTAAGGCAGTGGGTGGGAAACTTATCAAAATACTTTGTTTTCCAAACATAGATGACACGCACTCATTTGCCAGATCTGAGATTAGAACCCCTGTCGAGCTAGTGATTTGTACTACACTGTTACACAGTTATCACACACACTATGAAGCTTACTGGCCTGACAAGTGGCCAAAGGTGCCCATAAGAGGAATGACAGCAGGACTGATAAAGTGGGGCACTGGGAAGTGTTGTGGGTAGGAATAGCCTAAAACTGCTTCACCTATAAACAAACACACACTCCCTCACTCTCACACACACACACACACACACACACACACACACACACACACACACACACACACACACACACACACACACACACACACACACACACACACACACACACACACACACACACACACACACACACACACTTCCCAGTATTGAGATTTGAACCCCAACCTATCTAGTTATTTGTACTATAGTAATACACAGTTATCACACATGCTGCAGAGCTTACTGGGGTGAGCAGTGCCCAATGGTCTAAGGTGAATGAAAGCAGCAGATCTTGTCAAGTAGGGCAATGTGAAGTGTACTGAGTGGGAAGAGTCTCCTAATACTTAGACCTATGGACACACACAAACACACACAGGCAGGTGATGTGATATAAACCCAACTTCAGTACTGTTACACAGTGGGGCTCACCTTTTATGCTGGCACGTGCAACTGTTTACAACTGGTATGCCTCTGTCCACAGCAGGACATCACTGTATGCCATTCAGGTTACCCGTGTGTATGACTCATCTTGTCTGTGTCCCCCCTGTGTCTCTCTCTGTATCACTGTCTCTCAGTTTCCTAGATCTATGTGTGTGTATGCTTGACATATGTTATCTGTTGCTCATATATATGTGTGTGTGTCTGTGTGTGTGTGTATCTCACACAACAGAAGCAGATATATCACATATGGGCCACCTGCAGCTAGCTGAGGATAATCCTGTCTGATGTGTGTCTGTGTGGGGACAGCTGAGGTATACACAGCCATCTGTATGCATGGACATATATACAGAATACAGTCATATATTCCAATGTGGGTTCCAACATCTCCTGTGATTCTCTAAGTGTAGGAGCATGCCCAGTATGACCTTCTACAGTTAGATTGGGACTCCATTCTAAAGATAGGTGTACTCCAGTCCAGGGTTTTGTGTGCTACAGCCATACCTCTTAGGAGTACATAGGACTTTCCTCAGGATACTTGTTTTGTTCAGCAGACATTTTCTGACATACCTGTAGTCTGAAACTGCAATGTATTCTGGCATTACCTAGTGCAAGACATCCTCACATCATCACAGTGCTTTACCAGAGGAATACTAGTTGTATGATGCATAGGCCAATATTATGAGGGCAGCTATGTAAATTATTGCCCAACAAGACCATTTTTGAGGTGTGGCTGCAGCCAGTTTAGTAATGGCATGCGGCTTTGTAAACAGTCCAGCAATTTGGTGATATACTGGCTGGGGATCTCTTGCTTCAGTGGTATCTTTCTAACCTGAGATGTCATATCCTTATGTGGGCATACCTCTTACCTGTAGACTTTTTGGCATGTTATCCAGGTGTTTGGCTAGAGGTTTCATCCTTTCTATGTAAACTTGTGTTTTTATGGCAAGTTAGTTACATATAATTGAAGTGTGATGTTACAAAATAATACAGACATTACATTTTCAGAATACATAACCTTCAGACAATTCTCGCTACTGAAAAACCCTCACCCTACCAACTTTTTCAGTATGTAAGGGCAATATTTACAACACATGCCTATCATTGTGCCTTTGTTCCATTTTATTTCTGCCCTTGTCCAGACATCTTGCTGTCAGAGGTTAGGAGTTATGGGTGTGGGTACAGAGTGCATTCAACTGTGCAGGATTGTTCATTATATGTAAAAGCAAACATAAAAAAAAGGATTATTGAGAATGACCACTGTCAACAGTACCACAAAGCACTTATATTTACAAAGGCCTTGGCACCTCTGCTACATATCCTTCAAGATGTCAGTAATATGTGTAGCATATTCCATATAGCACTGTGACTTCCAGGTATGTCAGTGACAGAGCAGTGGGTTTCACTGACATGCATAACAATTGGCACTGCAGTTATTTGCACATGGCCCTGTCAGAGGCAGCACTGTACCTATGGTACTATAAGACGACAGCCAGGAAAAAATCCTGGCCAGATCCAGACAGTATTAACCACACATACACATAGCTCATTGACCCCTGCATATTATAGACGGGCAACATGTTTTCATGTGTATTGGTACAGCCTTGCCAATGTGTGCTATACTGCTATTTCCCTGCAAACATACATGTTACTGCATCTGTGTGGGTATATGGGGGGCACACCTGTCAACTGTACACATTTGCACAGAATGTGGTGATATTTGCTTTACATTTTGGTTCCATTTACCATACTATAGTGCCCTGTCTTGGGGACTAGAGGCATATTAGTAAAGAGCCCAGGTCAGTTTGTACTGGCATACATTTGAGTTTCAGACTTCTTACACTCCATAGCCTTACTGCAACTGCAGGTCCTGCTGTGCTATCACTGTGTGTGTCTGTAGGGGGTTAATGAAACATTGCCGCCATTTGTGTGCCTTTGCCAGACATTTCTCTGTGGTTTTCTTCAGCTGATGTGCTGTGTGAGTGTGAAGGGTGGTTATGGGACCCCCCCACCCTGACAACCATGCCTGTGACCTTTGACCACCAGTTAGTTGTCCCTACACATATACTGCTGTGGGATTTGCCACCTTGGGTACTACTGCATAGTATGTGGAGGCCAGTTTTGGCCAGACATTTCCTGATGCCCCACATAGTTGTCAGTTGTGTGCTGCTATCCCAGTAGGCCACCCCATTCCCTTGCATGCATGCAGCATTACCATAAATATACTAGCAAAACATACTACTCTAGTCATTTATTGCTAAAAAGACTGACTTACCTTGTGTCTGCAACAGTTGTGAGGGTGGTGCTTGAGGGCCGTCTATATTTAATGCACATAGTACACTGCCCATACATGGCAAGGTACAGGCAATGTGATGTGTGTGTGTCATCCATTTTACTGTGTGTGTGAGTCAGAGAGATGTGTCATTCCCTGTGGACCCTACAGTGTCAGTGTATGTGCTATGCATTGCCTCTTTGCCAAGGACAGGGCAAACTAGGCACACCTCCATCTGCCTGCAGGAGCAGGCTCAGGGGCCTCCTCCTGTGAGTCTCTCTCTGTGCCTATGGGGACCTTGGCAATGGTGGTGGGCTATGTGGCCCTTCTCTGTGCTGTTCCTGATGCATCTGTTTCCATAGGATCATATTGTATATCAAGGCACATACTATGAACATGTGTGCACATGACTGGAGAGTACTACAAGGCACCACTGAATACGTCAAGGCAGCAGAACCATGACTTGAGCATCCCAAACACATGCTCTACAATGATCCTGGTTTGCGCATGTGCCTCATTAAGGCATTCTTGAGTGCGTGTGTGTGCACTTCTGATGGTTGTCATAATCCACGGCTCCAGTGCATAGCCAGCATCCCCTACTAGATGCCCATACGGGATGTCCCCACTGGCAAATGCCTGGTACAGCTGTGATGAATGCCAGATGTGGGAGTCGTGATAGCTTTCAGGGCTACCAGCACACACATTCATAATAATGTCCTAGGCATTGCACATGACCTGGCAGTTGATGGAGGGGAAGCCCTTGCGGTTTATGTAAACCCTTCTCTCTTCACCGGATGGTGCTTTGATGTGGATGCGTGCAGTCTACGGCATCCAGTACCTCCAGGTATTCTGCTACATGATGGAAGAGACGCATATTGGTGGTCCTCTCCTCACGGGTGTTGGGGAAGTAAATGTGCTCACTGACATCTGGTAGCATGGCATCAAGGAAGTGGTGGAGTACCCTGGATGCAGATACCTGTGAGACCCCCATGATGTCCCCAGTAGGTCTTTGGAAAGTACCTGTAGCTAGAATTCTTAAGGCTATGCATACCTTTGTATCCACTGGGATGGGTTCCCCTCTGTTGGTTCTAGCTCTGAGTTGAGGCCAGCACAGCTCGGTGATTTGCTGAAGTATGTCTCTGTCCACCCTGTAGTGCTCTACTATCTCCAGATCATGTAGCCCCTGGTGGGTTAAACTGGGTATGAACACTCTTCTCCTCCTCCTTGGTCTGTGGCAGTTGTCAGCATTATCCTCCTCTCCACCGTCAGCCTCTAGCACATACTGATGGATCAAAGCAATGGCAGCCCCTAACATTTTTCCAGTTAAAATTTCCCTGCATGTATACACCAATGGTGCAGAGCTTGTGAGAAAAAACAGACTGTAAGTTGTTTCCATACTTTATACTGTTGTGCTGCAGATGCTGCCTGTATAATTGGCTGACTATGATACATTCCAGCTGCCACCTATATTACACTTGGTTTTGCTTTAGTCACTGTGAGTGTTAGAGGCATTAATGATAATTTGAGCATGATTGCCTTTATTCTGCTGTTGCCCTTTTTTTAATTATTTTTTATTTACATCTCCCCCTATTTTCAGCTATGCAGCCACCTGACAGCTGTATTATTGTGTGATTTCTACTTCATTTCTCCTTTATTGTGCTGTTGCCCTCTATTTCTTTTTTTTTTTACATCTCCTCCCATTTTCAGCTATGTAGCCAGCTGTATTATTGTGTGCTTTGCAAGGCCCATTGTGAGTTCCAAGAGTCCCATATTAGTGATTGATACTTCATTTCTCCTTTATTGTGCTGTTGCCCTTTATTTCTTTTGTGTACATCTCCTCCCATGTTCAGCTATGTAGCCACCTGTCAGCTGTATTATTGTGCGTTTTACATGGCCCATTGTGAGTTTCAAGAGTCCCATATTAGTGATTTCTACTTTATTTCTCCTGTATTGTGCTGTTGCCCTTTATTTTGTTTTTACATCTCCTCCCATTTTAAGCTATGCAGCCAACTGCCAGCTGTATTATTGTGTGCTTTACATGGCCCATTGTGAGTTGCAAGAGTCCCATATTAGTGATTTCTACTTCATTTCTCCTTTATTGTGCTGTTGCCTTTTATTTTTTTTCATATCTCCTCCAATTTTCAGCTATGCAGTCACCTGCCAGCTGTATTATTGTGTGATTTGCATGGCCCACTGTGAGTTGCAAGAGTCCCATATTAGAGATTTCTACTTAATTTCTCCTTTATTTTGCTGTTGCCTTTTTTTTTTTTTTTTTTTTTTTTTTTTTACATCTCCTCCCATTTTCAGTTATGCAGCCACCTGCCAGCTGTATTATTGAGTGCTTTCAATGGCCCATTGTGGATTGCAGAATCCCATATTGTTGATTTGTACTGCATTTCCCTTGTTCTGCTATTTCCTTTTTTTCTTATAGCCTTCCTGTTATAGCCCCAGTGTGCCACACAGATCCATTTAGCTAGTATAAACAGTAAGAAATTCCACTCCCCTGGGCACAAACATGCTCCTCAGTTCATGGAATAAGACTATACAGCCTCAAACGTACCCTCTCGCTTATCTGTGCTTAGCTAAGCTCAACCCCGAGCAAAGGAGCTCCAGTGTGCTTACAGCAAGCATGACACATACCCTTTTCATGTTAGTTGCCCCTCCTGCCTACACAATGGTGTTACAGCACCTGCATGGCTAGGTGCAGTGTGACACTTAGAAGAATTTTGTGATTCAGTATAAGTCCCCTCATTAACATACCTCACTACCTTAATCCATAGTTACTGCACTACACAAGAGCCTTCTCCCTTAGCAACCACTGTTCCTTGTCATTGTTTTGATTCTGCTCCCTATAGAGTATAATGGCAAAATGCAGGTTTATCTTACAATTGACTTTTCACATTATATTTTTTATTTTCCCTACGATCCCATTTGCGCTGTGCTGCCCTATGCTTAAACAGCAGAGATCGGGCAAAAAAATAAACTTTTATTTTTATAAAAAGTTAAACACTTTTCCATGCCAATGGCTATATGTTTGACCATTGGCATACCTACAGATTAGGGTACATGCTTTTATTGGAGCTGTCATGGCTCCATTTTCATTTTTTCAGAAATGTATTCGGCTAGTAGCCGAATACATTTCTGCACCTTACACTGTTCCTGCACGGTTACCTGCCTGCTTTCTGGATTGCTAATTCACCTCATTTGCATGGTTTTCACTGGCAAATGAGGTAAATAGCATCCTGCATGGGTTTCCATGCAGGAACATTGTAGGGACGCTCATTCACGTCAAAACTACATGTTCCTGGATCGCTTGGCAGCCATATTCCATGCAGGAGTGGCTACATTGCTCCTGCATGGAAATATTTGTTTAATGAATCCTGGGGTATATTACACCACAATATAACATAAGCATCAAAACTATTCCCAGAAATTCTGGCAAACCATAAACAATCTTCTTAAAAATGGCCATACTTCAACCCCTACTCTAAAATCTACCAGTATGAATGATAGCATTTCCATGTAGTTGAACTCTTACTTTATTATATCGATATTATCACTTGTAAAAAACTGACAATATTGCCTTCCTGTCATTATCTATCCATACTATGGAAAAGCTCAACTCCGTCTCAATTGTACTTATACAAACCAGCACCATAAAGAAACTTATCCCCAAGCTTGAACTAACTTCCCTTGCTGCAGACCTACTTCCTATTGATTTTATTAAAATAGCATCCAGTGTGATTGCCTTCCCAATTTCTGTCCTAATCAACCAGTCCATTAATGAACAATATGTCCCAAAACTCTATAATATCTCCCATATCATCCCATTGCACAAAGGTGGCACATCTACTGAACCCATCACAAAGATCCTTGAAAAATGTGTCCATACACAATGACTCCAATTTCTGCTAGCTAACAACTTCCTATACTCTTCCCAACATGGATTTAGAGCAAAGCATAGTATCACTACAGCTCTTGCTAGCTTTACTAACTCAGTAAATTAGCTTATAAATAATTACCTCTATGTCTCCTCGGTCTTCCTCGACATGTAAAAAGTGTTTGACAGCATTTTTCACCAGAAACTTCTCAACAAACTTGCTACATTTAACCTGCCTCAACCCACTCTCTTCTAGTTCCTTAACTATTTATCAGATTGCCTACAGGCAGTCAAATAGGTTCATAGGTTCATAGGTTCATACTAGGCTATCTGCTCTAGGGCCTTTATAAGCCTAACCAGAGTGTGTTTGGCTTTCGCCACCCATTTTAAATGAATTTTGCTATGCACTTTTTCGAGGTTAGTATACTGTGCCTCTGTCTAACAGTGACACAGAAGTGATACCTGGGGTAAACCTACTATCTCCCATCCACTCATCAAGATTCCTCTTGAAGACAGTCAATGAGGGACTCTGCCTAACCTGGACTGGGATTTTATTCCAGAGTGAAGGGAGCCTCTGGGTTATGAATCTGTCCCTCCAGCATGTCCTATTTATTTCAGTGCTGAGGTTCAAGTCTCTCGAGCACGTAGCTCGATGGGATTTGGATTTTCTGAGGTGCAGCATGTCCATTAATTCCGGGTTGGACATGGCTTTATACGTCAGGCACAGATCGCCTCTGAACGGCGGTATGCCACTGAGTAGAGCTGAAGTTTCTTTAACCGGGCAGCATATGCCATCTGTTTGAGCCCTTTGATCCTCTTGGTGAGGTACTTTTGGGGTCTTTCCAGTTGCTGCAGGTGTCTGGTAAGGTACATCCCAAAAGGGGCATTGTACTCAATTATGGGCCTGATGAGGGATGAGTAAAGAGGCACAATGACATCCCCTGATCTAGATGTGAATCCCTTCATGATTAGGTGGGCTATATAAAATGTTTTTCTAACCACTTTGGCCATGTGGTTGTCAAATGAGAGATTGCTATCAACTTGAGTCCCCAAGTCCCTAATTACTTCTTCCGTACTTAATGGATTACCACCTATGTGGTAATTTGTGGGCACTTTGTTTTTGCCAAAGGGGATGACTATACACTTTTTGGCGTTTAGCTTGAGGCCATGGCTCTGGCACCAGTTGTCTGTTTCTATGAGGCCCTTTTGTAGGATGCTTGTGTCGGCTGGAGAGTCTATTATGGCACCCAGTTTGCAGTCATCTGCGAACTTGGTCAGCCACAGTCCTTCCATGTTAGCCTGTACCTCCGAGAAATATATACCGAACAAGAGAGGTCCCAGGACTGAGCCTTGTGGGATGCCACTTGTAACTGGTTTGGAGTCTGACATGGCTCCAGCAATTCTAACCATGTGGGTTCTGTCCTTGAGCCAGTTTGCAACCCTTCTAGTGACATAGGGGTTTATATTTAAGCTGGTGAGCTTATCTATAATGCCCGAGTGGGGTATTGTATCGAAGGCTTTTGCAAGGTCCAGGTAGGCTGTGTGGACCACCTTCCCCTAGTCAATGGCCTTGGTGACTGTTTCAAAGAAATCGACCAGGTTTAAGAGGCAGGATCTGCCCTTAACAAAGCCGAACTGGGTAGGATCCAGTGTCTGTAGGTCCCCAATATCTTTATTTATGAGGTCCATGATGATCCTTTCCATAGCTTTGCAGACCAAGCTAGTCAAGCTTATGGGGCGATAGTTTCCAGGATCCGTTGAGGCACCACCTTTGTGGAGAGGGACCACTGTTGCTGTACACCACTCTTTGGGTACATATCCTGTAGTAAGGCTGAGATTGAACATTAGTTTTATGTTTGGGTTTAGTTCCTCTTGGAGTTCATGTAGGACGCAGCCCGGGACACCGTCTGGTCCCATTGATGTTATGTTTTTTGCTTTGGAGAGGGCGGCTCTTACCTGAGCATCTGAGATGTCAGGGGGGCAGTATTCTGCTGGGATAGATATTTGCCCTTTTGGTGGGGAAGGGGGGGAAGAAGATTGTGCTGAACCTGTCAGCTAGGATGTTGGCAATGTCTGCGGGTTCAGTGTATTTTCTGTCATTTTGGACTAATTCTGAGCATATCTGGGAATTCCCACCCAGGTTCCTAACATAACTATAGAAAGCCTTATGATTATCCTTAGTGTCCAGTGCAATTTTTCTCTCGAAGCTGGACTTAGACAATTTTATGAGTGCCCATAGTTTTTTGCTAATACTGATCAGAGATACCTTCCCTTTTTGGGATTTTGCTCTATCATGTAGTAGCTTCCACCTTCTATTGTATAGTTTGTTTATGGCTGGGGTCCACCAGACAGGACGCCTAACTTTGGAGGATTGGGTCTTGGTTTTATTTGGGATTGCATGATCCATGCATTCCTGAAGGTGTTCATAGAATGTGTTTATAAAGGATTCTGTGGTCTGGGCCGTATTTTCCACAGGCCCGGGGGCTTTGAAGGATTCCACCTTGGTTTTGAGGAGTGTGAAATTTGCTTTAGAGAAGTTTTTCACTGTGGTTTTCTGGGCAGGGGCTGGGGTCGGCATGTGAATATCTAGTGAGACTAGTTTATGGTCTGATCTTACCAGTGAGGGATACACTTCTGGTCTGGAGCATAGAGTCCCCATGTTGGTGATGATCAGGTCCAGTATGTTTTCTCCTCTTGTGGGAGTGGCAACAATTTGTTCCATAGCATTTGAGTTTATAAATTCTAGGAACCTTTAGGCTAGGGTGTTGGAGCTAGAGTAATGCTTCCAGTCTATGTTAGGGTAGTTGAAGTCACCCAATATAATGGTGTTTGGAGAGACCTTCATATTTTCCAGTGTTCTCAGGAAGGCCGATTGGGGTTCCTGGGTTTGGGAGGGTGGTCTGTAGCAGGCTATAAACTGGAAGGCAGTTTTACCCACTGTTAGTTGCACATGGATAGTCTCTGATGCTTCGTGCTGTGCCACCAACCTGGAGGTGTGGGTATCTTTGACGAATATTGATACTCCCCCTCCTTTTGTGGTTCCGTCCAAGTTTTGGGGCCGAAAAACATGGAATGAGGTATAACCTGGTAGTGCTGGAGTGCTCTCGGGAGCCTTGAACCAGGTTTCTGTTACTGCACAGATATCGATGTTCTCCATGCTAAGGAGAGTTTCGAGTGCATGCATCTTGAGGTTTAGACTTCTGGCGTTGAGTAGCATTACTCTTAGTTTCTTATCCCTTGTGATACCTATGGAGGTGGGTTTGTCTTTTGAGCCTTGCCTAAAAAAGACACTATGGGGGTGGCAAGAGCCTTTGCCAATATCCAAAAGCCCAGGGGTGACAGGTGCAAGCCGTCCGTCCCTAGCGAAGCATCGTGGCTTGTCGAGCATGTCATCCCAGGCAGACAGGCATTGGATCCCCTTTGAATGACACCAATACTTAAGCCAATTGTTGAAATTGATCATCTTGTCTTCATATTGTGGCATCATTCTTGGTGAGGGTAAGATGCTACTCAAGGTCAGGGTCATACCAGCCAGGGCTACATGCTCAGAGAGCTCCTCTATGTCTCTTTTCATGTAGTCCAAGGAGGTACATCTCAGGTCATTCACACCAGCATGGACAATGACTGAGTCATATTTGTACTTGCCTTGGAGTTACCTGAGTGCTTGTGTTATGTGGCGCATCCTAGCTCCCACAGGCAGCTCACCGTGACCTTCTCCTTGTTCAGCCTGGTGAGCGGGACGTCAGTGTGCCTGACGATAGAGTCACCTATTACAAGTGTATCAGGTGTGTTGTTTAGCCTTAAGGGCTGTGACTGTTCGGCACACTGGCTTTGTGAGCTATGTGTTGCATGTGTTTTGTTTTGGGGTAGCGGTTTCTTGGGTGTCTGCTTTGGAGGTCTCTGCTGCTTAGGCAGATTTTTATTTAGAGCCTCTGTGTATGTTTTTGTGTGTTTATGTGTTTGGTTTGCTGTTGTTGTAGGTCTATGTGAGACATGAATTGTAGTGAGTGTGGTTTCCTTCTCCTCCTGACTGGTTATGCCAGTACTGAGTTGAGAGAGCTTAGCCTTCAGTTTGGCTATATGGTTGCATCTCTCACATGTGTTGGAATTTGTTGGAAGGAGGAGAGGGTTGTCTGTGTACATGATGCAGGTGTAACATTGCCTCAAGATTCCCAGATTCACCAGCTGGACTGGAGAGGAGATTGACAACTGACCTATGGACATGTTTGAATAGTATTGGGAATTCCTTTATAACTGAAAAAAGGGCCAATGGGGAACAAAGTACTCAAGGGGAGTTTTTGAGGGTGTAGTGCTTGTAATTTTTTAGTGATGACTTATATAATTGCTTTAGTGAGCAAGTGCCAGGCTTTAGAGTGGGAATAGGGTGTTTATTATGAGAACTAGATCAGTTCTAAGGGAAAAAGTGAAGAGCAGACTTTGTGGAGCCAAGAATGGTTTAAACCCAATTAAGCGGCGCTGCCCGATGCTGCTCTATGCGCAAAATCATGCAAAGCAGTGCTAAAGCGGGTTTTATACAGGGGGACTTGAAAGAGCTAGAAATTGGCCCAAAACAGCCAATAGACTACCAGATACTTGTGCTGGGAACACTCCTCCAGGGATAGATAGGCTGCTCCAAGCTCCCCACTGCCACTGGTGAACTAAGAAGCCTCCCTTTATCCAAGAAAGGAAATGGGCAACACGGGAATTTTCCAAAAGTCCAGAATACAGCAAAGCCTGTATTTGGACTACTCTAGGTCAGGAAAGACGGGAAACAATGATATATATATATATTTTTTGCAACAAGCAGCAGGAAAATGCAATAAATATGTAACACAGGCTAGGGCACTTGAGTGTGTAGCCTCAACAGGTAAAAGCAACAAACAGGACAAACTTTAAAAGTGCAGGTTCAAAAACAACTTTAAACAGTTTAAAACAGTTCAAGAAGCAGAAATACTTGCAGTTTAGCTATATCGGACAGTCGCCCAGGTAGTAGCAGGAAAAAAAACACTTTTATCAGGTTAACAGTCACTCTTTTAGCCTCTCTGCTGCTAGCACCACTCTGCAGGACCACAAGGAGCTTGGCTGAGTAGTAACAAGTGCAAAAACCACGCCAAAGTGGGTTTTATACAGGGGGACTTGAAAGAGCTAAAAATTGGCCCAAAACGGCCAATAGACTACCAGATTCTTATGCTGGGAATACTCCTCCAGGGATAGATAGGCTGCTCCAAGCTCCCCACTGCCACTGGTGAACAAAGAAGCCTCCCTTTATCCAAGAAAGGAAATGGGCAACACAGGAACTTTCCAAAAGTCCAGAATACAGCAAAGCCTGTATTTGGACTACTCTAGGTCAGGAAAGATGGGAAACAAGGATCATTTTTTTTTTTTTTTTTTTTTGCAACAAACAGACTACCAGATTCTTGTACTGGGAACACTCCTCCAGGGATAGATAGGCTGCTCCAAGCTCCCCACTGCCACTGGTGAACAAAGAAGCCTCCCTTTATCCAAGAAAGGAAATGGGCAACACAGGAACTACCAGATTCTTGTGCTGGGAACACTCCTCCAGGGATAGATAGGCTGCTCCAAGCTCCCCACTGCCACTGGTGAACAAAGAAGCCTCCCTTTATCCAAGAAAGGAAATGGGCAACACAGGAACTTTCCAAAAGTCCACAATACAGCAAAGCCTGTATTTGGACTACTCTAGGTAAGGAAAGATGGGAAACAAGGATAATTTTTTCTTTTTCTTTTGCAACAAACTGCAGAAAAATGCAATAAATATGTGACACAGGCTAGCGCACTTGAGTGTGTAGCCTCAACAGGTAAATGCAACAAACAGGACAAACTTTAAATTACAAGCGCAAAAGCACGCTAAAGCTGGCTTTAAAGCAGGGGGTTAGAAAGAGATAGGAAATGGCCCAAAACGGCCAATAAGCTACAGGTCACTGGGCTGGAACCACTCCTCAAGGGACAGATAGGCTGCTCAGAGCTCCTCACTCTCACTGGTGAACAAAGTAGCTTCCTCCTATCCAAATAAGGATATGGGCAACACAGGAACTACGACACAGCCCAGAGATCAGCAATACCTGAAGACTGGACTATTCTAGTTCAGTAAAGGCGGGAAACAAGGATTTTTTTTTTTTTTTTTTTTTTTTTTGCAACAAACAGACTACCAGATTCTTGTACTGGGAACACTCCTCCAGGGATAGATAGGCTGCTCCAAGCTCCCCACTGCCACTGGTGAACAAAGAAGCCTCCCTTTATCCAAGAAAGGAAATGGGCAACACAGGAACTACCAGATTCTTGTGCTGGGAACACTCCTCCAGGGATAGATAGGCTGCTCCAAGCTCCCCACTGCCACTGGTGAACAAAGAAGCCTCCCTTTATCCAAGAAAGGAAATGGGCAACACAGGAACTTTCCAAAAGTCCACAATACAGCAAAGCCTGTATTTGGACTACTCTAGGTAAGGAAAGATGGGAAACAAGGATAATTTTTTCTTTTTCTTTTTTGCAACAAACAGCAGAAAAATGCAATAAATATGTGACACAGGCTAGCGCACTTGAGTGTGTAGCCTCAACAGGTAAATGCAACAAACAGGACAAACTTTAAATTACAAGCGCAAAAGCACGCTAAAGCTGGCTTTAAAGCAGGGGGTTAGAAAGAGATAGGAAATGGCCCAAAACGGCCAATAAGCTACAGGTCACTGGGCTGGAACCACTCCTCAAGGGACAGATAGGCTGCTCAGAGCTCCTCACTCTCACTGGTGAACAAAGTAGCTTCCTCCTATCCAAATAAGGATATGGGCAACACAGGAACTACGACACAGCCCAGAGATCAGCAATACCTGAAGACTGGACTATTCTAGTTCAGTAAAGGCGGGAAACAAGGATTTTTTTTTTTTTTTTTTTACAAAGTAGCAGAAATTAGGTACAGAAACACAGTAAATGCTTTAATTCGGCTAGCACACTTGAATGTGTAGCCTACCAGTTAAACTAAGCAAAAACAGACTTTAAAAGTGCAAAAAACTCAGAAATACAGACAGGAATGCAATAAAACAACTTTGCAGAGCTTATTTAGTTAAAGAAACAGAGAAGTCTATATATACAGAAAAGCAGCTAAAACACACAAACACTTCAGATGCAGTGCAACCTAGAACACTTGAGTTGTAGCAATATTAAGGCAAAGAGCTAATGACACTAGACTGGGAGGAGTGTCACAGATCAGATTTACAGTAGGGGCGGGCAACTGCAAAGCCAACAAGTATAAGAGCAAGACACCAACTGGGAGGGAGGGTAGGGACAATAGCCTTCAGACAGTAGCACTAGAGAAAGCCCAAACAGATAAAGATTTGTAAAGATACAGAATGCTTTTAACTGCAGACAAATCAGTTACTTGTGCAGATTAGTTAATAGCAATAAAATACACTCGAAGACTAAAAAGCAGACAATAAAAGTGCTATATATTAATTGTTAAAAACAATCTGTATAAATAATCAAAAAAAAAAACAGGATACTTATATATCTCAGCTAACAGCTGCGGTCAACAACTTATCCACTCTGCTCAGTGTGTATAGACTGAAACCCTATCAAAGTTAGGGCTTAAATACCAGAAGAACAACTTTTTTCTTTTTACAAGAACACAAAAGAACCAGCCCCCACTCAGCAGACTATTAACACAATCTAGCAAAATTAAAGAGGCTTCAGCTAGAAACAATAGCCTACACACAGTAGCACTAGAGAAAGCACAAACAGATAAAGATTTGTAAAGATACAGAATGCTTTTAACTGCAGACAAATCAGTTACTTGTGCAGATTAGTTAATAGCAATAAAATACACTCGAAGACTAAAAAGCAGACAATAAAAGTGCTATATATTAATTATTAAAAACAATCTGTATAAATAATTGAAAAAAAAACAGGATACTTATATATCTCAGCTAACAGCTGCGGTCAACAACTTATCCACTCTGCTCAGTGTGTATAAATGGAATAAGGAACTCTCCTCTCTTCTACCTGTCTTAGTTGGTGTACCTCAAAGTTCAATACTCATCCCATTGCTTTTCACCATATTCACAAATGATCTCTCCACAGACACCCAACATGCAACAATTGTCCAATGTGCAGATGACCCCTTCCTTATCTGCTCAGCAGCTTCCATATCCTGACTCCTTGAAACAACCCAGAAAGCCTTCACTGATATTGAAAATTACCTGATTGACTCCAAACAAATTCTCAACCCAAATAAAACAAAGCTCATCCTCTTTACCAGTAAAACAATACTTGGCCACCCATCACCCTTCACCCTCTTTTCCAAAAACAAAACTATCATAGAACCAGTAGAACACAATAAGCTCCTCAGAGTAACCATTGACAACAACCTTACATTTTACAAGCACCTAGTCACTATTGTCAAAAAACATATCAAATTAGGCTAACTATACAGGATCAAAAACATTCTAACTGACCCTACCAGAAAATCCATTTCCAGAACTCACCTACTTTCCAGACTCCTATATGCTTTTCCTATATTTACTAACCTAAGAAAAACTTAACTGAACAAAATGGAGTTATGTTATAACAAAATTGTAAGATTTGCCAAAAAATCTCTCATACAAATCACACCACTATGTAGGTTTGCTCCTTCTAAATTGACTAGAACTACCTAATCTTCTTACCTATAATCAATTAACTTTCACTCATTCCATCTTCCACCACCAAAATAATTGTCCTGCTCTGGGTCACCTTGTACAGTCCTACTTTTGATCTGGAACACTAAGATCCTCCAATAAAAACATGGTAAAAGTTACCAAATCTCACAACAGCTTTGGGGACTCCTCTTCTCTACCCAAGTAGCCAGATCTTGGAATACCTTAGCTCAGACTATACTAAATAACACTACAATTTCCACATTTAAACATCTACTAAAGGTGCACCTCAATAACAACTGGCTATGCTCCTACACTAAACCCGCCTGATACGTTTATCCCTTCTTACCATACTCTCTTTACTTCTATCTCATTTTAACCTCTATCTTTTTTAACCTCTTCCCCCACTGCTCCTTTATTATATAACTATGTTCTTTACCTCTGTCTCATGCCACCTTCCTCTACTTTCTCCAAACTCATCCTCATGCATACTCCCATCACTGCACCCATTCCATGTAGAATACTAACACTGCTTCTCTTCACTAATACTCAGCCAGTCTTTTTACTTACTCTTACTCCAGCACTATGTCTATGTCTGCTTAACTTCAGCACTCTCCTTGCTTATACCTCAGATATCAAGGGATCCTCTTTTGTGTATTTTCTCCCCATTCTTCAACATTTTTAACTTTAACCACCTATGTCTTCTGCATGTCTAAACCTGACCACCTATGTCTATCCTGGCACTGCCCTTTACAAATGATTATGTATTATATTTTTTTAAATGCTTGTATTTCTAAATATGTACATGTTTTTACCTTCTCTGTTTAACACAAGAATTATAAAGATGCTATAATCTGTAGAATTCTTGTGCTAAATATTGTCTATTACTATTATCAGTATGGACTTTTTCTGTCTGTGCCTCCACTGAAAATGGATCTTTGGCACAGTCGAACATTTTATTATAAACAAATGTAAAATTAATTAAATAAATAAATATAGCTTTAGAAACACATCAGTAACCTTTTGATGTCCAGTAAAGTCATCCTCGTGTTGTTGACATTTTCCTGAATTGATCTCATGCTTGCTGTTGGCAATTACAATATAACTGCTTGATATACAACACCCTGTTTTACTTTGTAAAGCCATCCAGCTATGTCATCTAACTGCCTCCCTAGTGCTTTATTGCATAGATTGGTCCTACCACCTCGATCAGTCCCATGTCCCTGTTTTAATAAAAAGACCATCTCCCGGATTTAATAAACTCCATGCAGGAACAGTGTTATTGCTACATGGAGTGAATGGTGACTGTGTCCACATCTCCCTCTCGGCAGCATGCCTTGCATATTAATGAAGGCATGCTACTGAGGAGCAGCTGTGTACATGGATAATGAATCAGTGCTACGGTGTGTGTTACAGTGCTTGCAGATATGTAACATGCCACCTGTACTTTCAAAGTGCCGTGCAGCACTTTCCAATAAAGAAAGTGTCCTTGGACAGTTAAATGCAAGATGTGAAATATATGTTATGAAGGAGATTTGATACAGTATCCATAACAAACCCCCTGCATTGTGAAAGTGCAATACATCACTAAATAAATGAAAATAAAGTGTCCTCAGACACGTAAGTAATTGTGTACTGTAATGTCATGTAGGGGATGTGTTACAGTATCTGTAACACACCCCCTGCATTATAAAAGTGCTGTATGGCACTAAATAAATGAAGAAAGTGTCTTCGGACACTGAAATAATACTGTGAAATGTAATGCCATGTAGGGGTGTGTTACAGTATCTGTAATACACTCCCTGCACTGTAAAAGTGTTATACGGCAAAAAATACAGAAAGTGTCCTCAGAAACTTATTTAATAATATGAAGTGTAATAGTTTAATTTTTAATTAATGGTTAATTTTCTTTTTTTCATTTTCCTCAAAGTTTAAGCATAGCTGAGCAGGTTTGTGAGGTGCTTTGCTCAGCAGTGCTTAAACATATCAAGAAGCTATATAGAAATGTATAGTTGAAATCCTTGCAGCTGAGTGGTTAGAGTCACGGCTTCAGGTGCAATAGGTACACAGTTCAAATACCAAGACAGGCCATTCAGCCTTTACATGGGAAACCATTTTTATATTAAATTTTATTTTATTTATTGATGTAGTTAGTGATATTTGCTAACCAGGGTAGTGTATTTGGTCCAGGATCCCACTGTCAGTGGAGATATGAGGTAAAAAACACCATTTAAACACAAGTGAAAGATACAGTACGGTCACATCCCAAGGTAATGTAATGAAAGCATATAGGGGGAGGTCATGGAAAGTAAAATGCATACCCTTAATAATAATGTATTAATAATGAGTAGTTAATATCCAATATTAATATTTTAAAATAAATGTTTGTTTACCCTTAGTTCAGTTCTGCTAAGCACTGCTAAGCCAAGCTAAGCAATGCTTAAACAGGATTTGTCTGAGCAATACGTAGCAGTGCTTAGCTCCACTTAACTGGTTTGAGCATTGCTAAGAATTCCTATTCTAAGCAGTATTCAGCTCAGCTAAGCAGATTTGTGCACTGCTAAGCACTGCTCAGCATTTGCCACTTTAATCACTGCTCAACTCAGCTTAGCAGGTTTGTGCACTACTAAGCTTTGCTCAGCATTTTAAAAATGGTCCATTGATGGCAAAGGGTGAGAATATGGCCTTATTTAAACCACACAGGCAGGAGTACAGGCAGAACCTGTTAGAGTTTGATCCCTGTAGGAACTATGGCAGGTGCAGGAGAGAGAGCAAGCTTTCAGGTGCAGTGCTGGGCCATGTTGGAGTCCAGGGTCATGTCTGGGCTTCTTGTAAAGAACCATGATGACAGACTGTTGTAGGGTCAGTACCAGGGCTCAGAATACAAGTCTGAGGCCTGGGGCCATCTGGCACGTGAGCTCACCAATGTCACTGGCATCTCCCACACTGCTGAGCAGGTCCACCATCATTATGATGACCTGAAATTGAGGAAGGAGGTGTTCTTGGCCCAATGGCTCCAAGATGCTCAGGCCCCGAATGCTCCAGAAGTTTGTAAGTATATCAAGTGTTGTTTTATCAAATTGTAGTATGAATATTTGATAGACAGATATGCATAATGGTGTGTTTCCCCCCACATCTGCAGAGGAGAGGGCTCGTAACATTGAGGCCCAAGCTGGATGACTGACGAGGCTGTGCCAACAGTGCAGTGAGTACAGATATCACTTGCAATATATCTAGTCCAATAAATAAGAAAGTGTAATTGTTTACTGCCATTAGGTATAGTGTGTTCTGAGTGTACTGAATAATGTGTTCTTAGATCAACATTCATATACGTGACTAATACCAGGTACTGTGTAATACAGATGAAGGCAGCAAACAAGCTACTATTGATGGAAGGAAGCCAGTACTGTAGTAATATTGTGTAGGAATGAATCTGTTAATAAAGTATACTGTGCTTGCTACTCTGAAAGTAATAACTGACACACATGCATCATCTACAAGATATGCAGTACAACTGAATTTAGAATTTTTAATGTAATAAACCACTGTGTCATGTTACCCTAAATAAAGATTATTCCCACAAACTGTTATCTTTAATCTGGTCTGTTGTTGAAGAAATACAAGTGTACAGGTGCTACATAGCAAATATGGCTATGAGAGGATGAAGTCACTGAGGTTTGTCTGCTAAGCAGCTGTTATGACAAACTGTACATGCAGAGCTGTAAAACAAGATATAATGAAAATTGATATATGTTCTGCACTAAGATCTGAACCTTGAATAGTAATGTGTAATGTATTATAGTGTGTTCCCTGCAGCATTGTCTTGTGTTAACCTTTGCATTTCAGCTACATGTATTCCTGAATGTAGGTATGCTGATGCAGGCAAGTATGAGATTGTAATAGGTGGAACCTGCAAATATATGCTGTGCAATTGTGTGTGTGTTGGGCATACAACCCAACAACCTGCTATGGTCTGTACAGATCATGCATAATCACATCCACTAGGGGTTAAATGTGTACACCTGCATTCAAAGTATTAATACACAATTCACTAACTATCTATCATGCATGACACTGTGACACTCCACTTATATGACATAGTCACAATTTGTAACCAAGTCAGTTTTAGGCAAAAATCAGTCAAGCAGCAGACAGCAGTGCCCCAGTATATAAGTGTGATAATAAATAGATATGTTGTTTATGTTTGTGCACACAGACCACAGTTTGAATCCAGGGAATGGTACTAAGATGTGTTTATAGTTACACCCAAGTAATCCTGAATATTTGCAGAAACAGTCAGGTGGTGTTAACAGATATTATTTCCACAGGGCTCACAGGTAAAGAAATGTTTGCATTAGCTGTATGAAGGGTATGCTAATAAACTGTGTACAAATGTTCCAGCGTCCAACCCCATGCCTACAAATGATATTAGGATAGCTATATACACCATGCACTGTTCCCAATACATGTCTCTCAAGTGTCACAATGTCACAGCCAGTACTCACTGCTGCCAATAACCTTGCACACAGATATAAATCCAGTAGAAGTATGCTATTAGCACACTCACACATCAGTGCAGGATACACCTAGTTAGTCATATATGTAACCCTGACATGTACAAGTCCCCTTTATTCATATACCTAGAGTTGTTACAACTTGCCCCATAGCATTCCATGTTGACAGATTAACAGATATGTACATGCTACAGTAGTTATAGGCCTCAGGTAGATGTAAAGTGAGGGAAGATCTGTAGAGAATTGAGCATTACTGTTGTGAAAAATATAACCAATACCATTGGTAATGAACTGTTTTTCTCTCCCCCTACCCCTTATCTGCACCAATAATTATTATTCATATACTACGGGTATGTTCTCAAAACCTAATGTTGGGACTTGTGTTCTATTATTGTTCATATATTTAAATGGTTGCATACTAACATACCTTGTTGAAATTCCATTGTTGGTGGCCTGTTGCCATAACTGTTACTGGCATGCTGTTACAAAAATGACTGTCATTCCATTTATGCATGTGTTCTGTTTGCAATGCAATTTTTCTAATTCTATTGTTCTGAGTTAACTGGAACACTCATGCATGCTGTTACAACTAATGTTGAAATGTTTTGTTGATGACTAACCAATGCACTTTGAAAAGCATCAACACCATAGCACATTTTGGTAGACAGATCCCGCAGATCCACTGGTCCTGCACCACACTCAGGTTGAACCATCTCAGGGGATGGGGCCCATCCCCCCCGTGCATGGGCATGGAGAGGACCCTGTCACCTGATGCCAGTTCAGAGGTATGGTGCTCAGGGTCATCCAGCAGGACTTGGATGACTGCCTGCACCAAATTGAGTGCAGACTGGTGCACCTTGAGGGGCAGGCTGGCCCTGTCATGCAACCCCCCAGCATAGCCACCTTTGGGGCCATGAAGGGGCAGTGGTGACTGACCATGGGTGGGGACTTCAGTCCCACTGTTTCCATCTGAGTACACGTGATCGTCTGATTCCAACCACCCTTCCCATCCAAGATGTTTACCCACCTCTTGTGTCATACACCGCCCCTGTCTGCTCTCTTGTCTATCTTGTCTGTCTGCAAAAGCAACCTCTCCTACCCAACTTACCTCCCCAAACTTACCTACAACCCTTCCCCAACATCCCACTCTCACCTTTAAAAAATAGGGAGAAATCTGCCCCCCCAAAAAAATCCCATCCCATACATAGCTCTCCATTTTGCCCCTACTTACATTGATGTTAATCAATTTACCCTTGAATTACTCAACAAACGTATGTCATCCAAACCCCTCCCTGTGGGGTGTGAGGGTCTAAATTCTAAATTGTCCACATCATTCACAGCTGTTGCTGCATAAGAAATGGAGGGCTATGGTCCTTTCCTACACCTGTATCCTAGCTGCCTTTCATAATGTTTTTCCCCCTGCTTGCCCCATTTCACTACTTTCCTATCACCCATTTTTCTTTTCTTTTTTGGTATTAGCCCAAGTTTAAGTGGGAGTAAGTGCCACTAATGAACCTAAGAGAACCTAAGCATCTCTTGACATTGCTTAGCATTGTGCAGGACTGCACAAGCCCACTTAAAACTGCTTTAATCACTCTATCTCATTCAGCAACTGTTCTTCCCAGCAACAAATAACTGGCCCTGCCAAGTTTCAAACCCAAGACCCTGTGCACTAGAGTCAGAGCAATGCACCACAACACCAAACCAGCTGTGAGAATTTTTGCGACTGCTTTTGTAAATATATCATGCATTACAGTCATTTAACATTAGGGGGAAATAAAGAGATCACTGCCATGTCTTGAACCCATGACCCTGTGCATTTATGTCAAAGCAACACACCACTAAGCAAATCAGCTGTGGAAGTTAGCAATGCTTTTGTGAATATATCATGCATTACAATCATGTAACAGGGAAAAAAGACAAAGCTGCCAAGTCTTGAACACAGGATCTTCTGAACCAGAGTCACAGCAACACACCACTACAATAAATCAGCTTTGGGGAATTGTTTATGCATTTGTAAATATATCATGCACTACAAGGATGCAACTTTAGGGAAAAAAGACATTGGTGACAAATTTTGAACTACAGTCAGAGCAGCATACCAGTAAGCCAACTGACTTCTTGAGTATAACAACTGTTTTTACACACATATCCTAATTTCCAGTCATACACTACTCCTATATATACTGGCCCAAATCACAGTGTACTTGGGCTTCTGATGCAGACACAGAACCAGTACACAGACAAATAAATGCTGCTGGATGTACAGGAGGCATACAATATCAGGTAGAGCTGACAACTACACAGACTGTTGCTGAATATTCACAGTTGTGCCTCCTATTTATGACAGGGTCATCATAATATGTACTCTGTGTGCTCACATAGTGGCAATCCAGTGCAGATTGGGGTTACAAAAGCATGACAGACAACTCAGTGTTGCATGTCATACCCATCAGAATCTACATGTCCATGCTAATCCTGTGTTACATACTGTATGCATGCACATATGTCTTATAAATACACCTGCCATAATAATGATTTAGTAGCTCCATCTGTTACAGTCCTAGCATCTGTCACATCTGGACACCCATAGTCCCAGCCCACAGCTCAGTGCATGGCACAACAACTACATGCATGTCAATACAACATAGGAATAATGGAGCCATGCAACATCCAGTAAAACTGGTTGCTCCTACTGCAGTCACTGCCACCCACAGTAGCACATTATAGGCCTGCAGGGTGGGACATATTTCACAATTATGAAAATGTGTCCTAAATGTTACCTACCACTCTCTGGATGGCACTATTACGTAACATATGCACCACAGGCACATGCCTCACCTGGACTTTTGTGGATACCCTCAACCAGGCCATGCTGTGACACAACAGCTGACACAATACTCTCACTGAGAGTAACAGCTTGCTCTCCCCCCAATGTCTTCACAATCTTAGTCTGACTGACTCCTGGCCAGAATGCAGCAGCTGTGGCCTGCAGCAGTATGTCCAGTTACCTGCTACAGACCTAACATTGCACCCAAGCAACTAGAGCAGGGCATCCACACAACAGCCAAACTAAAGAGTTGTGGGGGGGGGTGAAGTTTTAAAGGACATGTCTCACTCTGCCCCTACAAACATACACAGCTGATAGACCAGCATCAGCTGTAGCAGCATGTACAGTCTGATAGAAAGAATATAAGGCACTAACATCAGCCTGTCTGCTTACTCACCCCAACCCACATTTACACACTACATTGCTACAGCATCTGAACGTCTGTTAACAATGTCCAGACATACATACCTCCAACTGTACAGATTTTTACAGAATGTCCAGATTTTTGGCTCATGTCTTTGGCCTGTTCCTCAAAAAAAATGTGGTTTTCTGGCAAATCACTGGGATTATGTGAGGAATGAAGTCACTAAATAATTATATACATTTGAGTTTCAGACTTCAAATCATTTGGAAAATGTATGTCAAAACAAACCATGTTACTATAGCAAATTTCTAAGTTTATAAGAGCAATATTTAAAATCTGTCCCTATTTTTGGGCCTTTGTCCCTCCATTTTGGTGGGCTTTGTCCAGATTTCTTGTGCTAAGAGGTTGAAAGGTATGCAGACATAGCATGCAAAACTGTGGACATAACACATCAATCCAAACAGTGGACACCATTTCCACCTACCATCTGAGATGCTGTAGCTCTCACATCTCGATAATGTCCTCCTCACAGGCCAGAAAAAGGAGCTAGGCACACATGAAGGCCTTAATTACAGCACTTTGTTGCCATGCCATTGGCTAATGGAAAGGCAACACAGCTGTTCTGCATGCAATTAGCAAGTGGGAGACACATATTGGTGCACAGGCCATCACCTGTTCATGAGCATTACTTACAAAAGGCAAAATGGTGCCTATGCTAAACAGCTCTGACACTTTCTGTATGAAGACCGATTGTGATTCTTTGCAACACTACTTGTGGATTTCTTCCGAGAAAGGAGTACAGCACTATACCAGGTATGTCACACAATTAACTCATTACATCCTAGTGACGCTCCCAGGTGCATCTGCAGTTAAACTCCTACTGATGCTTCTAGGCATCAATTATTACTTGTTCATATTTGCATCAATAATTCCAAAACTATACCATGTACATTTTTTTTAAATATTTCATCTGAAAGCTTACACAATGCCAAATTCAATTGCATTAATATTTGACATCTGTCTAGTGCAGCTAAATAGATATTAACTGTTGTTTTTATTATATTAAATTATATAGCAAAGATGTTCATGTTTTTCTAAATATCTCAGCATCAAAGTAACACAGACTTAACTACTTAGCCTCATATGAAAGCTATCAGCTAGACAAATAAAATGCTCTGTAGCTTCGGTGGTTGCTGAGATATTGTAAGTTGTTTACAAAATATTACAAATGTGATAGTTACTGTGTTTACTGTGACTTGTAAATTTCAGTTTAAGACCTAGAACCTAAAAAATACTACCACTCTAAAAATAGTTTGTGCTGAAGAGTTTGCCATTTATACTTCTTTCAAAACCCTACGGTTCCAGAGATATGAACATTTGTTTGAAATGTGAGGACATAATTTGATTCTGTCAAAAGGCTTAGGCTCTGCCCATTGGAATTTACAGTGCTAACATCCTGCGCTCCATTGGAGTGAATGAGTTAAGCATGTAATGGAATGCAGAATGGGGGGATGCAGTCATGGGAAATAAGAATTTAAACAGTAGGTCTCAACAACACTTCCTGGATGGACATGTTGCTGTTAGTTTGCTGTCCAGAACCTACAGCCACCCCTGATGGCTCTATCTGCAGTGATATAGATCACAGCTCTGGCTCCTGAGTCACCCTAGAAATGGTCAGCTCACATATGACTATTACTGGACTGTCTGTTGTACAGTACTGACTGTGACACTGCCAACCCAACTAACTGGGATGTTGTAAATAATCATATATAATTTGTGAATATTAATATGATACATATGGTTGTCTTACAAATGTAAGAGACCTATACATGTTATGTGGATATTAAACAACTGGTGTAGAAGTGTGTGTTGAACTGTATGTTATGTTCTGAGCTCATATCTGTCAACTGTCCAGAATTTTTTCAGACTGACCACGTTTGCCTCATATTTTTAGTAATTTTCTCATACATTTGTGTTTTGTCTGCTAGATCACTGGCAAATCATTAAAGACTGAAGTCATAAAATAAAGCACAGATTTGAATGTCAATGTCATATCCTTCAAAAAATTCATGCGAATGCAAAACCTGGTATTTTATCAACTGTCTAAGTGTGTAAAATTATTTATAAAGTGTCACTATTTTTGGGCATTTTTCCCCCCTTTACTTGTGCCTTTGTCCAGATGTCTTGCTCTAAGAGGTTGAGAGGTATGACTGAGCTTCAAGAGTGTAACCACAGTTTACTGTACTGGCAAAGAACAGAAATATATATAAAGTATTACCTGTGCAAATGAATGTATTAATAGTAGAAGCTGGAAACCTCAAACATACAGACATAAGTTGCAAAACTGGAGGCGTGGCCAAGATGTCAGAGTGAGAGCAGCAGATTTTTGATGCTCTGCCTATAAATTTCATCTCTGACAGGATTTTAATGGAAATTTTTTAAACTCACTGGAAAATCCATCTCACAAATACTTTTACTACTAAAGTGGATTAGCAGCTGGGAAACAATTTGAGTTTTCAGTGATTTTTTCTCACAAACTTCCTGTCAGGACTTCAACAACAGTATACAGCCTGCTGTAGTCATGAGTCATTCAAAATCCTTAGCTCAAAACAGTTTAATGAAAAAAGATTTATAGACTATAATTGTGAATATACAAGATCTCTCTATAAAAATGGACAATTTAGAAAACATCATGGAAAATATGAAGAAAGAGAGTAAAAAGCAGATAGAAGACATAAAGGAGATTATTTCTAAACATTCAGAACAAATAACAGGATTAGAAGAGTCTGTAAATGAATTAGATGGAAGACAGATGGAGAATGAAAACCAAATAAATACTCTATTGAAATAGAGAAAATGGAGGACCTAGAATTAAGATGAAGGAGAAATAATATCAGAATTTATGGCGTCCCTGAAAAGTCAGAAGGAAATAACATGGTTATGTTCTTGAATAACTGGCTGCCTAAGGTACTGAATCTTCCTGAACCCTTGTCTTATGGAATTGAGAGGGCACACAGGTCACTGACAAACCCCTCTGCATCTAATAATTCATCTTCAGCAAGATCAATCATAGTTAAATTCCTGTCAACACAAGATAAAGATCTAGTGTTAAGATCTGCCTGGACAGGGAATCCTATTCAAGATAATGGAAGAATTATTAGGTTCGATAATGACTACACATCTGTAACCATGACAAAAAGAAAAATGTGTGTTCCTCTCATTAAAGACCTCAAAAAAACTGATATAAAAGCCCAGTTACTTTTTCCAGCCAGAATAAAAATCACACTTCCGGATGGCCAAAAAGTTTTTAACAATATTGAGGAAGCGACAGACTTTGTCAGAAAACACAAGTTACTTGACAAATTAGAAGATATGAATTTGTCACTACCCAGTTTAAAGAGACAAGCTAATAATGGCAAGGCAACACTGAAAGACAAAACCACCAAAAAATTTAAAGGGAAGTAAGATATAAAAACTATAACCTCCAGTGATTGTGGTCTTTCTTATAAAGGAAGAAGAGAAGGGAAGATGGGAGGAAGGAAGAAGAAATAAGATCAACACAAAACTTTGAGGTAAAGTTGTTTAATATACTTATGTTAATATATATACATGATTCTCCTTTTCTTTCACCCTGTTTGCTCCTGTTGCTAAATAACTTAGTATGTCATCTTTTTCCACTACCCGTTCATTTTATTAGGCTATTACCCCTTATATATAATAATTAGATTCAAAGGATTGAGATGGCGTCATGGGAGCATTGGATTTGTTAGGTGTAGGGTATTGAGAAATACACCTTGTTGTACTTAACAGGACCTATAGCATGGAAAAGGATCATTTTCATGCACCTTTACTATAAGAAATTTATAATATTAATATAAAACTTGTCTGGAGCAGGATAAAACTGCACCTTGGTTTGTGATGGGACAGAAGCTTAGGACTTGATCATATAAGGCTAGAAAGACACTCACGAACGTTAGTACTAATGTATTAAATTTATGACGCTTTTATTCTCTTTGTTTTTTTAGAAGAAGAAAAACAAGAAAGTAAGAATAGTGCTAGTTAATGGGATGGGGTGGGTTAAGTGTTCTTAGGAAGACACTCAGTATCTTTTTTGCACTGTTAATGAAATGTTTCTTTAATAATCAGTATTAACCCACTTGTCCCTTTTTCTTTTTCTCACATACAATGGCTTTCACACTAATAATGCACGAGCGCACCAAAGCTTGAATAGATTTTGAAAGCCTGTACTCACCTCGAGAATTCAGTTGTTTTAAGGGTTGAGAAAAGCTTCACAAGAACTAAAGCTCAAGCTTTTCAAATCCTGTCAGATCATCAGATCAGCGATAGACCGTGGGAACTTTGCATTTGCGATATAATTGACCTTTGACCCTGTGGCACACATCAGGAATCATCTGCGACGATAGAAAATGGTGGATTACAACAGTTACAGCAGCTACATGGTCGCAAAAGATACAAACTAACTCAAAACATTTAAATAATGACTTCAAGTCTAAAAAAAAAGAGAAAAATAAAACAGAATTTTATCTATGCAGCTTGCGTGTGTGCCACTATCAGACATTAGTAAGTACATTTATGTACTTGAATATAATAAATAGATTACTGTTAGACAAACATTGTTGAGTATAAGCAAACCTGAAATGTTTTCCTAGTGTCAAGACTAACCAGAATGTTTTTATGATAGAAATTTCAGATGAAGGTTATTCTTAAAGACACATAATAGGGAAATAAATCTGATGTTTGAAGGTTTTGTGCATATTAATTTTAAAAAAAGGACTGAAACAAATCTTTTATTAAACTAAATCTTTTAATTAACATTTTGTCCCAACAATGGGATTTATGTTCCAAGATATGAAAATTGTTCTTACGCTATGGTATTAATAAATCACATTGTAGTGAAATAGAGATAACTAAGCTAAACTAGATAAACGTCCTAAGAGAATGGGTGAAAGAAGAGAAGGGATGAGGTTTATTTTACTGAATTTGGAATCAGAGTGGAATCATTACGTTATTAATATCGTTATTCTTATACTTAGTAATGTTATAGCCTAAGAACTAAACATCAAACAGAAGTACAGATGGACTCATCTCCCCAGTAGCAATACATACATCACCAAGATACTAAGACAATTGTTAAGTTATGCAACAGAAGACATTGAAACATATATAATTTTATTCTTTAGCTTGAAGGAGTGAGGAAGAAGGAAAGGAAAGATGGGAGGGGAGGAGAAAGAGAGAAAAAAAGGTTGAACCACATTAACAGTGTATTAACACAGTTATTGAATGTTTATTGAACATGCCAAGATATATGTTGGCATAGTACACTATGGCATATAGAAAAGTCTAAATATGAAATATAGTATATAGGAGGGTAATTCTTAGAGGCACACACCCAAGATCCCAAGCAGTAATAGTATGTAATACATGAAATTAAAGTGTGAATGTATACAATCTTCAGATAATTTATATGTGTACACCAATTGATTTATGAGACATACACTTAATTTATTTTTTTCCTCATAGCACATAAACCTTACAATTTTGCACTGCAAATAATAATAAGAGACATTTATATTAAGCCTAAGAATATAAAGGGAAATACATAGTACAATAAGAGCAGTAACCAACTATAGGAGCACAGTGGTGGAAGGGTGAAAGGAAAGGGTGAAGAGATAAAAGAAACGAAAATTAAGGATTATTATTTAATTAATAATTAAACTCTTTTACAACATGAAATACTAATGTAATTAATAAATCTGAATAAGATATCAGCATATTACTCACATTTTAGACATAATCAATAGTTATTACTGATTAGATCTGTTTCAGTTTCTTATAATATTGTTTGAGTCAGTTAAATGTATACTGAAATATGAGTATGTAACCATTTTTTTAAACATTATCTTATATAAAGAATAAGAATGTTCTTATCATAACTGTATCTTATGTATGTTCAAATCCATATAGAATATTTCAGTAGAAGTCTTGAGTCTTCTTGATTTTCAATATAAAACACAATGTAAAGGAAACAATGAATACACTTATCTGTATACATAATCAGCAGGAGGCAGAATCATCACTATAAGGTTGATTGGGCATAGGTTTGTTAGTGATGGTGGCTTGGATGATACATTCATCAAGTCAGGAATTTAATTTTCCATGTTTAGAGTTGTATATAGTTACAAATGTTTTGTTAATCTTATTTGTTTTGAAATACCCGCCCATAATGAAACCCATCAGACGCATTTATATCCATGAAAATGTTTTCATATAAATGCATGTCTTTGAATGTTAATGGCCTAAATAATCCTATTAAAAGGGGGAGTATAGTTAAATATTTGAAAGTGAACATAGCAAATATAGTCTTCCTACAAGAAACCCATATTATTAATAAAGACTTAGATAGAATATCTTTTAATGGTTATACGGTTCTAGCAGAATCCCACTATCAAGTCAAAAGAAGAGGCACAATGATATTATGGAAAAACTCATTACCAATTCCCAAAATCGTAGACACATACTCGGACAAGAATGGCATGTTATGCCTAGTAGTTCTACAAATTAATAAAAGATATGCAACTTTAGTGAATACATACTGGATGCAAGGTATTGGAGCAGAAACTGCGAATAGACATTTAGAGTTAATAACTACCAAAGCCAAAGGAGAAATAATACACGCAGGTGACTTTAATTGTCTTCTTTCCACAAAAGACACCACTAAAAACGATAAATTTAAAATGTCCTCAGCAGCCAAGAAACTGAAGAATTTTATCGACATACTAGACCTTAGAGACATATATGTTATAAAAGAATCACAATCACTAAATTACACTCATTACTCTTATAGGTATGGTACGCAAACTACAATTGATAAAGTACTAGTTACTAATGACTTAATTTCTAAAATAAAAGAAGCTCTCATCAGCTCCTGTCCACTATCGGATCACAATGCCATATTATTCAAGGTTAATATCATACCAAAAGATCTAATAACATGGCAAAGATTACCAGCATATATTGTTACTATTACTGGATTTAAAGAATGGCTTCTAAGCAAAATAAAATTCTATCTTGATATAAATGATAATAATGAGACTTCAAAAACCATCTTATGGGATTCCTTAAAGTCATATCTATATGGTAGAATCAAAAATTGGTATCTAAATAAAAGAAAACAATGGGACAATGAACTAATAAAATACAATCAACAATTGATGATATGAGAAAGAATTTAAATACTAAATATATCAAAACTAACTCAGAGCTCAAATTCTTAAATGCAAAGTATGCAGAAATTGTAAATCACAAAGTGGCAATAAACTTAGAGAAACTTAAAATTCAATCTTACTCAGTAAACCCCAAAAACTTACACAGACAGGCAGTCAAATTGAAACATCTAGCGAAAATTAACCATATAAAAGAAATTACTGATAACACAAAAATGAAACCAAAGCAAGTGACAGACTTGAAAGAAATTTTGGAGCATTTTAGAACACACTATGAAAAAATAAATGACACCGACATAAACCCTGATAACATTATTTTCAAAAGCAATTTTCTGAAGGAGAACATTAATAAAAAAGTAACAGATGAACAAAATGCTAGTTTGCTTAAACCAATACTTTTAAAAGAAATCAAGGAATCTATCCAAAGCATTAAAAATAACAAGGCCCCAGGACCAGATGGAATTATAGGGGAAATTTATAAATTACTGCCAGAAGACTCCTTAAAAATTCTAGCAGCAGCTTTTAGAGAATTTAGAGAAAATAAAAAAATCTTCCCATCATGGAAGTATGCCATTATCTCCCCCATTTTAAAACAAGATAAGGACCCTAAATTAGTAACATCTTACCGCCCTATCTCATTGCTAAATATAGATTACACAATCTTTACCTCAATACTTGGGAAAAGACTAAATCAATTTATCCCAAAAATAATAGAAGAAGACCAAACTGGCTTTATTTTAAACAGGAAAGTTCAGGATAATGTTATCAGACTCTTATCTCTAATAGATTTTGCAAATAAGAAAAAGAAAGAACTATCAATAATTAGTCTAGATGTAGAAAAGGCATTTGATTGTATATCCTGGTCGTATTTATTTAAAGTTCTAGAAGCATTTCATTTCTCCCCAGAATTTATAGAATTAATAGATAGCTTGTACAAAAACTCTATATCATATGTCAAAATTGGAGCCTTCTTGTCAAAACAAATTCAAATATGGAAAGGAACTAAACAGGGTTGCCCTTTGTCACCTTTACTATTTGCCTTAGCAGTGGAACCATTAGCAACCTGCATCAGGAATGATAAAAATATTACCAGTTTCGTTGTTAATCTAAACTATACTTCCAAAATACAATTGTTTGCTGATGATATATTAACTATTGGAAATATTGATTCTTCAATAAAACACATCATAAAAGTTTTAGGACAGTTTGAAAAAATCTCAGGTTTAAAAATTAATAGTAATAAAACGGAAACATTATTATTGAACAAAAAAATGAATCCAGATTTGAGAAAGCATAGTAACTTTAACTGGGCAAATAATACTTTAAGTACCTAGGTATACATATAAAATCTAACTGGAAAGAAACCGTGCAAATAAATTATAAAAACTTAATATTAACGATTAAAGAGCTCATAGTCAAATGGAATAAAATATTCTTCACCTTCGAAGAGAAATTATCTCTAATAAAAATGTGCATTCTTCCAAAATTCCTGTTCCTCATTCAAACCCTAATTATGAGTCCTCTTAAAAAAACAATAAAACAACTTAACACACTCATAATTAAATTTCTATGGTTTCCACAAAAGCCTAGAATAAGATATGATTGGCATTACAGAGAATGGGGAAAAGGTGGAATTGCTTTTCCAAACCTACAGCTCTACTCCGATGCAGTTATACTTCACATTATGAGTCAATGGTTAAGTCACAAATACACATCTAATTGGAAAAACTTACATAAAACTATTTTATTGTCCAACACAGAAGAATCAATGAATGATGACATTTTTGCAGAAAATATTAAAATCTTCTTAGCAGTAAAAGACTCAGTTTATAAAGAGAATAAAAATGAGAAATTACCATATTGTATCAATTATATATTAAACAATTTTAAAGAATAATAAATGAAATCCTTTTAGCCAGAAACTTCCTAATCTTAATATTTCCCATAGCACGCACAAAGAATTGCATAGATTCATTTAATACTAAGAAAATAATGGAGATGAAGGGTAATGGTCTAAATTTTTGGCATCAATTCTTAGGCACAAATGATCTATATAAAGCAAACAGTCTTATAGCTAGATACAACATAAATCAAAATAATTGGTTAAACATTCAAACCTACAGCGAATTTCTAATAAATGAATTCAAACGTAACCAAGTGACTGATATCTCTTTACAACCTAAAATAATAACTCTTTTATGTGAACTAAATTCAACAAATTACAACGTGGGATTTTCATTATCTAAGCTATAAACATTATGAACTGATTTAAAGTTACCTGAGAACTCTCTTTGGAGTTACATAGAAAAAAACAAACAAATTTAACTTTACAGAAAATGATAAATCATTAATACTCAAATCAGTTATTCATACAACTAAATCTCCCTACTGGAAACTTTTTACATGGAAATATATTCATAGATGCTTTATAACCCCACAAAAAATAGCTATAATGTCAAATAATACCGCCTGCAAGTGTTGGAGATGTGATGAAAATATATGTGCGGATTGGGCACACATGTTCATCGAATGCAGAATTGCCACTCCTTTCTGGCAAAAATTCAGGGAATTTGCTAAGAATTTGTGGTCAGATAAATGTATAATCTCAAATTCACTCTTACTGTTTAATGCTCCAATACCAGAACATATTCCAAAAACTCAAGTGCATCTGCTTTGGTCCCTCTTGGCAATTGCTAGAAAATGTATTACTACAAACTGGAAAAGCAAAACAGATCTTTTGTTTTCTGAATTTCTGTTATTGGCCAAAATTGTATGTAATAGAGAACTTCAAACTCTCGCTTCAAGAACAGCAAGAATAACACAAAAGAAATTATCTTGGATGAAGCTTAAAAAATTATTGGATAAAATGTAAGAAATTTAATTGAAATAGACTAGGTTCTGGGCATTGTACATAGTTTTGTTGTTTAGAATTTTTTTTGATTTTTTAAAAATGTATTATGTGATGAATACAAGTATGCTGTAGAATATTCCAAGCACTCTTATGAAATTTAATAAAACAAAGTTATACAAAAAAAATAAGTTGCAAAACTTCAAGTAAATAAGCTGGACTTGTTTTATGAATGTGTTATCTCAGTTTCAGTGCAGCAAGCAGATGTAAATGTCTACAGCTAGAGGTTTTTGTATTGTCTTGAAACATAAATAATTACTAGGTTGAAAATATAAAGGTGTTTAACTGTGTTATGACTTACAGTTCTACACAAACATCAGACAGATATGTACTTCTGATGCAGAGAAGTTAAAATGTATGTTAGTTGCTGTTAGCCTGGGAAATGAAGGCAGGTGACAAACACTGATGTAATCTGAGCTAACCCAGCATTAATGTTGATTATTACTTTCAGACCTGTCTCAGAGAAAGACCTTTGCATTTTGTATGTGTCTTTGTATCTGGCAATATCCACTCATCTGCATTTGCCTTGCTAATGGTAAGGAACTAGAGAAATGTAAAATCATTTACATATAGATGGGAATATAGTATATCTGTCTGATGTTTCTGCATTGCTCTGCATATCACTCATCTCTATATTTTGTTTTGATTTGAAGCTCTTTATTTAAGGTTTGAGCATTTCTATTTTGTATCTTCTTCTACTATTACATTTGTTTTGTTTTAAGTTTTCCATTCTGGTGTAGTGTTAAGAGTTCTTGGCTATGGTCAGTTAAAAAAGCTACCAAAGAATTCATTTGTAAACTGTGAATAGCATCCGTTAATTAGTGTGAGGAGCTGAGAGACAGCATTGCTCTTTTATTTAGAAATCACTGTAGTTAGCTGAAGTGTTTATGTGATCTGCATTGCTCTGAGTATCAGTCATCTCTGCATTTAATTTTGATTTGAAGCTCTTTATTTAATGTTTGATTACTTCTATTTTGTATCTTATTCTAGTATTACATTTGTTTTTTTTAAGTTTTCTGTTCTGTTGGAGTTTTAAGAGTTCCCTCTCACACCCACCCAGTCCTTGTGTACTTAAATTTGGTGGCTTTTGAGTTGCCAGCCCCTACTATAAATCTAATTTTGGACATTCCTCCCAGTCCCATCTCATCAGCTTATTCTACTGACTAGAGAGAGATCATTTGAGAAGGCCCACCCCACTTAGCTTCTCAACCTTAAATTATCATGTTTCATCCCTTCCCATTTAACCTAAAAAAGTACTGTATTTGTGTTTATTTCTACTTTATTAGTGTATTTTGGTTTTACTGCCTGTTCTTAAAGGTACTCACTTGCACTTATTCTGCTGCATTTATTACTGCTTGTTAGTAGCCTGGTTAAATTGTAACTGTTATTCTAAGCCTTTTGGTTTAAGCACTTGGGCTTCAGGCCAGTTATTTTACATTAAGAAGGTTTGTGGTCTGCACTCTTGTGGCAGGAGAGGTAGCTTACATCCTTCTAAGTTAGGAGTTGCTGGTTGAAGGCTTAGTGTCTGTTATTCTAAAAGTGTCTTAGTTCTGGTTTAAGCATTTGGGCTTCAGGCTAGTTATTTTACATTAAGAAGGTTTGTAGTCTACAATCTTCTGGGAGGAGAGGGTAGATTATGCCCTTCTGAGCTGGGAATTGCTGGTTAAAGGCTTATTGTGCCTGCTTATTTGAACTATTTTTTTATCTGAAATTGGTGCACCTTGTTTGCTGTAGCATAGACTAGATTCATACCTGCTGAATCTAGCTTTATTTCCATAACTAATCCAGGCCATCTTTTTGGAGAGGGTTCCACTGCACCCTAGTGGCAGGAGTGTGCAGTTAGAACTTGTCTGATTGAAGACTACTGGAACAGGGCTCAGTTTTGAGGTTTTTTATTAGTTAATTGGTTAATTTGTTTAAATCAGTTTGCTGTTGTTTGCTACTGTTATATCTAAGTGTGTATCTGTTCTCCTGTATTAAATTGACCTAAACAGTTAAGTATCATTAGCATAGTCTGATTACAGGTTTTACTGTATTCAGATTTGTTTGTGTGACTCCTGTGTTTCCTGCTATGTCATCTTGTGTTTGGTCAGGGCCTACCTGCACTTACTGAGAGTAAGTGAACTGGTTGGAACTGGTCTGGCATAGGATGTTGAGCTAAGAGCTCAGGGACAAGGGCTTATTAGTTAGTTCCAGTGTTTCTATTTTACCTTCATTTTTGTTGTACATAAACCCAGCATTTGCATGGGTTTGTGCTTGTTTGCCCATTGAACACCACCGCTGTGCTGTTTTAACCCTTTGCGAGGTATCTCAGTTCCATTTTTTCCTTACCAGCACTCCTGTGTGAGAGAGGCTCTCACCTGCAGCTACTGCATTGATTTTATTCAGCCATACTCACACCTATAGGTACTCTCCTCAGATAGTACCCACTGTACTATCCCTGAACTTTCTTCCACAGATTCTCATAACCATGGATGGACAATGCCCTGTGGCTTCTCCTGCTACTCTAGTTGATATGGGCATCCTAAGAAAATGTAGCAACTGTCTTATGTACATAGACAACCCCTTACTGCTACCACCTAGGAACAGAATATGTGAGAGATGCAATCACATTAAGAACCTAGAATCCTTGCTGTCTCAGTCACAAGCCAGTACATGACTGACAGACCACAATGCTTTTCCAGAGATGGCCTTCATCTGTATCCCCTTGGCTTTTGGCTTCTGGCAAAGGCTTTTGCCTCCCCCATAGTGCCTTTTTAGGCAAAGTCATGAGCACAAAATTACCAACATGAACATTTTTTATAAATGAAATGTTTAGGTCATGCTGATAAATGCTAGGAGTCTCAGCATGAAACTGTATTCATTGCAAGCATTCCTTGCCCTGGAGGATGCTGACATTTGTGCAATCACATTCAAACCTGTGGAGTGCACACCAGCCTTACCAGGTTACTCATCCTACCATACTTTCAGACCCCAAATAGAGGGCTGCTAAGCCAAAGGTGGTAGAGTTTTAATATTTATCAAAGACATACACACCATCAGTCTGGTCAAACAGGATGACGCACAGGAGACACTCCAAGTGCAATTAACTGTTGACAAAACACCTAGTCAACTCATAGCTAGCTACAGACCCCAACCAGGACTCAGTACACCCATTCCACCTATCTGGACTTACTTGAATCCATCAAGATTCATCCCTCTACCATGATCCTGGGTGACTTTAGCTACCGAGCCATAGAGTGCAAAACCTATTCTAGCCCAAACATGACGCCCAGAGATTTCTCGACTTCATCAATGCCAATGCATTGGATCAGCTGGTCGACACCCATACTAGAGGTGAAAATATCCTGTACCTGGTCCTAACTAAAATAAGTAGTGACTGTAACACTCCTACAGTGTCATCCTCCTTGGTAAGATCCAACCATAAAGCAATCACTTTTGAAGTCACCATCTCCCCTGACCACCCCCCTCTTGCCAGGGTCAAATGAAAAAAACATTTCCAAAGCTGAATACAATCTCCTCAGCTTCACAGCCACCATTCCTTCAGTTGGCACTATCAATAATGTCCACGTCTACACCAAAAAACTATATGAGCACCACCATAGCTGTATGGACTCTGCAATACCTGACAGGACCAAATCATCTTTCTCAAGGAAGAATAAGCCTGTCTAGTGGACAGCAGCAATAAACAAATTCTATAATAGAAGGAAAAAACTGCTGCCCAGGGTCAAGAAGGAGCAGGTGCCAAGTTGGAAGCAATCGCTCCTTTGTGTGAACAAGCAAATAAGGTCACTGGTGAAATCCTCTAAGGCTAACTTTGAGTCCAAATTGGCCACATCCTCAAATGACAATCACAAGGCCTTCTTCACATATGTCCACAATCTCAAAGGCAACAAACAAATCTGCTCTGAACTGGTGGCCAATAACACCACATACACAAATGCCATAGATATAGCCAACCTGCTGGCAGACAGGTTCAGTGAAAACTTCACCCCCCGTCTCCCATCAGTAAACTAGGATATCCCTACCACCTGCCCCCCTCCCCTCATCATCATGGAGCAGGTCATTAATGCCCTCTCAAAGGCAAAAACTAAAGTCTCCATGGGACCCAATAATATCCCTGGCTGTATCCTACATGAATTCAGGCATGAACTCTCAGCTCAGCTCCATTAGACACCCTATTCAACCAAAGCTTGAGCACCAGCTGCATCCTAGCTGAATGGAGGACAGCTACTGTCATCCCCTCTACACAAAGGTGGAGCATCCATTGACTCATCCAATTATAGGCCCATCAGCCTAACTAGCCTGATGTGCAAGGCCATGGAATGCATTATGCATGGACCTTATAAATAAGGACATTGGCAACCTCCAAATGCTTGACCCCACACTGTTTGGTTTTGTCAAAGGGAGATTATGCCTGTTAACCTTGGTCGACTTCTTTGAAACAGTCCCAGACTGACTGTGATCTCTGTGTGCTCTGAATGGTAATTGTACTTTACTGTGTGTGTACTTGTCATCCTCCCATTGTGTATGTCCCTTACTGGTGGTAGGAGTGAGGATTGAGGCACCTTGATTACTGGGCAAGTGCAGGGGCATCACACTGACAGTATGCACTGGTGAATACAGCTGGCATATCACCTCATGTACTAACATTGAGCCCCTCTCAGTCTGCCAATGTCATACAGGATTATTTCACAGATTGTCCAGGTCTCCGGGTCCATTCCTGACATACTCTGGCTACGTCAGTGTGTACTCCATATCTGTATCTGCTTGCCTGACACCTATGGCTGGCATACCTGGTGAACCCTGGGAGTAGGACAGTAGGTTATAAGTACTAGTAGTGGGGGGATGCTGGCCCTGGCTCAGCAGCAGTGCTTACATACTGAGCATACAATGTAAGGGAATGGATACAGTGCCAAATATTCATGTACCATCACTGCATCCCCAGGGGTCTGGCATGTCACTGGCACATTCCCCAAACTATGTGGACAACCATCACGCATTGTCCAACTGGTGTCCGGAAATACACATTTGTCTTTTAGGAGGGGTCTACATCTATAAGGCACATGTACACATTCTGCAAACATCTGGGTACTGCAGATGCCAGACTCCTATGAGGAGGTCTCCCTGCAATACATATGCACTGCCCTCTGTTATTGTGTAGCTCAGATGTTCCAGGAATGTCCACATGCACCTGTAGTAGCACTCACCTATTTGTGGGATGTAGGCTGGATGACATGGTACTGTAACACTGCCCATAGGGGACACCCAGCAGTCGGTGGCAGTGATGTGTGTGGACACATAACAATGCTGTCTGTCACAGCAGTAAGGCCATTTCTGGTATTCCTGTTACCATATGAGGTTACTATGCTATGGACCCTGAGCAGGCATATGCCTAGACCACATGTTAGCCCATGTGTATACAAGACAGCAGCTGATGTCCCCATCCAACAGGGACCCAGGTGGTATCCCAAGGGTGTATGTGCTGTTAAACATCCAGTTGACCAGGTTACACCTACAAAGGTGTAGGTAGCTACCCTGCCTGATGTGGACAGGGTGCCCATTTCACCTCAGGGTATTTGTGTGGGAAACACATCCGAGCTGCCAACAAGGCCAGTTTAGGTCACTTACCAGGTGGAGGTTGTGAGTATGTGTATTAACAGAGTGGAGCATGACTTGCACTCATGCAGCAGTCCCAGCAATGTGGAGTCTGTGAATGCCTGGCATGCCAGAGTGAGGTCACTCTTGAGGCGTATGTATGAAACCGGGTAGATGGTTGGCCTTATAGCCTATAGCTGTATGGTAGATGTTTGATGGCCTGCCATTCTCTGGTGGTGAACCTCTGTGATGTCTCCAGCTGCTGCATGTGCTGTGTGATGTGAATGATGAACAGAGAATTATGCACATGAATGGTTCTCATTGGGAGGAACATGAAACATCAGGATAAGGGGGGCCAATGCATGCTGTAATGCCAGTATGTTGCCAATACCCAAACACATACTGTGCTGATAGATGGCAGAGTATGATGTGGGTGTTAGTGGAGGATAGTGCTGGCAAAAGTGGATGTGTAAGGTCTGTACATAATGGTGGCCAGTGTATGCAGTCCTGTGATGTGTTCCCCTGTTCATGTCTTCCAGGTGGGATGTACCGAAAACAGAACCCAGCATTCTCAGAAGCAGACTGCTACAATCATTGATTCCCTCAGACTCAACTCCATCACTGGGTACTGTTGGAAAGGAGCAGACAAAATCTGCAACAATGCACTGCCCTGTGGGCAGAACTGATAGCAACAGTCAACAATGTGGGCCACCTGGATAGGAGCTATGAACAGGCCTGACATTGTCCCACAGACCTCATACACAATGCATGGTAAAGGACTGCAGCTGTGGCCAGGGTCTATGCTGTCACAGGTGGAGGGCCTGCTACTCAAGCACTACTCTCAGCCACTGAGGACTGTCCAGGTAAGCTCCCAGTGGACATTATATTAATACTGTAGCATTTATAATGGCAGCCTTTGCATACCTGTATGCATATGTCAAGTCAGTCTACATTTGTGGTTGGGGATTTGTAATGCACACATGTGCACACATATTGTGAATGTCAGTAACTTGAGTTGTATAACATCTTGTAGTGTACATGCTCATAAATGCACATAGTATCCTGTACCAATGCCACATGTGTGTGTACTGACAATAACTCTTCCACCCAATCCCATAGGTCCCTCTAGTGTAGCTGGGGAACATCAACCTAAACTGGTGAGTATGGAACTGTAATGTTGTGGCTCACCTATACCCTAGGTGTGTTAAGGGCAGCCAGTTTTCCATGTGCATGTTCACTTGTGGTGGGGTTCAGTGCAGTGCATCACATTGTTCATCACAGGAGCCTATTTGCAGGAGCTGTAACATATTGGCACATACTTTTGTGTAGGTGTAGCTACTGTGCTATATAGGGGTACATTAGTAGTGTTTACACAGGTGCACTGTGTGTTAGATGAAGGACCATCACATACCCCCACTTCTCACGTATCTCACAGGTGTATAGTAGTAGCAACATTAACTGAATATAGCTATACTGCATGTTACTGAGGGTCTGTCCAGAGTGTGCCTGTTGTGGTCTGATTGTGTGTTGTGCATGGCATCAGTCAGAAGGTGTGGTCTGTATAATGTCTTTCTGGCACCTCACCTGTATGTATGTGTGTGTGTGTGTGTGTGTGTGTGTGTGTGTGTGTGTGTGTGTGTGTGTGTGTGTGTGTATCAGAAAACATTACAGTGCAGGAAGTAATTTACCTATGTTGTCTTCCCCTCACAGGTGAACATGGCAGTTGGGGCCTCTCCCGCTCACGACCTGATGTCAGTGTCTCATTGGACTCTGATGATGATGGTGGCCATAGTAAGGCACAGGTGGGGTTGTTGAGGGCTGAATCTGTACCATTAGTTGACATCTCACTTCCACCCCCAATGTCCCCGCACACGGTCAGTATGCCTACACATACTCAGTCCCCAGCAGCCACAGATATTGGACAGTCGGTCGGTGGTGGCATCGAATAGGGTAGTGTGGCAACTATGGCATCTGTGACTGTAGACACTAGCCATACCTAGTGAGCTGGTGAGGTCCCACACAAGCAGACTGACTGAGGTGCTCGAAGGAGGACTGCTGCCCATCCAGCCCTTGTCAGAGGTGTCACAGTACATGTCACCTGACACATGTTTTTATTCATCATGGAGGCACAGGCATGTTGTGAATGGTACACCAGATGTACACTTAGGGTCATGGATGCAACACTTCCCGGCATGCATGACACCTTCCGTGGCATTGGTGATGCTGTGCATCACTTCTCTGATGTTGTGGATACATGGCTGGGTGAGACATTTTCAGTCCTTAACTGTGCAATGTCTGTGCTTGAACATGTGGTGGGAGTAGGGCATTGAACACATCAACATAGGTCAGCAACAACCTCATCTGAGAGCCCACATGGCCATGCACATTCACACTCCTGTAACAGCAGTACCACCAGCAGTACCAAAGGGAGGGTGCTGTCCAGACCGCAGTGTAGCAGGCCATGGACCCAGCAGACAGTGGTCACCATCAGGAAGTAGTACTGCATCTGGCCTTAGGCATGGTAGTACCAGTGACACTCCTGGCAGGACCAGTTTCTGTGTCCGTGGCTGGAGATGGTGAACTGTACATCCTGTCATGTATGGTCCTTGGCTGTCCAACATACCCCTGTGTAGGACTAGCACATGGCTTGACTGTGTGCATACACACACTCACACATCACTATCACATGCAGGTCACCACCAGACACACACAGCTCCTCTCCATGGCCCAGCTGAATACCACCCCCTCCAGACACACACACATGATGTCAACTGTATGGTCCAGCCTAGGCCTTTGGTAACCCCACACCACATCCTGTGTATGTGATGATACCTGTGCCATATCCCTGTTATCCATAGCATTGATGCAGGGACATGCTAATATGTGTCTGATGCACAGGGTGAATATAGCACAGGTAATGCCAGTGTGTAGTGTACTACTATTATGCCGTGTAAGCTGCTGCCTGCTGGTAATTGTCATGGGTACTCACTGAAGTGTATGTACCTTTGTGTCATGATGCTTTATTGCTGTTAGTACTGCTGATGGACTGTTGTCTCACAGACCTTATTCTGTTTCTGTTCCAGGTGTCTGTCGTTCTATGTCCTGGGGAGCTGCTGCCATTACCAAAGCCAAGTATGGCGGAGTGGAAACATAGAGACCTTTTCACCGCCAAGGTATGGGTGTATATGGGCATGTTTACCTAGGTGCGTATGCGTGCAACAGTGTGTGAGGGACAATGGGGGCAGACAGAGTAACTTTGCATGCTTACCCCTTGGCACAGCCAGCTAGCCTTCATACATGTCACCTGGGTGTTCCGTAGGATGACAGGTTCATAGATACAGAGGAGGTTACTAGAGTACTGGTCCTGTGTACCTTACAAGCCTAGCCATTACTTTATCCCCAACAGAATCATCAACCAGCACCTATTGCCCCTGGCATTGCTGGACACAGGTTGAACCCCATGGACAGATGTTTTTCCCATCCACTCAACCTTGATGCAGTTGATAAGGGTATGCATGGTGCTGTGTTTGACATGTTTGGGGAGTGCAGCCCTGATATAGGGCAGCCTCTGGGAGCCAAACGTGACTCTCCAGCATGTGTTTTTGCTATCTTATATGCGATGCAGGCCTCCCATGCCAATAATGTGCACAGAGTTATACTTTCATATATGGGGCAGCTGTTGAAGGGCTGAGAACAACATTGCCATCTAGGCATGCCACTGACACCTGTGGACAACCTGACTGATAACCAGTGGGGCAGTACTGATTATAGGCTTTCTGCATGGAACAGGTGTTGAGGGCCATGGCTGATCTTTGTGGGTGTTAACATAGCCTTTACAGTTTCTGCAGATGTCTGCATAGGCACATAGCAGACCGGCCATGCTGCTAATGTATTGTTGCACTGACTGAGGACCATTCAGAGGTAATGTCCACTATTTGTCTGGATGCAGTCCCTTTACTTATGTGGTGAACCACATAAGAGCTTTCTATGACCACTGCCACTACTTGCTACCTGACTGCAACATTGTTGGCATTCTGAGTACCCAGGTCTGTCATTGCAGTCTGTGTGTTTATGAGATTGGTGCTGATGTGGGGAATACTGGGGCCATTTCCTTGCTGTATGGTATGCTTACTGCATTCAGCATGAGGCCAGGACCTTGGCACCATTCCATATCCACTGCATAACCCATTGCAGTGTGTTAACAGCAGTTTGTGGCTCAGTGACAGACTGCACAATACTTGCAGTTAACATGGCCTTAGACAGTACCTACATATGTGGGTGGTGGCAGTTAGCATTCATGCCTATATACATTAGGGTCATTGGGGGCAGCAGGCATACACAAGGCCTTCACATGTGTACATATTGCACACACGTAGATGACACAGATTGTGGTTGTCACCTTATCAAATGTGGACTGTGGTACACGTCTTGTAATAACGTGACAGTTGGCAGTACATACCATACTCACAGTGAGTGCAACACACATGACTTTCTTTGGTGTGCTACTATGACACCTTCTTTGTGTGACATTACCTTAGCTTATTTGTCATAACGTTAAGGTACTTCTGATGTGCAATAACTGCTCTATGCAATTAGTAGACAACTTTATGAAATGTTTGTTGTCCTACATGATCGGGACCTCTGTATTGTTTCAGTTGTCATCACAGGTCACACCTTGCCAAACATGGACTGCAACCTGCAGGGTGGTACAGATGGTGGCCATACCTGTGACCTCTTCATATGCCTGTAGAATGTCCTGATGTTTGCCACATATATTTTTCCATTTATTGTAACATTGTGGTTTTCTGGCAAATTGTTGGAAAAATCATGCCAGACTAACATTACAGATTAATGATGGATATTGTCGTGTCACAACACATACCCTTTGGATAGTGCATTCAAACGCACAACCTGTTCTGGTATCTACTTTCCATGCATGTAAAGGTTGTGCTAAATGTTTGGCCTTTGCCCCACTTTTCCATATGGCTTTAACCAGATGTCTTTCTGTGGGGGTTTGAGAGGTATGCTGATGGCCATAACACTGTTAGACTGCTGCAAGGGGATATATATATATACATACACACAAACACCCACTCATGACCTGCCCTTGTTGACAGTAGATCCTCTACCTGTGTAGGTTTACATACAATACTGCTATATACATAAAACAAGCACCACAGTGCTACTATAGTGTTGCAGTGTCTGCCACTACTATTCAGGTGGGTGACAATTGCAGGGCATTAAGATTGCCAGTGGGGGGTTCACAGGCCTTTAACATGGTAGCGCCATCATAAACACACACACACAGCTGCATGGGAATATAGACTGAAACACACATGCACACAGAGTTGACACTTTTCCAATTAGAACACCTTCCTATCTTGTTATGTACACTAAAGACTGACATGACTATTGCACACGCCACAGTGCCTTTGTGTTACAAAATGCATAACTATGCTTCAAAGGTGGATGACATCTGTAGGGGCCCTGACTAGGTTAGCAATGGGGGTGTTAAGGTGGAACAGGCACATAAAATGGTATAACCATTTCATACACACAGGCAAGACAGCCACAGGGGATATGCATGCAGAAACACATACACTCACACAGTTGTCAATAGTCAGATTAGAACAAATACCTATCTACTTGTATGAACCATAGTGCTACGTACATATTGCATGGCCCATGGAGATTATATGCCATGGACATAACTCACAACATCTTAAGCTAATTAATCTTGGGAATGCCTTCATGAATAATGGGATAAACCACACAAAGTAGGGACTGTTCTCATATGTTGCTCTTACAAACATAGACAAGTGATAGGGTAACAGATTTTGCATCAGCATGATGTTTCAGATGGGTATAACATCTGAAGCTGACATGTCTGTCACAACGGCAACTGTCACATAATTGCCAATGATTTGTCATAATACCCCATTGTTATGAGACATGAACCACCTATATGTTGCAAACATCTGGACATTCTGCATACATCTGTGCAGATGACTGGTATGGCCTGTAGAGTTTGACATGGTGCATCTAAGGTGGATGACATCAACAGGCTGTTTAAAGTACCACCATCAGGAGGAGGTCAACAGCCCTTAAAATGGTACAACCAACACACAACAGACAGAGGGGATATATTTCACACACAAACCCATATTCAGTCATATAGTTGTCTGTATTGAGATTCAAACCCCTATCTGCCTAGTTGTATGTACAACAGTGTTGCCTATTTATCGCATGTGCCACGGAGCTTATATGCTTAGACAGTGTCCAACAGTGGATCTAAGGTGGATGATATGAATAGGCCCTGTAAAGTAATGCAATGGGGAGGTCAACAGGGTGGAACAGGCCTCAAAATGGTATAACAAACACACATACAATCACAGTTGCCAGTATTTACACACACACACACACACACACACACACACACACACACACACACACACACACACACACACACACACACACACACACACACACACACACACACACACACACACACACACACACACACACACACACACACACACACACAATTACCAACACTAAGATTAGCATCCCATATCTATCTAGTTTTTTGTACTTTAGTGCTATGCAGTTACCACATGTGCCATGGAGCTTATATGACTGAAGGCTGTCCAAAGTTGCTTCTAAGGTGAATGACATCAGCAGGCATTGTAAAGTAGGGCAATGGGAAGTTTACTGGGTGGAAAAGGAATTGTAATGCTTTAACCTCCAAACACACACACAGTTGCCAGTGCTGAGATTAGAACCCCTACCCATCTAGTTATGTGTATTACAGTGCTATGCAATTATCATGTGAGCCACGGAATTTATACAGCTGAAGGTTGCCCAAAGATGCTTCCAAGGTGAATGACATCAGCAGGCATTGCAAAGTAAAGCAATAGCAGGTTTACTGGGTGGGAAAGGCCTCAATATACATTCACCTGCAAACACACAAACACTTGTCAGTGCTGAGATTAGAACTCCTACCTATCTAGTTATATGTACTATAGTGTGACAAATGTATTGCATGCGCCATGGAGCTGAAAGGGCTAGAGAGTGTACAAATGTACTTCTAAGGTGAATGACATCAGCAGGCCTTGTAAAGTAGGGCAATGGCAGGTTTACTGGGATGAAAAGGCCTCAAAATAATTTAACCTACAAACACACACACACACACACACACACACACACACACACACTCACACACACACACACACACACACACACACACATGTCAGCCCTGGGATTAGAACCCCTACCTATCTAGTTATGTATACTATATAACTATTTACTTATTGCGTGTGCCACAGAGCTTATACAGCTGAAAGCTGTCTAAAGGTACTTCAATGGTGAATGGCAGCAGCAGGCCTTGTAAAGCAGGGCAATGGGAAGTTTACTGGGTGGAAAAGGAATCATAATGGTTTAACCTACAAATACACACACACACACACACACACACACACACACACACACATGCACAAACACACACACATACACACAAGGCAGGTGATGTAAGATTACAACCTCTACCTCAGTACTATTACACAATGCAGCTCACCTTTGTACTGGCATGTGCCAGTGGTTACAATTTGTGTGCAAACGTCTGCATCAGGACATCACTATGTCTTTCAGGGTGTCTGTCTCTCTATGCCTCTCTCTCTCTTTCTCTCTCTCTCTCTCCCTGCCTGTCTGTCTCTTTCCCTATCTGTCTCAGTCTGTCTCTCCCTCCTGTCTCTGTCTGTCTGTAATTGATATATTTGTATATGTTACCTATATATACGTACACCTATCGCACTCACCAGATGCAGATATATCACATATGAGCCACCTCCAGATAGCTGTGGGTACTCCTGTCAGATTGGGTGGGAGGAGACAGTTAATGTGTATATAGCTGTCTGTATGCAAAGACATATCTGGACACCAGAACTGTATAGTCAGATGTGGGTTTAGCATGGGCTGTAATTCTCGAGGTGTTGGAGCATGCCCAGTATGACTTTAAGTTGCAAGAGGTTGACTCCATTCCAGAGCTAGCTGCACTCCAGTCCAGGAATTTGTGTGCTGCAGCTGATTGGCTGATCAACTTGTGTAAACAGTCCAGCACCTCACTGATAAACTGTGTGAGTAATCTCCTGGCTGTGTGCTATCCTTATTAACTGAGTCATATCCTGGTCTGGGTACAGAGTGCATTGTACTGAGATGAGTTTTCCATAATATGTGTGGTATATTATACATAGCACTGTGATTTCCTGGTATGTAAGTGGCAGATCAGTATAGAGTAATGTGAGGGAGCACTTACAGACATTTTTTTACTGACCCCATACACTACAGGGAACTATGTTACAACAGAAATTGTTCTACTGTGTGCGTTCTGTGTTTGTCTGGCCAGTGGTTCCCCTTCAACTTATATCTGTCTCTTTGTCCTTCTGTAGTCCAGTCACAGCCTTTGTCCACAGTTGTTGCTGCTATGTATTTGTAGTTATGGTGTGAGTGGGGTAGAAGTTGTAACATCACACACAGGGTTGCAGACTTCACACCTCTGACTATACCTGTTTAGCAGGTTGTCCATCACTGTACCCCATACATCTGCTGTGATCCTCAGGCGGTTTGTGTTGCACTGTTATTCTAAGGCTACAGGTTGGCCATAGCTCTATAACTCTTACAGACAGACCTCTGGACAGGCCCATATATAACAGTCAGACACAGACACAGACATGGGGGTAGCCTCTTAATATTGCTTTTCCAAATATAAACAGTTTTTAGAACAGTTTTGTATTAGCCTGTATTTTCTTATGGGTATGACATCAGCATCTCAACTGTCTGTCATTGCTGTTTTTAGATCAACCTTTATTGGTTTGCCAATAGTTTGGCAGGCAAATGCAATGTTATGACAAGCAGAACAATATATGAGGCATACATGTGGACATTCTGTGGCACCCTGTCATTCCTGGGGTATGATGGTGCCCACTGACTTGTTGTTGGTACTGACACAGTGATGTGTCAGCCTTTATATCCTGGCAGTCGACTGACTTGTCACAACCCACTGTTGGGCTAGGCACTGTGTAGGTTACTCAGACCTCTGTACTGTCCATTTGTGTGTCCCCCTATTCCTCCATTGTCTGACTTTCCTGCAGTAGCAGATATTGAGTTCTGAACAGTGTGTACAACTCCTACCGTTGGTGTAGCTGACATGTAAAATAGGTGCCACAGCCAGTCTGGAACCATGGACACACACAACAATAGTACTGTACTTAGACCACTAAGCCACAACAGCCACCAGCAAATGCTGTCTACTTGCTGACACTATTATCCACAAACATACATAGCACATTGGCCCCTGCATATTGTAGAAATTGAACAAGTTATCAAGTTGATTGTGACAGCCCTGGGAATGTGTGGTCTGCTGCTATCACCTTACAGACATAAATGTTACTGCAGTTCTATGTGGACCAGTTGTGTTGATGGGAGGGGGCATACCTCTCAACTGTACACATCTTCACAGACTGTGCAGATGTTTAGCTCATATTTGGATTCCATCTTTCATAAAAAATGTGGTTGTGTGGCAAATAATAGTGAAATCATTAAAGACTGAAGTTAGAAAGTAATGACAGACATTTGAATTTCAGACTTCTTGACCTTCAGAGAATTCATGCTACTACAACAGCTGTTATTCTATCAACTTTATATGTTTTTAAGAGCAACATTTATGACTTGTTCTTGTTTTGGGGCCTTTGCCCCACATTTCTTTATGGCTTAGTACAATTTTTTTGCTTTAAGAGGTTTAGAGCTGTGGGACTCCAACATTGATGTCCATGCATTTGTCCTTTGACCCTGCTGTTTGTAAGTCCCTCACATAGTGCAGTGGATTTTGCTGGCTTAGGCCCTAATGCATATTGTGGGTCAGCCAGTATTTGGGTGAGAGTTCCTTTCGCTCACATAGATGTCCATTGTCTGCTGCTATCTTGGTAACCCACTCTATTCCCAGGTATACATGCAGCAATACCATACATATGCTACCACAGTCTACTACCCCATTCATTTATTGTTAATAAGAGTGACTTACCTTGTGCCACAGCAGTTGAGAGGACAGTGCTTCAGGGCTGAGTATGTCGGATGCAGGCAGTACACAACCTGTACATGGTAAGGTATAGGTAGTGCGATGTGGCTGGCATCCATTTTACTGTGTGTATGAGTTGAAGTGAGGTGTCAGTCCCTGAGCCCTTAGGGTGTCAGTGTATGTGCTATGCATTGTCTCTTTGCCAAGGCCAGGGTGTACTGGGCATGCCTACATCTGCCTACAGGGACAGACTGGGGGGGTTCCTCCTCTGAGTCTCCATGTGCCTGTGGAGATCTTGTCAATGGTGGGGCGGCTGTGTCTCCCTTCCCTGTGATGTTCCTGCTGCAGCTGTTTCCACAGGATCATATTGCATAGCATGGCAGATACTATGAACATGTGTGCACATGTAGCTGGAGAGTACTGCAGGGTTCCACCAGGTATGTCAAGGCAGTGGAACTGTGACTTGAGCAGCCCAAACACATGCTCTACGATGTTTCTAGTTTGTGCGTGTACCTCATTAGGCATTCTTCAGTCGGTGTGTGTGCATTTCTGATGGGTATCGTCATCCATGGCTCCAGTGTGGAACCAGCATCCCCCACTAGATGGCCGTACGGGATGCCCCCCCCCTCGGCAAATGCCTGGTACAGCTGTGAGGCATGCCAGATGTGAGAGTCATGATAACTGCAAGGGCTGCCAGCTCACACATTGATGATAATGCCCTGGCCATTGCACAAGACCTGATAGTTGATTGAGTGATAGCCCTTGCGATTGACGTAGACTCTACCCTCCTCACTGGGTGGTACTTTGATGTGCACATGAGTGCAGTCTATGGCACCCATTAACTCTGAGTAGTGTGATACATGGTAGAAGAGACATGTATGTGTGGTCCTCTCCTCAGGAGTATTGGGGAAATAACTGTACTCACTGGCATGTGTTAGCATGACATCCAGGAACTGGTGGAGTACACTGGATGTGGATGCCTGTGAGATCCCCATGATGTCCCCAGTGGAAAGTACCTGTAGCTAGTATCCTTAAGGCTACACATACCTTTATTTCCACTGGGATGCATTCCCCTCTGTTGGCTCTTGGTCTGAGGTGAGGGAAACAGAGCTTGGTGAGTTTCTGTAGTATGTCCCTGTCCACCCTGTAGCTATCTCCAGATCATGAAGACCCTGAAAGGTTACCCTGGGTCTGAACACTCTTCTCCTCAGTCTGGGACAGTTGACAGCATCATCCTCATCACTGCCCTAAGCGTGTAGCATGTAGAGATGTAGTAAAGCAGCAGCAGCTCCTATCATTTTGTCAGTTAAAATACCCAAGTGTGTACTCCAATGGTGCAGAGTATGTGGGCAAATCAGATTGAAGGGTGTCTGCATACTTTATACTGGTGTGCTGCAGATGCAGCCTGTGTGATTGGCTGACTATGATACATTCCACCTGCCAGCTACTTTATTGAGGGGTTCAAATGAGCCACTGTGAGTGGCAGAGGGCTTACTTGTCATTTATAGTTGATTGCCTTTTCTTAACGATATCCTTTTATTTTTATTTTTTTTTCAATTTCCTCAACTTCTAAGCCTTGTGATGCTCTGCACAAACCCGTGGAGCTAGTGTAAATATTGCTGAGCAGAAAGAGCCCTCCACTGTACACAAGCATGCTCAGCATTTCTTTAACCAGCTAAGCATAGCTTAGCAGCCTCAGACACAGACCCCTGCTTAGCTGTGCTTAGCTAAGTGCAACCAGGAGCCGCTGTGCTCCAATGTGCTTACACAAACCATGACACACCTCCTTTTCATGTCAGCTGCCTCTTCTGCCTATACTACCACATTGTAGCCCTTACATGGTTAGGTACCTGTAGACACGGTGGCTCATTTCACTATTCAGTAAACGTAGCTCATTTACATACACCTAATTGCGTATACTCTAGTTACTGCACTACACCACAGCCTATGTCCTTAGCAACCACTATAACCTGCCATTGTATGACTCTACCTACTAGACAGTATAATGGGGAACTTCAATATAGCTTTATATCTCATGTTTTGCTATTTTCATATTTATTTTACAATCTATAATGTTTGTGCATTGCTGTGCACTGGCCATTAGTATGCCTACTGCACCTAATACATGCTTTCATTTGAGTTTTCACAGCCCCTTTTTTATTTTTATATTCCGGTACATGGTTAGAACCCCCATATGTTTCTCCTGCAAACACGGCTCCTACACAGATGCCTGTCTGCTTCCTGTTTTGCAAATTCACCTCATTTGCATGGTTTTCACCAGCAAATGAGGTGATTTGCATTATGTGGTTGCCTCCATGTCCAGACAGTGCTGGGAGGCGTATGCATGCCCCCAGCCTTGTTTCCTGGATCGCTTGGCCTCCTGACTTTGTGTTTGGGCTACGGCACTATTCCTGCATGGAGAATCACTCTGTGTAGGCTTATTGAATTACCCCCCATGTATTTTCCTAGTCATATATCCTTTGGGCTTTTTTGTCATATCATTGAATTTTCATAAATTTGAAATTCATATGGTCGAGACTATATGATTAATTTTCCAAAAACTTGGGGAAAAAACACAAAAAAAAACTACATTTTTGCAAGTCGGCAAGCACTTCTGTGTAGATTGTGGTACAATGAGTATCAGGGAATTTACTCTTTTCCCCAGTGTAGTGTGATCTCAGAGTTGGTATATATAACATGCAGGGGTTGTGAGAGGGTGCAGAGTCCCTCATAAGGGGTGCAGGGGGGCTTCACCCATGAACAATATCACAGATTTTTTTTTCTAATGCAGATTTTCCAAAGTCATGCATATGGTCTCAACCATATGAATTTTGAGTTCCAAATACTCAGTGATATGATATAAACCCCCTTCTGCAACTAACAGGACAATACACTGAGTTAACCATCTAACTAGGAATTTCTGATACATTTCTGCAGTGAACTAAAGTTACCCACAAACTGTGTCTTCCAATGTGTCTCATAGTGATATCCCAAAATATGAAAGAATTTAAGTCATAGTCAAACCATAAAGCTCCAGGTGTCAAGAACCCAACCTCTCCAAACAACACAGCAATTACCAATGTATTCTCTATTATTCTAAGTTTTCCCATGTCCATAAAAAGTCTGTGGCAAGATTATGAAGTATTGGGGACAACTTGTGAGAACAGAGTGCAGTAGTGAAGAAAAGTTTCTGTGAGTAATTTAATGCTCTTCAGCAAATAATTGTAAAATATCAAGTATAACTGCCTGTTCTGTAGTGCTATGTACTGGCACAAACTCCTACATGATTACTTCCAGAAATTCTAACCTTACAACCCCTAGGAACATCCATGCCCCCCAGTAAACTGAGTTAATAATATAACCTTACAACTTAAATTACAACAACTCCTCTGGTTGCAGAGCTACCAGTGTACTCTGTCATAAGTAGCGCTTTTGTAAAGCATTGTCTTTTTAATTTAAATACATTTTTTAAAGATGGAAGAAAGCTGTTTAGCAGTTAGTTGATTATAATTTACAGGTTTCTGTCTTCTTTACACTGAGCATGCCCATAGTGATCACTTCCTGCTGGTGTGGGAGCTGTTGTCCACTATGCTTCTGTACCACCCCCTATTCCGCTACACTTATGGATCATGGTTTCCACCCACAACTCAACCTGCTTTCTACTTCTCTTAAAGGCATGCACATAACTACAGATATACGCCAGTCACAGTTCCTCATATCTCTAATACTCCAGCCACTCAGACCTTAAGGTAAATCTTCCTCGTTTTCCTCTCCTACCCTCCCCCCTGCATTCCAATAGACTCTCCTTTATTTTCTTTTACATGCCCCACCCACCCAGCTCTATTCTCCTGCACTACCTTCAATCTACTCACTAGTTTTAACAATTATTTCTCTTATCGTCACATCCCCCCATTTTACCTACCCTTTATTGTTAACAGCTTTCTTTTTCCTCTACACTCCTCCTCCTCTTCCAGCTTCTTCGGTCTTATTCTTATTTACTACACATCTCTAATGCTACTATACTTTACAATTGTATTACTAAGCCTCACAACTGGTATCTACATTACATCTTAACACCACCTACATCTATACACAACTCTCCATACCTACAGCCCAATCATCTTCCAAACACTACACATCTCGAATTATTAATAAACTCTAGTCTGTCCTCCTGTGCTACTGTTCATCTCTTTAAAAGGAAGTATTACACTGAAAACAGCATAATCAACTAGCTTTCCCCTAAACCCAAGCTGAAATTCAAACACCCTTATATATATATTCTCTAATGTCTTTTCACCTGAAAACGTGGTGATATCCGTACTAAGGTTCTGCAACCACTCAACAATATAACAAGCCTGCCACATCACAAAATAGTCATCTCACAATGCCTAAACACAACTAACATTAGAAGTATAGGAAACAAACTTTCTGATGTGAATGTCTGAGTAGCTGACCACTCCCAGACATACATTTAGCCTCAGAAAACTGTCTTAAACAAGAAATAAAAGATGACAAAAATCTTACCACAGGCATATAATACTTAAATACTAGACAGAATCCATAAAAAGTTGGTGGGGTGGACACTCCCTCCTAGAATACTTTAAACCTCTATACATCTCATATAAGATCACCCCTACTCTTCAGTGCTAAAATAATTACAGTATCCTTGCACATTAATTTTCACAAAAGCTTACTTTCACCAGGAAATAGCATGCTTACTACAGAAGAACATCTGTCTTGGACATCAAGTAACACCTCATGTAAGGAGTTTTTAGGAGACCTGAATATTGATTAGCAAACTGTTGACAGTAACAGTCCTTCTAATACCATTAATATATATGGTTTCACTTAGCTTGTCTCAACTACCACAAGGTGCATCAAAATCTCTGGTAGAGCCACTGCTTTTGACTGGATTGTCTCTAATGAGCCAGGAAAAATCCTATCAACAGATGCCTCAGCTGATACCTTAAGTGAACACCTACCCATACTTGCAATAAGGCATAACAAATCTAGCCAAAAACAGCACTACTGCAACCTTGTTTGTAAGCTCTCCAATTTCAGTAAAGTGCAATTCATCACAGCAATAAGATGAATCAGCTGGTGGCCTCTTCAAACACTTCCACATGATGAAGCTATAATTCTGTTCAATTCAATTTTCCTAACATACTAATTGAGCTAGCCTCAATAAGAACCAACATAATTAAGCTGAACCTTGCACATTGGCTCTCAAAAAGAACTGAATTGGTCATGAAAGAGAGAGAGAGCCTACAAAAATGGAAGAAGTTAAAACCAGCTGCCCATTAGTACTATAAATGTCTCAGAAACTCCACAAAAATCAAATCAAAACTAATACACTGTATTAAAATACAGGCAGCTAATTGCAGCCACAAATTTTTTGGACTACAATCAACCAGCTGTTAAAACCCAGTCCACCTATACAACTTACACCTTGTTCATCTAACCAAACTGACAGCATAACCAGCAAATGCAGTGCTCACTTTATCCAAGAAGTAATGCCTCATTAATCCCTCAGCAGAGGCAGACACAGATTCATATCCTCCATTGGTAGCCTCAAAAATGTTTGCTCTCAAAACAGTCTCAATTTCTACAACCAAAAACTATTACTAACCCTAAAACCTATCACACTTGACCTGATAACATACCATCTGAGTACTTAAAAATCGCTGCTAATGCCTTAGATTTTCTTATCTTTATTGTAATCAAGCTCTCCATCACTGAAAGCTATTTCCCAACCCTATAGAAAAGATGTTATATTCTGTCAATAAAGATGGTAATTCATGTAAGTTTTCAAAGTTAAGGCACATAGCCGCACTGTTTCAATTCTTAAAAATTTTAGAGAAGTGTATCCAATCAACTTCTTCGTTTCTCACTGAAAACTGCTTCCTTTCCATAACAAAGCACAGTTTCTATCCCTTTCTTAGCACACATACAGCTGTCCAAAGTTTCATAACATCTGTTAACCAATATGTAGTTATGAAGAGCTTAGGCGCAATACTTTTTCTAGATTTATCCAAAGGTTTTGACAAAGTACCCCACTAGAAATTTCTTCAAAAACTAGCTTGCCAAGGAACACATGAAATGCCACCGTCTTGGTTCTCCAGCTACCTTTCAAATAGGAGATGTCATTTTACTGCCTCTTGCCTTTTTCGTTCCTGTTACAGCTGGTGCCCTTCAAGGATTCATTTTAGGTTCCCTGTTGTTCAGTATATTTGTAATGATCTCCACCTAGCTTCTAAACAAGACACGATCATAAAGTACGCAGATGACTCCACAATCATAATAAAGGATAGATAAATTAAAATAACTCACCCAAGAGTCTTTTTCCATGATAGAGTCCTAGCTGTCAGCAACATGGCTGTTCCTTATCCATAAAATATATATATGTATATATATATATATATATATATATATATATATATATATATATATATATATATACCCCCAAAACATTCAACTGATTACAAAAATAAGTTCAAAATCATTTCCTCTAACAGCACCAATATAAAACTAGTAAGCTAACTGAGCATCTAGGAGTCACTATTGGCAAACACTTAAAATTTGATCATCACATAAAATAAGCAATAAAACAACACATCAAAAACTATGTGCAATGTGTAAAGTCTGGCAGTTGGTATAGAGGGTTAAGGCAGTGAGCTGTAATCAGCAAATCAAGCTAAGGCATTGTCTTGCATTTTCTCAACTAGTCACTTCATACAAATTCATTATCCATTTAAATGCTCTATTTGGAAAAAATATTCTCCAACTTTATAACCCAAGCAGACAGCTGAGAAACACTGACAAAATGTTATGAACTGTTATAAAAGCAAACAACTCGTCTGGTAGCTCTTTCTTCTTCTCCTTCCTGGCCAAAATTTGGAACTCCCTTTCCCTCATTCTAAGAAACACAGTAAGCACCAACTCTTTTCAAGCACAAACAAGAGAATACCTAAAGGATACCTCTATCAGTACTTGTACAACTCCTGGATAATAAATATCCCACCCGTTACTTTCTCCTATTCTTTCAAAGCACTATTCTTTACACATCAGCTACTGGTCCAAATGCTCATCCTTCTCCTCTATCTCTCCCTTTTCCTCTTCTTTCTGCCTATCCTAAAATATGGTTCCCTATCACTTCGAGTACGTGAATATTGAATGCTTACGTTGTCGAATATTCACGTACTCGAAGTTTGTGAATTTTTTTTGCAGTACAGTGAAGATGGGGATTTTTGCCCTTTCTTCACTGTAGTGTGGTCTCGGAGTAGGAATATATATTTAGCAGGGTGTCGAGTATGTGAATATTCGATGATGTAAGCATTCGATATTTACGTACACAATGAAGTGATATAGATGCTAAAACATTCTCTCTCTCAACTCCTAATACTAGTCCTGCCTTTCCTCCTTTTCTGTCCTGCTATAAAGTTAATTTCCACATATGTTTAATAGCTCTTTAGATGTTACTATCAATTTTTGATTATCTGTTTAAATGTTGTATGCCAATTACTTGTATGCTTCTGTATAACATTTTCTTTATGTAATGTATTTTTCCAGAGCTTTTCTCTCCAGAAAGAGTTTCATAGCTCATTATAAGAAGCTGCTATCAATTAGTGATACTATGAATTGTGTATATTTGTTGATTAGTTATGCAACTCTGTTTACTGTGTTCTTTATATAATGCTTGATTTTTTTAGGAGCTTTACTCCCCATGCCTCTGACGAAAAGGGGTAGCTTTCTGCTCAGTTACTCTCCCAGTAAACAAATTAAATACATAAATTATGCATACTTGCTTCTTTTAATTTCCTGAGTATCTTACAGTGCTTGCTATTGTTTCAATAATCATTGAAATATAAAGGGAAAAAAAAGTGAACAGCATTGCCTAGTATCTCTTTCAAGAAGGAAATATATTCATTAAGTTTGTTTTGGTACTATATGGATGCAACACCACTGCTGTACTTCACCCCTATGTGTATGAGAAAAGCTTGGGAAAATCCATGTTTTTTTTCATAATCTGCCATAAGGTAGTTCCATTGTCCATTACCAAGCCACTTAAAATCAGTGGCATTGCTGTCCAATGAAAATGGGCATGCACACTTCTTTCGAAGTAGTTACAAAAGGCATTTAATGGGTTACTGTTGGATACACCCTCATAAACTCTGGCTGATTGCTGTGTGATTTTATCGCATATAGGTACAGAGGCACAAAGGTTCCTCACAAAATTCAAGGTCTTCAGCATCTGTTCTATGTGGATCATCTGAAATGACTCACACTTTATTCTGTTTCATACTGACTACTCAGAGGTGAGCTCTGCTTTGCATATAAGGCAATCTATGAGCCTGCTTTATTGGAAATGCTGCATATCCGCAATTAAAATGGTACACGGTTTACTCGCTCTAAAGAATTTAACCTGCTATGTGACATTAATAGAACCTGCTGAAGGGAGAGATTTGTCTCCCAGAGGTTACCATATCTTTGGAACAGATTCCTACTTCATGTCAAACAGAATATCTCATTGCCCCTCTTCAAATGCAATCTGGACGATTGGATGGGTAACTGTAAATTCACCCCGGGGGTTCAACCTGTGTCCATCTTGGACAGGGACAATAGGTGGTGATCATGGAAATAAGGGTAGAACTTGGCTATCTTATAAGGGCTCTATGGCCATTAGCCTAGTAACCTCCTATGATCCTATGATCCTATATATATGAATCTATAAGCTTGTACATTTCAAAGAGGTGGAAATCACAGATAATGTCTGAAGTTTGCTAGTATAATAAACTAATTAGGTTTTGGAAAAAAAACTGTGATAGCTGGGGGAGGATCCCTTCAAGAAATCTGTTGAAAATTATTAAACTGATATGACCTTTGGTGGTCCTATAGTGATATATTCAGATTTAAAAATAATGTACAGTGTTTTTTTTTCTCTAAGTAAGGTTCTGCATATAGGTTACAATTTGGAAAAAAAAAAGTTAGATAACATGATTGAGTGGAAATGCAGGCCTTTGTGTTATCACTTATTCAGGAATTATTATTTTTTCATTATTTTGTGAATGAAGTATTCTGCATAGCTTATGGTACAGCTAAGGACCAAGGCATAATATTGGTGTCAGTTCATCTAAAGAAATATATGTTTTATTATGATTGATGATCCAGATTTTGCATCAAAGTGCTAAACAAAATCACTACATATGATATTGCCTTATTGTACATTTGTATTGACTGTTGACAATATCACAAATAACCCAACTCGGTTTGCCACTTAAACTGATAATATAGCTTAGTCCTCTGTAAACATGTAAAAAAACATTTACAGGTATTCCAGTGTACTTGAGCTGTACATCATCCCTGCATATGTATTGGTGATATTCCTGTATTTTTCTTGCTGAATCACTGCAAGGCAATGTTCCTATTTATTAAAATCAGGTGACAAATGGTCGTTGTAATTTACAGTGGTAAAGAAATATCTGCAATTAAAAATAATGACCTTCAAATGAGTTTGGATCAACTAAATGGTGCAGTAGTGATGACATTGAATTATGAGAAATAATTGTAAATATATATATATATATATATATATATATATATATATATATATATATATATATATATAGATATATATATATATATATATATATATATATATATATTATGATAAATAATGCAAGATATTTTCTTTTTATCCCGTACTGATATTAATCTAGGATCAAGGTGTTTTCTATTTCTTTATGTCTAATAATAATCATTCTATTATGCTAAAAATATAACTGTTAAACTAATAAGATGGTATTGTCTGGAGTTGAAATAATGCACTGGTAAGTATAGGAAATACTTAACACATTCTATGTAACATAATTTGTGAAAAACTGTTGTAAGAGGTTTACAGTAATACTGATTTTATATAGGAAATATGAGCTATTTTAAAAACTATGGGTTATTCTGATAAAAAAAAATGAGCAAAATGTAATACTTGCAATAGTAATTTGTTCCTTGCAACATACAGGCAGCAGAGTAGTTCTGTGGAAGCATGCAGGGCCTGGGACCATAACCCAGAGATCAACGGCTCAAAACCATCCTCTACTATTCGAAATGGATTAATCTTTTAACACTAGTCAGGCTGCATTGATGCCTCAGTCATAGAATTCTCACTTGCCACATAAGAATGCTGGGTTCAATTCCCAGCCAATGCAGCATGGCACATCTGGCAGTTGGTATAAAGTGTTAAGGGTGGGAAGAGATGATGGTCTCATGGCACAGGATTTGATGCCCTCATCCCCATTTGCCTACTGTGTGACCCTGAGCAAGTCACTTAACATGCCTACTACTTTGGGGCAACTGAGAATTTGAGCTAGTTTCCTCAGAGGTCCCCTAGACTGCAAGGATGCTAACTGTGTATATAAAGTGAAAAGCAAGTACAAAGTGATAAAAAATCAGCTAAAATTGTCTTTTATTTTTAAGACAGAAGAATAGTGGGGATAGTGGAATTTGCCCTTTTCCCAATGTAGTGCAATCTCAGAGTTGATACATACATACATATATATCTATATATATCTATATCTATATGTATATATATATATATATATATCTATATATATATATATCTGTATATATATATATATATATATATATATATATATATATATATATATATCTTTAGCAAAAGATGTGGGTGGATGGATTTTTTTCAATGTTTTTGAATTAAACATTTAAGTTATTATGCGAGGTTCGACATTATGACATTAAGTGGAAATATCAATTCTATATAAACAATTATATGACTGTCACTAATTTGACATTTCAGTACATCAAACACACTACACTGACTAGACAGAAATATTGAAAACTCAGCAAAAATGTTTATATAGGAGA